>NC_134710.1:433556703-433860226 GCF_043290135.1 Rhipicephalus microplus | reverse complement strand
GAGGAAAAACAAAACGAGGAAACGCAGTCGACAGGCTTCGAACATGCGCGGAAAGATCCCATTGGTTTTCAAGACCATCGTCGTAACCACTCGGCCACGACTGCGGCGATGGCATCAACTCCAATTTCATTCTTAACATAGTGGACTATGTCGAGAAGAGAAAAACAAAACGAGGAAACACAGTCGGCAGGGTTTGAACCATCGCGGGAAGAACCCAACGGTTCTTAAGACCACCGTCTTAACCACTCGGCAATGACTGCAGAGACGGCGTCAACTCCTATTTCAATCTTAACATAGTCGAATATGTCGAGAAGAGAAAAAAAACGAGGAAACGCAGTCGCAAGGTTTCGATCCTGCGCGGGAAGAACCAATTGGTTTTCAAGACCTTCGCCTTAACCACTCGGACACGACTGCGCCGAAGGTGTCATCTGCGATTTCATTCTGAATAAAGTCGTTTATGTCGAGAAGTGAAAACGAAACGAGAAAACATTGTCTGCCGGGTTCGAACCTACATGCGAAGAACCCAATGGTTTTCAAGACCATCGCGTTAACCATTCGGCCACGACTGCTTTGACGCTGTCAACTACTATTGCACTCTTATCATAGTCGACTACGTGGAGAAGAGAAAAACCAAACGAGGAAACGCAGTCGGCAGGGTTCGAACCATTGCGGGAAGAACATAATGGTTTTCAAGACTACGTATTAATCACTCAGTCATGACTGCGGCGACGGCGTCAACTCCTATTTCACTTTTCACATAGTCGACTATGTCTAGAAGAGGAAAAACAAAACGAGGAAACGCAGTGGGCACGGTTCCATCCTGCACGGGAAGAACCCAATGGTTTTCAAGACCATCGCCTTAACCAGTCGGCCACGACAACGACGAGGGCGTTAACTCCTATTTCACTTTTATAATAGCCGTTTAAGTCGAGAAGAGAAAAAAAACTAGGAAACGCAGTCGATGGGTTCGAACATGCGCGGCAAGAACCCAACGGTTTTCAAGACCACTGCCTTAACCACTCGATCACGACTACAGCGACGGCGTCTCCTGCGATTTCACTCTGAACAAAGTCATTTATGTCGAGAAGAGAAAAAAACGAGGAAACGCAGTCGGCAGGGTTCGAACCTGCGCGGGAAGAACCCAAAAGTTTTCAAGACCATCGCCTTAAACACTCGGCCACGACTGCGGCGACGGCGTAAACTCCTATTTCACTTTTAACATAGTCGACTCTGTCGAGAAGAGAAAAACAAAACGAGGAAACACAGTCGGCAGGGTTTGAACCATCGCGGGAAGAACCCAACGGTTTTCAAGACCATCGCCTTAACCACTCGGCAAAGACTGCGCCGAAGGTGTCATCTGCGATTTCATTCTGAATAAAGTTGTTTATGTCGAGAAGTGAAAACAAAACGAGGAAACACAGTCTACCGGGTTCGAACCTGCGTGCGAAGAACCCAATGGTTTTCAAGACCATCGCGTTAACCACTCGGCCACGACTGCGTCGATGGCGTCAACTCCTATTGCACTCTTAACATAGTCGAATATGTCAAGAAGAGATAAACAAAACGAGGAAACGCAGTCGGCAGGGTTCGAACCATCGCGGGAAGAACCCAATGGTTTTCAAGACCGTCGCCTTAACCACTCGGTCATGACTGCGGCGACGCCGTCTCCTGCGATTTCACTCTGAACAAAACGTTCATGTCGAGAAGAGAAAAACAAAACGAGGAAACGCCGTCGACAGGGTTCAAACATGTGCGGAAAGATCCCAATGGTTTTCAAGACCAACGTCTTAACCACTCGGCCAAGACAACGGGGAAGGCGTCCACTTCCATTTCACTCTTAACCTAGCTGTTTTATGTCGAGAAGAGAAAAAAACGAGAAAACGCAGTCGGCAGGGTTCGAACCTACGTGGAAAGAACCCAATGGTTTTCAAGACCATCGCGTTAACCACTCGGTCACGACTGCGGCGACGGCGTATCCTGCGATTTCACTCTGAACAAAGTCGTTTACGTCGAGAAGAGAAAAACGAAACGAGGAAACGCAGTCGGCAGGGTTCGATCCTGAGCGGGAAGAACCAATTGTTTTCAAGAGCATCGCCTTAACCACTCCGCCACGACGGCGGCAGCGGCTTCATTGGGTATTTCACTCGGAACATAGTCGTTTATGTCGAGAAGAGAAAAACAAAAAGAGGAAACGCAGTCGACAGGTTTCGAACATTGCGCGAAAAGATCCCATTGGTTTTCAAGACCATCGTCTTAACCACTCGGCCACGACAACGGCGGCGGCGTCAACTCCTATTTCACTCCTAACGTAGCCGTTTTATGTCCAGAAGAGAAAAAAAAACGAGGAAACGCAGTCGGCAGAGTTCGAACCTCCGTGGAAAGAACCCAATGGTTTTCAAGACCATCGTATTAACCACGCGGCCACGACTGCGGCGACGGCGTCAACTTCTATTTCACTTTTAAAATAGTCGACTATGTCGAGAAGAGGAAAAACTAAACGAGGAAACGCAGTCGACAGGCTTCGAACATGCGCGGAAAGATCCCATTGGTTTTCAAGACCATCGTCGTAACCACTCGGCCACGACTGCGGCGATGGCATCAACTCCAATTTCACTCTTATCATAGTGGACTAGGTCGAGAAGAGAAAAACAAAAGGAGGAAACACAGTCGGCAGGGTTTGAACCATCGCGGGAAGAACCAAACGGTTCTTAAGACCATCGTCTTAACCACTCGGCAATGACTGCAGAGACGGCGTCAACTCCTATTTCAATCTTAACATAGTCGACTATGTCGAGAAGAGAAATACCAAACGAGGAAACGCAGTCGGCAGGGTTCGAACCATTGCGGGAAGAACATAATGGTTTTCAAGACTACGTATTAATCACTCAGTCATGACTGCGGCGACGGCATCAACTCCTATTTCACTTTTCACATAGTCGACTATGTCCAGAAGAGGAAAAACAAAACGAGGAAACGCAGTGGGCACGGTTCCATCCTGCACGGGAAGAACCCAATGGTTTTCAAGACCATCGCCTTAACCAGTCGGGCACGACAACGACGATGGCGTTAACTCCTATTTCACTTTTATAATAGCCGTTTAAGTCGAGAAGAGAAAAAAACTAGGAAACGCAGTCGACAGGGTTCGAACATGCGCGGCAAGAACCCAACGGTTTTCATGACCATCGCCTTAACCACTCGATCACGACTACAGCGACGGCGTCTCCTGCGATTTCACTCTGAACAAAGTCATTTATGTCAAAAAGTGAAAAAAAAACGAGGAAACGCAGTCGGCAGGGTTCGAACCTGCGCGGGAAGAACCCAATGGTTTTCAAGACCATCACCTTGACCACTCGGCCACGACTGCAGCGCGAGGGTCATCTGCTATTTCACTCTGAACATAGCCGTTTATATCGAGAAGAGAAAAACGAAACGATGATTCGCAGTCGGCAGGGTTCGAACCTCCGTGAAAAGAACCCAATGATTTTCAAGACCCTCGTATTAACCACTCGGCCATGACTGCGGTGATGGCGTCAACTCCTATTTCAACTTTAACATAGTCGACTATGTCGAGAAGAGGAAAAACAAAACGAGAAAACGCAGTGGGCACGGTTCGATCCTGCGCGAGAAGAACCCAATGGTTTTCAAGACCATCACCTTAACCACTCGGCCACGACTGCTGCGATGGTGTCATCTGCAATTTCGCTCTGAACATAGCCGTTTATATTGAGAAGAGACAAACGAAACTAGGAAACGCAGTCGGCAGGGTTCGATACTGCGCGGGAAGAACCCAATGGTTTTCAAGACCAACGTCTTAACCACTCGGCCACGACAACGGCGGCGTTGTCAACTCCTATTTCACTCTTAACGTAGCCGTTTTATGTCAAAAAGAGAAAAAAACGAGGAAACGCCGTCGGCAGGGTTTGAACCTGCGCGGGAAGAACCCAATGGTTTTCAAGGCCATCGTATTAACCACTCGGTAATGACTGCGGCGACGGCATCAACTCCTATTTCACTTTTAACATAGTCGACTATGTCGAGAAGAGGAAAAACAAAACGAGGAAACGCAGTCGACAGGCTTCGAACATGCGCGGAAAGATCCCATTGGTTTTCAAGACCATCGTCTTATCCACTCGGCCACGACCGCGGCGATGGCATCAACTCCAAATTCACTTTTAACATAGTCGACTATGTCGAGAAGAGAAAAACAAAACGAGGAAACACAGTCGGCAGGGTTTGAACCATCGCGGGAAGAACCCAACGGTTTTCAAGACCATCGCCTTAATCACTCGGCAATGACTGCAGAGACGGCGTCAACTCCTATTTCACTCTTAACATAGTCGACTATGTCGAGAAGAGAAAAACAAAACGAGGAAACGCAGTCGGCACGGTTCGATCCTGCGCGGGAAGAACCCAATTGTTTTCAAGACCATCGCCTTAACCACTCGGCCACGACTGCGGCGACTGCGTCAACTCCTATTTCACTTTTAACATAGTCGACTAGGTCGAGAAGAGGAAAAACAAAACGAGGAAACGCAGTCGACAGGCTTCGAACATGCGCGGAAAGATCCCATTGGTTTTCAAGACCATCGTCTTAACCACTCGGCCACGACTGCGGCGATGGCATCAACTCCAATTTCACTCTTAACATAGTAGACTATTTCGAGAAGAGAAAAAAAACGAGGAAACGCCGTCGGCAGGGTTTGAACCATCGCGGGAAGAACCCAACGGTTTTCAAGACCATCGCCTTAACCACTCGGCAATGACTGCAGAGACGGCGTCAACTCCTATTTCACTCTTAACATAGTCGACTATGTCGAGAAGAGAAAAACAAAACGAGGAAACGCAGTCGGTACGGTTCGATCCTGCGCGGGAAGAACCCAATGGTTTGCAAGACCATCGCCTTAACCACTCGGACACGACTGCGCCGAAGGTGTCATCTGCGATTTCATTCTGAACAAAGTCGTTTATGTCAAAAAGTGAAAAAAACGAGGAAACGCAGTCGGCAGGGTTCGAACCTGCGCGGGAAGAACCCAATCGTTTTCAGGACCATCGCGGTAACCACTCGGCCAAGACTGCGTCGACGGTGTCAACTCCTATTGCACTCTTAACATAGTCGACTATGTCGAGAAGAGAAAAACCAAACGAAGAAACGCTGTCGGCAGGGTTTGAACCATCGCGGGAAGAACCCAATGGTTTTCAAGACCATCGCCTTAACCACTCGGTCATGACTGCGGCGACGTCGTCTCCCGCGATTTCACTCTGAACAAAACGTTCATGACGAGAAGAGAAAAAAAAACGAGGAAACGCAGTCGGCAGGGTTCGATCCTGCGCAGGAAGAACCCAATGGTTTTCAAGACCATCGCCTTAACCACTCGGACGCGACTGCGCCGAAGGTGTCATCTGCGATTTCATTCTGAATAAAGTCGTTTATGTCGAGAAGCGAAAACGAACCGAGGAAACACAGTCTGCCGGGTTCAAACCTGCGTGCGAAGAACCCAATGGTTTTCAGGACCATCGCGTTAACCACTCGGTCATGACTGCGGCGACGGCGTCAACTCCTATTTCAGTCTTTTGCATAGCCATTTATGTCGAGAAGCGAAAAAAACGAGGAAACGCAGTCGGCAGGGTTTGAACCTGCACGGTAAGAGCCCTGTGGTTTTCAAGACCATCGCCTTAACCACTCGGCCATGACTGCGGCGACGGCGTCAACTCCTATTTCACTTTTAACATAGCCGACTATGTCGAGAAGAGGAAAACAAAACGAGGAAACGAAGTCGGCATGGTTCGATCCTGCGCGGGAAGAACACAATGGTTTTCGAGACCATCGCCTTAACCACTCGGCCACGACAACTGCGATGACGTTAACTCCTATTTCACTCTTATAATAGCCGTTTAAGTCGAGAAGAGAAGAAAACGAGGAAACGCAGTCGACAGGGTTCGAACCTGCGCGGGAAGAACCCAACAGTTTTCAAGACCATCGCCTTAACCACTCGATCACGACTGCAGCGACGGCGTCTCCTGCGATTTCACTCTGAACAAAGTCGTTTATGTCTAAAAGTGAAAAAAAACGAGGAAAGGCAGTCGGCAGGGTTCGATCCTGAATGGGAAGAACCCAATGGTTTTCAAGACCACCGCTTTACCCACTCCGCCCCGACTGCGGCGAGGGCATCATCTGCCATTTCTCTCTTAACATAGTCGACTATGTCGAGAAGAGAAAAACAAAACGAGGAAACACAGTTGGCAGGGTTTGAACCTGCGCGGGAAGCACCCAATGGTTTTCGAGACCATCGCCTTAACCACTCGACTACGACTGCACCGACAATGTCATCTGCTATTTCACTCTGAACATAACCGTTTATATCGAGAAGATAAAACAAAACGAGGAAACGCTGCCGACAGGATTCGAACCTGCGCGGGAAGAACCCAATGGTTTTCAAGACCATCGCCATAACCTTTCAGCCACGACTGCGGCGATGGCATCAACTCTTATTTCAATCTTAACATAGTCGACTCTGTCAAGAAGAGCAAAACAAAACGAGTAAACACAGTCGGCAGGGTTTGAACCTGCGCGGAAAGCACCCAATGGTTTTCGAGACCTTCACCTTAACCAATCGGCCACGACTGCAGCGACGGGGTCATCTGCTATTTCACTCTGAACATAGCCGTGTATATCGAGAAGAGAAAAACGAAACCAGGAAACGCAGTAGGCAGGGTTCGATCCTGCGCGGGAAGAACGCAATGGTTTTCAAGACAATCACCTTAACCACTCGGCCACGACTGTGGCGACGTTGTTATCTGCTATTTTACTCTGAACATAGTCCTTTATGTCGAGAAGAGAAAAACAAAACGAGAAAACGCAGTCGACAGGCTTCGAACATGCGCGGAAAGATCCCATTGGTTTTCAAGACCATCGTCTTAACCACTCGGCCACGACTGCGGCGATGGCATCAACTCCAATTTCACTCTTACATTGTCGACTATGTCGAGAAGATTAAAACAAAACGAGGAAACACAGTCGGCAGGGTTTGAACCATCGCGGGAAGAACCCAACGGTTTTCAAGACCATCGCCTTAACCACTCGGCAATGACTGCAGAGACGGCGTCAACTCCTATTTCACTCTTAACATAGTCGACTATGTCGAGAAGAGAAAAACAAAACGAGGAAACGCAGTCGGTACGGTTCGATCCTGCGCGGGAAGAACCCAATGGTTTTTAAGACCATCGCCTTAACCACTCGGCCACGACTGCGGCGACTGTGTCAACTCCTATTTCACTTTTAACATAGTCGACTAGGTCGAGAAGAGGAAAAACAAAACGAGGAAACGCAGTCGACAGGCTTCGAACATGCGCGGAAAGATCCCATTGGTTTTCAAGACCATCGTCTTAACCACTCGGCCACGACTGCGGCGATGGCATCAACTTCAATTTCACTCTTAACATAGTCGACTATTTCGAGAAGAGAAAAACAAAACGAGGAAACACAGTCGGCAGGGTTTGAACCATCGCGGGAAGAACCCAACGGCTTTCAAGACCATCGCCTTAACCACTCGGCAATGACTGCAGAGACGACGTCAACTCCTATTTCACTCTTAACATAGTCGACTATGTTGAAAGAGAAAAACAAAACGAGGAAACGCAGTCGGTACGGCTCAATCCTGCGCGGGAAGAACCCAATGGATTTCAAGACCATCGCCTTAACCACTCGGACACGACTGCGTCGAAGGTGTCATCTGCGAGCTCATTCTGAATAAAGTCGTTCATGTCGAGAAGCGAAAACGAACCGAGGAAACACAGTCTGCCGGGTTCGAACCTGCGTGCGAAGAACCCAGTGGTTTTCAGGACCATCGCGTTAACCACTCGGTCACGACTGCGTCGACGGTGTCAACTCCTATTGCACTCTTAACATAGTCGACTATGTCGAGAAGAGAAAAACCAAACGAAGAAACGCAGTCGGCAGGGTTTGAACCATCGCGGGAAGAACCCAATGGTTTTCAAGACCATCGCCTTAACCACTCGGTCATGACTGCGGCGACGCCGTCTCCTGCGATTTCACTCTGAACAAAACGTTCATGTCGAGAAGAGAAAAACAAAACGAGGAAACGCCGTCTACAGGGTTCGAACATGCGCGGAAAGATCCCAATTGTTTTCAAGACCAACGTCTTAACCACTCGGCCACGACGACGGTGGCGGTGTCAACTCCTATTTCACAATTAACGTAGCCGTTTTATGTCGAGAAGAGAAAAAAAAACGAGGAAACGCCGTCGGCAGGGTTCGAACCTGCGCGGGAAGAACCCAATGGTTTTCAAGACCATCGTATTAACCACTCGGTCATGACTGCGGCGACGGCGTCAACTCCTATTTCAGTCTTTTGCATAGCCGTTTATGTCGAGAAGCGAAAAAAACGAGGAAACGCAGTCGGCAGGGTTTGAACCTGCACGGTAAGAGCCCTGTGGTTTTCAAGACCATCGCCTTAACCACTCGACCATGACTGCGGCGACGGCGTCAACTTCTATTTCACTTTTAACATAGCCGACTATGTCGAGAAGAGGAAAACAAAACGAGCAAACGAAGTCGGCATGGTTCGATCCTGCGCGAGAAGAACCCAATGGTTTTCAAGACCATCACCTTAACCACTCGGCCACGACAACGGCGATGACGTTAACTCCTATTTCACTCTTATAATAGCCGTTTAAGTCGAGAAGAGAAAAAAACGAGGAAACGCAGTCGACAGGGTTCGAACCTGCGCGGAAAGAACCCAACGGTTTTCAAGACCATCGCCTTAACCACTCGATCACGACTGCAGCGACGGCGTCTCCTGCGATTTCACTCTGAACAAAGTCGTTTATGTCAAAAAGTGAAAAAAAAACGAGGAAACGCAGTCAGCAGGGTTCGATCCTGAGCGGGAAGGACCCAATGGTTTTCAAGACCACCGCTTTACCCACTCCGCCCCGACTGCGGCGAGGGCATCATCTGCCATTTCACTCTTAACATAGTCGACTATGTCGAGAAGAGAAAAACAAAACGAGGAAACACAGTTGGCAGGGTTTGAACCTGCGCGGGAAGCACCCAATGGTTTTCGAGACCATCGCCTTAACCACTCGACCACGACTGCACCGACAATGTCATCTGCTATTTCACTCTGAACATAGCCGTTTATATCGAGAAGATAAAACAAAACGAGGAAACGCAGCCGACAGGATTCGAACCTGCGCGGGAAGAACTCAATGGTTTTCAAGACAATCGCCATAACCTTTCAGCCACGACTGCGGCGATGGCATCAACTCCTATTTCAATCTTAACATAGTCGACTCTGTCAAGAAGAGCAAAACAAAACGAGTAAACACAGTCGGCACGGTTTGAACCTGTGCGGAAAGCACCCAATGGTTTTCGAGACCTTCACCTCAACCACTCGGCCACGACTGCAGCGACGGGGTCATCTGCTATTTCACTCTGAACATAGCCGTTTATATCGAGAAGAGAAAAACGAAACCAGGAAACGCAGTAGGCAGGGTTCGATCCTGCGCGGGAAGAACCCAACGGTTTTCAAGACCATCGCCTTAACCACTCGGCAATGACTGCAGAGACGGCGTCAACTCCTATTTCACTCTTAACATAGTCGACTATGTCGAGAAGAGAAAAACAAAACGAGGAAACGAAGTCGGTACGGTTCAATCCTGCGCGGGAAGAACCCAATGGTTTTCAAGACCATCGCCTTAACCACTCGGCCACGACTGCGGCGACTGCGTCAACTCCTATTTCCCTTTTAACATAGTCGACTAGGTCGAGAAGAGGAAAAACAAAACGAGGAAACGCAGTCGCAGGCTTCGAACATGCGCGGAAAGATCCCATTGGTTTTCAAGACCATCGTCTTAACCACTCAGCCACGACTGCGGTGATGGCATCAACTCCAATTTCACTCTTAACATAGTCGACTATTTCGAGAAGAGAAAAACAAAACGAGGAAACACAGTTGGCAGGGTTTGAACCATCGCGGAAAGAACCCAACGGTTTTCAAGACCATCGCCTTAACCACTCGGCAGTGACTGCAGAGACGGCGTCATCTCCTATTTCACTCTTAACATAGTCGACTATGTCGAGAAGAGAAAAACAAAACGAGGAAACGCAGTCGGTACGGTTCGATCCAGCGCGGGAAGAACCCAATGGTTTTCAAGACCATCGCCTTAACCACTCGGACACGACTGCGCCGAAGGTGTCATCTGCGATTTCATTCTGAATAAAGTCGTTTATGTCGAGAAGCGAAAACGAACCGACGAAACACAGTCTGCCGGGTTCGAACCTGCGTGCGAAGAACCCAATGGTTTTCAGGACCATCGCGTTAACCACTCGGCCACGACTGCGTCGACGGTGTCAACTCCTATTGCACTCTTACCATGGTCGACTATGTCGAGAAGAGAAAAACCAAACGAAGAAACGCAGTCGGCAGGGTTTGAACCATCGCGGGAAGAACCCAATGGTTTTCAAGGCCATCGCCTTAACCACTCGGTCATGACTGCGGCGACACCGTCTCCTGCGATTTCACTCTGAACAAAACGTTCATGTCTAGAAGAGAAAAACAAAACGAGGAAACGCCGTCGACAGGGTTCGAACATGCGAGGAAAGATCCCAATGGTTTTCAAGACCAACGTCTTAACCACTCGGCCACGACGACGGCGGCGGTGTCAACTCCTATTTCGCTCTTAACGTAGCCGTTTTATGTCGAGAAGAAAAAAAAACGAGGAAACGCCGTCGGTAGGGTTTGAACCATCGCGGGAAGAACCCAACGGTTTTCAGGACCATCGCCTTAACTACTCGGCAGTGACTGCAGAGACGGCGTCAACTCCTATTTCACTCTTAACATAGTCGACTATGTTGAAAGAGAAAAACAAAACGAGGAAACGCCGTCGGTACGGCTCGATCCTGCGCGGGAAGAACCCAATGGTTGTCAAGACCATCGCCTTAACCACTCGGACACGACTGCGCCGAAGGTGTCATCTGTGATTTCATTCTGAATAAAGTCGTTTATGTCGAGAAGCGAAAACGAACCGACGAAACACAGTCTGCCGGGTTCGAACCTGCGTGCGAAGAACCCAATGGTTTTCAGGACCATCGCGTTAACCACTCGGCCACGACTGCGTCGACGGTGTCAACTCCTATTGCACTCTTACCATGGTCGACTATGTCGAGAAGAGAAAAACCAAACGAAGAAACGCAGTCGGCAGGGTTTGAACCATCGCGGGAAGAACCCAATGGTTTTCAAGGCCATCGCCTTAACCACTCGGTCATGACTGCGGCGACGCCGTCTCCTGCGATTTCACTCTGAACAAAACGTTCATGTCGAGAAGAGAAAACAAAACGAGGAAACGCCGTCTACAGGGTTCGAACATGCGCGGAAAGATCCCAATGGTTTTCAAGACCAACGTCTTAACCACTCGGCCACGACGACGGCGGCGGTGTCAACTCCTATTTCACTCTTAACGTAGCCGTTTTATGTCGGGAAGAGAAAAAAACGAGGAAACGCCGTCGGCAGGGTTTGAACCTGCGCGGGAAGAACCCAATGGTTTTCAAGACCATCGTATTAACCACTCGGTCATGACTGCGGCGACGGCGTCAACTCCTATTTCAGTGTTTTGCATAGCCGTTTATGTCGAGAAGCGAAAAAAATGAAGAAACGCAGTCGGCAGGGTTTGAACCTGCACGGTAAGAGCCCTGTGGTTTTCGAGACAATCGCCTTAACCACTCGACCACGACTGCACCGACAACGTCATCTTCTATTTCACTCTGAACATAGCCGTTTATATCGAGAAGATAAAACAAAACGAGGAAACGCAGCCGACAGGATTCGAACCTGCGCGGGAAGAACCCAATGGTTTTCAAGACCATCGCCATAACCTTTCAGCCACGACTGCGGCGATGGCCTCAACTCCTACTTCAATCTTAACATAGTCGACTCTGTCAAGAAGAGCAAAACAAAACGAGTAAACACAGTCGGCAGGGTTTGAACCTGCGCGGAAAGCACCCAATGGTTTTCGAGACCTTCACCTTAACCACTCGGCCACGACTGCAGCGACGGGGTCATCTGCTATTTCACTCTGAACATAGCCGTTTATATCGACAAGAGAAAAACGAAACCAGGAAACGCAGTAGGCAGGGTTCGATCCTGCGCGGGAAGAACGCAATGGTTTTCAAGACAATCACCTTAACCACTCGGCCACGACTGCGGCGACGTCGTTATCTGCTATTTTACTCTGAACATAGTCGTTTATGTAGAGAAGAGAAAACGCAGTCGACAGGCTTCGAACATGCGCGGAAAGATCCCATTGGTTTTCAAGACCATCGTCTTAACCACTCGGCCACGACTGCGGCGATGGCATCAACTCCAATTTCACTCTTAACATAGTCGACTATGTCGAGAAGAGAAAAACAAAACGAGGAAACGCAGTCGGTACGGTTCGATCCTGCGCGGGAAGAACCCAATGGTTCTCAAGACCATCGCCTTAACCACTCGGCCACGACTGCGGCGACTTTGTCAACTCCTATTTCACTTTTAACATAGTCGACTAGGTCGAGAAGAGGAAAAACAAAACGAGGAAACGCAGTCGTCAGGGTTTGAACCATCGCGGGAAGAATTCAACGGTTTTCAAGACCATCGCCTTAACCACTCGGCAATGACTGCAGAGACGGCGTCAACTCCTATTTCACTCTTAACATAGTCGACTATGTCGAGAAGAGAAAAACAAAACGAGGAAACGCAGTCGGTACGGTTCGATCCTGCGCGGGAAGAACCCAATGGTTCTCAAGACCATCGCCTTAACCACTCGGCCACGACTGCGGCGACTTTGTCAACTCCTATTTCACTTTTAACATAGTCGACTAGGTCGAGAAGAGGAAAAACAAAACGAGGAAACGCAGTCGACAGGCTTCGAACATGCGCGGAAAGATCCCATTGGTTTTCAAGACCATCGTCTTAACCACTCGGCCACGACTGCGGCGATGGCAACAACTCCAATTTCACTCTTAACATAGTCGACTATTTCGAGAAGAGAAAAACAAAACGAGGAAACACAGTCGGCAGGGTTTGAACCATCGCGGGAAGAACCCAACGGTTTTCAAGACCATCGCCTTAACCACTCGGCAGTGACTGCAGAGACGGCGTCATCTCCTATTTCACTCTTAACATAGTCGACTATGTCGAGAAGAGAAAAACAAAACGAGGAAACGCAGTCGGTACGGTTCGATCCTGCGCGGGAAGAACCCAATGGTTTTCAAGACCATCGCCTTAACCACTCGGACACGACTGCGCCGAAGGTGTATTCTGCGATTTCAATCTGAATAAAGTCGTTTATGTCGAGAAGTGAAAACGAAACGAGGAAACACAGTCTGCCGGGTTCGAACCTGCGTGCGAAGAACCCAATGGTTTTCAAGACCATCGCGTTAACCACACGGCCATGACTGCGTCGACGGTGTCAACTCCTATTGCACTCTTAACATAGTCGACTATGTCGAGAGGAGAAAAACCAAACGAGGAAACGCAGTCGGCAAGGTTTGAACCATCGTGGGAAGAACCCAATGGTTTTCAAGACCATCGCCTTAATCACTCGGTCATGACTGCGGCGACGCCGTCTCCTGCGATTTCACTCTGAACAAAACGTTCATGTCTAGAAGAGAAAAACAAAACGAGGAAACGCCGTCGACAGGGTTCGAACATGCGTGGAAAGATCCCAATGGTTTTCAAGACCAACGTCTCAACCACTCGGCCACGACGACGGCGGCGGTGTCAACTCCTATTTCACTCTTAACGTAGCCGTTTTATGTCGAGAAGAGAAAAAAACGAGGAAACGCCGTCGGCAGGGTTCGAACTATCGCGGGAAGAACCCAACGGTTTTCAAGACCATCGCCTAATCCACTCGGTCATGACTGCGGCGACGGCGTCAACTCCTATTTCACTCTTTTACATAGCCGTTTATGTCGAGAAGCGAAAAAACGAGGAAACGCAGTCGGCAGGGTTTAAACCTGCACGGTAAGAGCCCTGTGGTTTTGAAGACCATCGCCTTAACCACTCGGCCACGACAACGGCGATGGCGTTAACTCCTATTTCACTCTTATAATAGCCGTTTAAGTCGAGAAGAGAAAAAAAAACGAGGAAACGCAGTCGACAGGGTTCGAACCTCCGCGGGAAGAACCCAACGGTTTTCAAGACCATCGCCTTAACCACTCGATCACGACTGCAGCGACGGCGTCTCCTGCGATTTCACTCTGAACAAAGTCGTTTATGTCAAAAAGTGAAAAAAAAACGAGGAAACGCAGTCGGCAGGGTTCGATCCTGAGCGGGAAGAACCCAATGGTTTTCAAGACCACCGCTTTACCCACTCCGCCCCGACTGCGGCGAGGGCATCATCTGCTATTTCACTCTTAAAATAGTCGACTTTGTCGAGAAGAGAAAAACATAACGGGGAAACACAGTTGGCAGGGTTTGAACCTGCGCGGGAAGCACCCAATGGTTTTCGAGATCATCGCCTTAACCACTGTGATATGTGTCGTGCGCGAAGCTTCAAAGTGCGCGCCATTCAAAGTGCGCGCCATTCAAAGTGCGCGCTTGAAGCAGACAACGACGAAGGTAGCACGAGCGCTGAGTAGCGGGGCGGCGAAGGTACGAGAAGGAACGAGGAAGACGGGGCTCTCGACTCGGCCGTTGGGTTCCGGACCCGAGCCTAGTAACAGTCGAGCCCGGCCTACCTGCCACGTTCTACCTGCCACGGCCGTGCGTCGCTGACGTGCTGCGGCTTCAAGGCATCCTGTGCTTGAGGACACGCGGAGCTGTCGGGCTACGGGCACGAGTTCCAGCAGAGGTGTCCGGCCGGGACGCGGCCGGTGGTAGTGCCTGGTCTACCGCGCCAACTGGTCCACCTGGTCTACCGTGCGAGCAACGCGGAGCTGTAGGGCTACGGGCACGAGCTCCAGCAGATGTGTCCAGCCGCGACGTGGCTGCGGGGGCGGAGCCTACCCATCAACTAGTCGCCTGGTTGACCGTGCGGACAACGCAAGCCAGCTCAAGACGTAGCAACGAACCTCGGTGAGACCGACCTCATGTCTTGTGTCCATGCTAAAAAGGAGGGACGGTTAGTTTAGGACTTTGATAGTTCACAGAGACAGTGAAGGATTCTTTAAATAGCCTGTCCATGTTATGTGTGTTCGTTTTTCGTGTGTATAAAGTGTGGCGTACAAACGGCCTCGTCTTTTCGTGGGAGTCTGGGGCGACGGCTCGGACACCCATTAACTAAGAACCTGCACGTTGCTATAACACCCACTGCAATGTAACACTGGCGTCCGCTGCGACAGGACGAGGCCATTTGTATCGCTTGAGTCAGGCTGACGATTAGTGAGGAAAAGATGAGCTCGACAGATTTAATGGCGTTAGCCATGCGCATGGGTTTGGAAGGTGCGGAATTGAAAACTTGGATTGATGAGCGAGAAGCTCGAGCTCGTGAGGAAAGGGCGGCAGAAAGAGAGGCGAAGAAGGAACAAATGCAGTTGCAATTACAAGTCGAGGAGCAGGCCCAAAGGACGATCCAATTGCGCCTTCAACTGACTCAGACTGAAACCGCCAGAGAGCCTGTCGGGGCAGACATAGGTCGATCATCAAGGGTGTCTTCCAACGTCAATCCTCATAATTTTATACCAGGATTTGATGAAAACCGGGATGACCTAGATGCGTACTTAAAAAGGTTCGAGAATGTGGCGACAGGGCAAGAGTGGCCTAGAGACAAGTGGGCCACGGCTCTGAGTTTGTGCCTAAGCGGAGAAGCGCTAAAAGTGTTTGGTCGCCTATCCCCTGAAGATGCACTTGATTACGAGAAAGTGAAACTGGCTCTATTTCAGCGATTTCGCTTCACAGCGGAAGGGTACCGTGAGAAGTTCCGGCACAGTAAGCCTCAAGAGGGAGAAACCGGCCGGCAGTACGCTGCACGATTAATGAGTTTTTTCGACCGATGGGTGGAAATGTCGAAAGTAGACAAAGAATACGCGTCAGTTCGTGACCTGATTGTAGCTGAACAGTTCATCAGTAAGTGTCATGATCGAGTGGCGCTCTTTTTGCGTGAAAAGAATTGCCGTAAACTTGAAGAAATGGCTGAAGCGGCAGATCAGTTTTTAGAGGCACAGCGACAGTCTAACCTGCTTGTTTTCCGAGAAAAGGCTGAAAACGGCATGGCTGTGAAAAGTGGGAGCACGACCTCAAAAACTTCAGTGCAATGTTTTGTTTGCAACAAAATCGGCCATAAAGCCTCAGATTGTCGCGCTCGGACGAAGCAACCTTACTGTGGGCATTGTCGTAGGGCAGGACACGATACCCAAGTTTGCACCAAGAAACCCGCCACGTATAAAAAGGCTTCATGTATATTGTCCGAAGAGAACTCTAAAGACAATGATAACGCATCCGGCGGCGGGTCCGAGAATAATGTGTCGGGGGCAGTAAACACGCAACAAATGGCAACGAAATATCAGATGCCAGTTCTCCAGGGTCTCCTATTTGATAAGCCTGTCTCTGTTCTTCGGGATACAGGAAGTAACACGACGGTTGTGCGACGTTCCCTCGTGCCCGACGAAGTGCTGACAGGAGCTATGACGACAGTATTTTTAGCCGATGGGAGCAGAATAAAAGTTCCCGAAGCAAAAGTGGAGATATTTTCGTCTATTTTTCTGGCACGGTGATCGTTAAATGCATGACTTCCCCATTGTATGACGTCATCGTGGGAAACGTGCCAGGATCCCGTGATCCCAATGATCCGGATAGCAGGTGGAGCGAGGGACTGTCGGAAAGGAAGACGAAGTCTAAAAGCGTCAAGGAGAGATTAGGGGTGATGAAAGCAGATCGCTACGAGAGACCAATGATCAGCGTAGTCAAGAAATCAAGTACTTCGTTGGATTCGGTGAAAGCAACCGCTTTGAATATCAACCAACGAATCTTCAAGATTGAGCAGGCGGAGGACAAGAGCCTAGATCTCTGTAGGAACAAAGTTGGGCAGGTGTTTTTTGGGAGAGGATCGACAGAATATTCGTTTGTTATGCAAAGGGGAGTTTTATATCGCCATTATCGGTTATCCTCCGGCAAGATAGTACAGCAGGTAGTTGTTCCTCGCAAACTGCGGAGCCAAGTACTGCAGCTAGCTCATGAAAGTCTGATGGCGGGCCATCAAGGCATCAAGAGGACAATTGACCGAGTACTAGGATCATTCTATTGGCCAGGAGTTCAGGAAGAAGTAAAGAGATACGTGCGATCCTGTGACATTTGCCAAAGAGCATATCCAAAAGGTAAAGTGGGCAAGGCGCCTCTGGGCGTAATGCCGTTGATCGACACCCCTTTCGAGCGAGTGGCAATCGATATTATCGGTCCTTTAAAACCTGTGTCGAGAAACGGAAACCGCTACATATTGACCATGGTGGACTTCGCCACGCGCTACCCGGACGCGGTGGCCCTGCCAGCAATCGATTCGGCGACAGTAACAGAGGGCCTGGTGGAGATGTTCTCACGCGTAGGATTCCCGCGTGAAATTCTATGTGATCAAGCATCTTGTTTTACTTCCGAACTGATGAAAGAAGTCAACGAGTTACTGGCCATTAAGCACCTCAGTTCTACACCTTACCATCCTATGTGTAACGGGTTGGTGGAACGATTTAACGGTACGTTAAAACAGATGTTGCGGAAGCTCTGCCAGGAGGAACCAAGATCCTGGGATCGGTTGCTTGCCCCACTCCTTTTTGCCTATCGTGAAGTGCCTCAGACCAGCACGGGATTTTCTCCCTTCGAACTTATTTACGGGCGTGACGTCAGAGGACCACTTAGTTTGTTAAAAGAATTATGGATTGGAGAACACATCGGCGACGAGGCGAAGACAACTTACGGATATGTATTGGATCTGCGAGATCGTCTTGAAAAAACACTGCAGTTGGCTCATGAGAACTTGACACGAGCAAGAAAATCACAGAAGCAATACTATGATCAGCGAAGCACGAAACGTCAGCTTGAAGTAGGCGACCGGGCCCTTATTCTACTCCCTACTACGGAAAATAAATTACTCATGCAATGGAAAGGACCTTTTAAGGTCACAGGGAAAAAGGGCAGTCATGACTACTGGTTGGACTTGGGACGTGACACCAAGTTGTTCCACATCAACATGTTAAAGCGTTACGAGGATCGCGAACCGGAGAGGTTTACACAAACAGCGTCATTCGTAGTGATGGAAGAAGAGGAGGCAGATTCACCTATACCAGTTTACACTATTGACCAAGGGACTGGGGTGGAGACAATTAATATAGGTGAAGGGCTGGCTGAAGAGGAAGCTGCTGAGCTCCAGCGGAAAGCTGCTGAGCTCCAGAAATGCGAAATCGCTATGACTTCCGTCGTATTTTTAGGCCATCGTTTAGGAGGAGGGACCATCCGAGCAGTGGATAGTACTGTCGAGAAGATTGCCAATGCACAAAAACCTCAAACAAAGAAGCAGCTTCGATCGTTTCTTGGATTGGCGGGATATTACCGCGATATGATTCCCCATTATGCGGAGAAAGCTCAGCCTCTCACCGAACTAACTAGGAAAAAGGAGAGAAATAAGATTTGTTGGAATCCTGAAAGAGAGGCGGCATTCGAAACACTTAAGCAAGCCCTTGCTTCTGGACCAATTGTAAAGGCTCCTGATCCGGAGCGAAGGTTTGTACTTCGGTCGGACGCATCTGACACCTGCATCGGAGCGATATTAATGCAGGAACATGACGGATTGTTACACCCTGTATCTTATGCAAGCCGCCAGTTGCTGCCCCGGGAAAAGAATTACTCTACCATAGAGAGGGAGTGTTTGGCATTGGTATGGGCGGTACAGAGGTTTCACATTTTTTTGTATGGGAACCAGTTTGTTGTACAAACAGATCACCAACCTCTACAGTACTTAGCCCGAGCCAAACACTTGAACAGTAGGGTCCTGAGGTGGAGCCTGGCATTGCAAGAATACTCATTTAGCATTCAGCATATAAAAGGGTCGGAGAATACCGGTGCGGACTTCATGAGTAGATTGTGAGCCAAGAGTTCGGACTTCATGCACTGTGATATTGGGTGTTGGACACTCAAAGTATGTCAGTGTATTTAACGGTGTTCTTGTGTATTTAGTAAATATTGGACCTCGACATGTGAACTATACAGAGGACATATACAGTGAAGGGGTTTACAGACCGCGCACGTGTCAGCAGTTTTTTTTTTTTTTTTTTTTTAAAAGAAAGAAAAAACTCATTTAAGGGGGGGCTTTTGTGATATGTGTCGTGCGCGAAGCTTCAAAGTGCGCGCCATTCAAAGTGCGCGCCATTCAAAGTGCGCGCTTGAAGCAGACAACGACGAAGGTAGCACGAGCGCTGAGTAGCGGGGCGGCGAAGGTACGAGAAGGAACGAGGAAGACGGGGCTCTCGACTCGGCCGTTGGGTTCCGGACCCGAGCCTAGTAACAGTCGAGCCCGGCCTACCTGCCACGTTCTACCTGCCACGGCCGTGCGTCGCTGACGTGCTGCGGCTTCAAGGCATCCTGTGCTTGAGGACACGCGGAGCTGTCGGGCTACGGGCACGAGTTCCAGCAGAGGTGTCCGGCCGGGACGCGGCCGGTGGTAGTGCCTGGTCTACCGCGCCAACTGGTCCACCTGGTCTACCGTGCGAGCAACGCGGAGCTGTAGGGCTACGGGCACGAGCTCCAGCAGATGTGTCCAGCCGCGACGTGGCTGCGGGGGCGGAGCCTACCCATCAACTAGTCGCCTGGTTGACCGTGCGGACAACGCAAGCCAGCTCAAGACGTAGCAACGAACCTCGGTGAGACCGACCTCATGTCTTGTGTCCATGCTAAAAAGGAGGGACGGTTAGTTTAGGACTTTGATAGTTCACAGAGACAGTGAAGGATTCTTTAAATAGCCTGTCCATGTTATGTGTGTTCGTTTTTCGTGTGTATAAAGTGTGGCGTACAAACGGCCTCGTCTTTTCGTGGGAGTCTGGGGCGACGGCTCGGACACCCATTAACTAAGAACCTGCACGTTGCTATAACACCCACTGCAATGTAACAACCACTCGACCACGACTGCACCGACAATGTCATCTGCTATTTCACTCTTAACATAGCCGTTTATATCGAGAAGATAAAACAAAACGAGGAAACGCAGGCGACAGGATTCGAACCTGCGCGGGAAGAACCCAATGGTTTTCAAGACCATCGCCATAACCTTTCGGCCACGACTGTGGCGATGGCATCAACTCCTATTTCAATCTTAACATAGTCGACTCTGTCAAGAAGAGCAAAACAAAACGAGTAAACAAAGTCGGCAGGGTTTGAACCTGCGCGGAAAGCACCCAATGGTTTTCGAGACCTTCACCTTAACCACTCGGCCACGACTGCAGCGACGGCGTCATCTGCTATTTCACTCTGAACATAGCCGTTTATATCGAGAAGAGAAAAACGAAACCAGGAAACGCAGTAGGCAGGGTTTTATCCTGCGCGGGAAGAACGCAATGGTTTTCAAGACAATCACCTTAACCACTCGGCCACGACTGCGGCGACGTTGTTATCTGCTATTTTACTCTGAACATAGTCGTTTATGTCGAGAAGAGAAAAACAAAACGAGAAAACGCAGTCGGCAGGGTTCGCACCTGCGCGGGAAGAACCCAATGGTTTTCAAGACCATCGCCTTAACCACTCGGCCACGACTGCGGCGACGGCGTCAACTCCTGTTTCACTTTTAACATAGTCGACTATGTCGGGAAGAGGAAAAACAAAACGAGGAAACACAGTGGGCATGGTTCGATCCTGCGCGGGAAGAACCCAATGGTTTTCAAGACCATCGCCTTAACCACATGGCCAAGACAACGGCGACGGCGACAACTCCCATTTTACTCTTAACGTAGCTGTTTTATGTCGAGAAGAGAAAAAAACGAGAAAACGCAGTCGGCAAGGTTCGAACCTGCGTGGAAAGAACCCAATGGTTTTCGAGACCTTCGCCTTAACCTCTCGGTCACGACTACAGCGACGGCGTCTCCAGCGATTTCACTATGAACAAAGTCGATTATGTCGAGAAATGAAAAAAAACGAGGAAACGCAGTCAGCAGGGTTTCATCCTGAGCGGGTAGAACCCAATGGTTTTCAAGACCATCGCTTTACCCACTCCGCCCCGACTGCGGCGAGGTTATCATCTGCTATTTCACTCTGAACATAGTCGTTTATGTCGAGAATAGAAAAACAGAACGAGAAACCCAGTCGACAGGATTCAAACCTGCGCGGGAAGAACCCAATGGTTTTCAAGACCATCGGCTTAACCACTCGGCCATGACTGCGGCGATGGCGTCAACTCCTCTTTCACTCTTAACATAGTCGATTATGTCGAGAATAGAAAAACAGAATGAGAAACCCAGTCGACAGGATTCAAACCTGCGCGGGAAGAACGCAATGGTTTTCAAGACCATCGGCTTAACCAATCGGCCACGACTGCGGCGATGGCGTCAACTCCTCTTTCACTCCTAACATAGTCGATTATGTTGAGAAGAGAAAAACGAAACGAAGAAACGCAGTCGACAGGCTGGAAATATGCGCGGGAAGAACCCACTAGTTTTCAAGACTATCGCCTTAACCACTCCGCCACGACTGCGGCGCCGTTGTCATCTGCTATATGACTCTGAACACAGTCGTTTATGTCGAGAAGAGAAAAAAACGAGGAAACGCAGTCGGCAGGGTTCGAACCTGCGCGGGAAGAACCCAATGGTTTTCAAGACCATCGCCTTAACCACTCGGCCACGACTGCTGCGACGGTGTCATCTGCAATTTCACTCTGAACATAGCCATTGATATCGAGAAGAGAAAAACGAAACCAGGAAACGCAGTAGGCAGGGTTCGATCCTGGCGCGGGAAGAACCCAATGGTTTTCAAGGCAATCACTTTAACCACTCGGCCACGACTGCGGCGACGTTGTCATCTGCTATTTTACTCTGAACACAGTCGTTTATGTCGAGAAGAGAAAAACAAAACGAGAAAACGCAGTCGGCTGGGTTCGAACCTGCGTGGAATGAACCCAATAGTTTTCAAGACTATCGCCTTAACCACTCAGCCATGACTGCGGGGATGGCGTCAACTCCTCTTTCACTCTTAACATAGTCGGCTATGTCGAGATGAGAAACACGAAACCAGGAAATGCAGTCGGCGGGGTTCGATCCTGTGCGGGAAGAACCCAAAGGTTTTCAAGACAATCACCTTAACCACTCAGCCACGACTGCGGCGCCGTTGTCATCTGCTATATCACTCTGAACACAGTCGTTTATGTCGAGAAGAGAAAAAAACGAGGAAACGCAGTCGGCAGGGTTCGATCCTGCGCGGGAAGAACCCAAAGGTTTTCAAGACCATCGCCTTAATCACTCGGTCACGACTACAGCGACGGCGTCTCCTGCGATTTCACTCTGAACAAAGTCGATTATGTCGAGAAATGAAAAAAACGAGGAATCGCAGTCGGCAGGGTTCGATCCTGAGCGGGAAGAACCCAATGGTTTTCAAGACCATCGCTTTACCCACTCCGCCCCGACTGCGGCGAGGGCATCATCTCCTAATTCACTCTGAACATAGTCGTTTATGCCGAGAAGAGAGATACAAAACGAGAAAACGCAGTCCGCAGGGTTCGAACCTGCGCGGGAAGAACCCAATGGTTTTCAAGACCATCACCTTAACCGCTCGGCCACGACTGCAGCGACGGTGTCATCTGCTATTTCACTGTGATCATAGCCGTTTATACCGAGAAGATAAAACAAAACGAGGAAACGCAGTCGGCAGGGTTCGATCCTTAGCGGGAAGAACCCAATGGTTTTCAAGACCATCGCTTTACCCACTCCGCCCCGACTGCGGCGAGGGCATCATCTCCTAATTCACTCTGAACATAGCCGTTTATGTCGAGAATAGAAAAACAGAACGAGAAACCCAGTCGACAGGATTCAAACCTGCGCAGGAAGAACCCAATGGTTTTCAAGACCATCAGCTTAACCACTCGGCCACGACTGCGGCGATGGCGTCAACTTCTCTTTCACTCTTAACATAGTCGATTATGTCCAGAAAAGAAAAACAGAACGAGAAACCCAGTCGACAGGATTCAAACCTGCGCGGGGAGAATTCAATGGTTTTCAAGACCTTCGGCTTAACCACTGGGCCACGAATGCGGCGATGGTGTTAACTCCTCATTCACTCTTAACATAGTCGATTATGTCGAGAAGAAAAAAACGAAACGAAGAAACGCAGTCGACAGGCTTCGAACATGCGCGGGAAGAACCCAATAGTTTTCAAGACTATCGCCTTAACCACTCCGCCACGACTGCGGTGATAGCGTCAGCTCCTCTTTCACTCTTAACATTGTCGACTATGTCGAGAAGAGAAAAACGAAACTAGGAAACGCAGTCGGCGGGGTTCGACCCTGCGCGGGAAGAACCCAAAGGTTTTCGAGACAATCACCTTAACCACTCAGCCACGACTGCGGCGCCTTTGTCATCTGCTATATAACTCTGAACATAGTCGTTTATGTCGAGAAGAGAAAAAAACGAGGAACGCAGTCGGCAGGGTTCGAACCTGCGCGGAAAGAACCCAATGGTTTTCAAGACCATCGCCTTAACCACTCGGCCACGACTGCGGGGACGGCGTCAACTCCTATTTCACTTTTAACATCGTCGACTAGGTCGAGAAGAGGAAAAACAAAACGAGGAAACGCAGTGGGCACGGTTCGATCATGCGCGGTAAGAACCCAATGGTTTTCAAGACCATCGTCTTAACCACTCGGCCACGACTGCTGCGACGGTGTCATCTGCAATTTCACTCTGAACATAGCCATTGATATCGAGAAGAGAAAAAAGAAACCAGGAAACGCAGTAGGCAGGGTTTGATCCTGGCGCGGGAAGAACCCAATGGTTTTCAAGACAATCACCTTAACCACTCGGCCACGACTGCGGCGACGTTGTCATCTGCTATTTTACTCTGAACATAGTCGTTTATGTTGAGAAAAGAAAAACAAAACGAGAAAACGCCGTTGGCAGGGTTTGAACCTGCGCGGGAAGCACCCAATGGTTTTCGAGATCATCGCCTTAACCACTCGACCACGACTGCACCGACAATGTCATCTGCTATTTCACTCTTAACATAGCCGTTTATATCGAGAAGATAAAACAAAACGAGGAAACGCTGGCGACAGGATTCGAACCTGCGCGGGAAGAACCCAATGGTTTTCAGAACCATCGCCATAACCTTTCGGCCACGACTGCGGCGATGGCATCAACTCCTATTTCAATCTTAACATAGTCGACTCTGTCAAGACGAGCAAAACAAAACGAGTAAACAAAGTCGGCAGGGTTTGAACCTGCGCGGAAAGCACCCAATGGTTTTCGAGACCTTCACCTTAACCACTCGGCCACGACTGCAGCGACGGCGTCATCTGCTATTTCACTCTGAATATAGCCGTTTATATCGAGAAGAGAAAAACGAAACCAGGAAACGCAGTAGGCAGGGTTTGATCCTGCGCGGGAAGAACGCAATGGTTTTCAAGACAATCACCTTAACCACTCGGCCACGACTGCGGCGACGTTGTTATCTGCTATTTTACTCTGAACATAGTCGTTTATGTCGAGAAGAGAAAAACAAAACGAGAAAACGCAGTCGGCAGGGTTCGCACCTGCGCGGAAGAACCCAATGGTTTTCAAGACCATCGCCTTAACCACTCGGCCACGACTGCGGCGACGGCGTCAACTCCTGTTTCACTTTTAACATAGTCGACTATGTCGGGAAGAGGAAAAACAAAACGAGGAAACGCTGTGGGCATGGTTCGATCCTGCGCGGGAAGAACCCAATGGTTTTCAAGACCATCGCCTTAACCACAAGGCCAAGACAACGGCGACGGCGACAACTCCCATTTCACTTTAACGTAGCTGTTTTATGTCGAGAAGAGAAAAAAAACGAGAAAACGCAGTCGACAGGGTTCGAACCTGCGTTGAAAGAACCCAATGGTTTTCAAGACCTTCGCCTTAACCTCTCGGTCACGACTACAGCGACGGCGTGTCCAGCGATTTCACTATGAACAAAGTCGATTATGTCGAGAAATGAAAAAAAAACGAGGAAACGCAGTCAGCAGGGTTTGATCCTGAGCGGGAAGAACCCAATGGTTTTCAAGACCATCGCTTTACCCACTCCGCCCCGACTGCGGCGAGGTTATCATCTGCTATTTCACTCAGAACATAGTCGTTTATGTCGAGAATAGAAAAACAGAACGAGAAACCCAGTCGACAGGATTCAAACCTGCGCGGGAAGAACCCAATGGTTTTCAAGACCATCGGGTTAACCACTCGGCCACGACTGCGGCGATGGCGTCAACTCCTCTTTCACTCTTAACATAGTGGATTATGTCGAGAATAGAAAAACAGAATTAGAAACCCAGTCGACAGGATTCAAACCTGCGCGGGAAGAACCCAATGGATTTCAAGACCTACTTTAACCACTCGGCCACGACTGCGTCGACAGCGTCAACCCCTATTTCACTTTTAACATAGGCGACTATGTCGAGAAGAGAAAAACAAAACGAGAAAACGCAGTCGGCAGGGTTCGCACCTGCACGGGAAGAACCCAATGGTTTTCAAGACCATCGCCTTAACCACATGGCCAAGACAACGGCGACGGCGACAACTCTCATTTCACTCTTAACGTAGCTGTTTTATGTCGAGAAGAGAAAAAAACGAGAAAACGCAGTCGGCAGGGTTTGAACCTGCGTGGAAAGAACCCAATGGTTTTCAAGACCTTCGCGTTAACCACTCGGTCACGACTGCGGCGACGGCTTCTCCTGCGATTTCACTGTGAACAAAGTTGTTTATGTCGAGAAGTAAAAAAAACGAGGAAATGCAGTCGGCAGAGTGCGATCCTGAGCGGGAAGAACCCAAAGGTTTTCAAGACCATCGCCTTAACCACTCCGCATCGATGGCGACAGCGGCTTTATCTGGTATTTCACTCTGAACATAGTCGTTTATGTCGAGAACAAAGAAAAAAACGAGGAAACGCAGTCGGCAGGGTCTGAACTTACAAAGGAAGAGCCCTGTGGTTTTCAAGGCCATCGCCTTAACCACTCGGCCACGACTGCGGCGACGGCGTCAACTCCTATTTCACTCTTTTACATAGCCGACTATGTCGAGAAGAGAAAAACAAAACGAGAAAACGCAGTCAGCAGGGTTCAAACATGCGCGGGAAGAACCCAATGGTTTTCAAGACCATCGCCTTAACCACCCGGCCATGACAACGGTGACGGCGTTAACTCCTATTTCACTCTTATAATAGCCGTTTAAGTCGACAAGAGAAAAAAACGATGTAACGCAGTCGACAGGGTTCGAACCTGCGCAGGAAAACCCAACGGTTTTCAAGACCATCGCCTCAACCTCTCGGTTACGACTACAGCGACGGCGTCTCCTGCGATTTCACTATGAACAAAGTCGATTATGTCGAGAAATGAAAAAAAACGAGGAAACGCAGTCGGCAGGGTTTGATCCTGAGAGGGAAGAACCCAATGGTTTTCAAGACCATCGCTTTACCCACTCCGCCCCGACTGCGGCGAGATTATCATGTGCTGTTTCACTCTGAACATAGACGTTTATGTCGAGAATAGAAAAACAGAACGAGAAACCCAGTCGACAGGATTCAAACCTGCACGGGAAGAACCCAATGGTTTTCAAGACCATCGGCTTAACCACTCGGCCACGACTGCGGCGATGGCGTCAACTCCTCTTTCACTCTAACATAGTCGATTATGTCGAGAATAGAAAAACAGAATGAGAAACCCAGTCAACAGGATTCAAACCTGCGCGGGAAGAACCCAATGGTTTTCAAGACCATCGGCTTAACCACTCGGCCACGACTGCAGCGATGGCATCAACTCCTCTTTCACTCTTAACATAGTCGATTATGTCGAGAAGAGAAAAACGAAACGAAGAAACGCAGTCGACAGGCTTGGAATATGCGTGGGAAGAACCCTATAGTTTTCAAGACTATCGCCTTAACCACTCCGCCACGACTGCGTTGATGGCGTCAACTCACTTTCACTCTTAACATTGTCGACTATGTCGAGAAGAGAAAAACGAAACCAGGAAACGCAGTCGGCGGGGTTCGATCCTGCGCGGGAAGAACCCAAAGGTTTTGAAGACAATCACCTTAACCACTCAGCCACGACTGCGGCGCCGTTGTCATCTGCTATAGCACTCTGAACACAGTCGTTTATGTCGAGAAGAGAAAAAAACGAGGAAACGCAGTCGGCAGGGTTCGAACCTGCGCGGGAAGAACCCAATGGTTTTCAAGACCATCGCCTTAACCACTCGGCCACGACTGCGGCGACGGCGTCAACTCCCATTTCACTTTTAACATAGTCGACTATGTCGAGAAGAGGAAAAAGAAACCAGGAAACGCAGTAGGCAGGGTTTGATCCTGGCGCGGGAAGAACCCAATGGTTTTCAAGACAATCACCTTAACCACTCGGCCACGACTGCGGCGACGTTGTCATCTGCTATTTTACTCTGAACATAGTCGTTTATGTTGAGAAAAGAAAAACAAAACGAGAAAACGCCGTTGGCAGGGTTTGAACCTGCGCGGGAAGCACCCAATGGTTTTCGAGATCATCGCCTTAACCACTCGACCATGACTGCACCGACAATGTCATCTGCTATTTCACTCTTAACATAGCCGTTTATATCGAGAAGATAAAACAAAACGAGGAAACGCTGGCGACAGGATTCGAACCTGCGCGGGAAGAACCCAATGGTTTTCAGAACCATCGCCATAACCTTTCGGCCACGACTTCGGCGATGGCATCAACTCCTATTTCAATCTTAACATAGTCGACTCTGTCAAGAAGAGCAAAACAAAACGAGTAAACAAAGTCGGCAGGGTTTGAACCTGCGCGGAAAGCACCCAATGGTTTTCGAGACCTTCACCTTAACCACTCGGCCACGACTGCAGCGACGGCGTCATCTGCTATTTCACTCTGAATATAGCCGTTTATATCGAGAAGAGAAAAACGAAACCAGGAAACGCAGTAGGCAGGGTTTGATCCTGCGCGGGAAGAACGCAATGGTTTTCAAGACAATCACCTTAACCACTCGGCCACGACTGCGGCGACGTTGTTATCTGCTATTTTACTCTGAACATAGTCGTTTATGTCGAGAAGAGAAAAACAAAACGAGAAAACGCAGTCAGCAGGGTTCGCACCTGCGCGGAAGAACCCAATGGTTTTCAAGACCATCGCCTTAACCACTCGGCCACGACTGCGGCGACGGCGTCAACTCCTGTTTCACTTTTAACATAGTCGACTATGTCGGGAAGAGGAAAAACAAAACGAGGAAACGCTGTGGGCATGGTTCGATCCTGCGCGGGAAGAACCCAATGGTTTTCAAGACCATCGCCTTAACCACAAGGCCAAGACAACGGCGACGGCGACAACTCCCATTTCACTTTAACGTAGCTGTTTTATGTCGAGAAGAGAAAAAAAACGAGAAAACGCAGTCGACAGGGTTCGAACCTGCGTTGAAAGAACCCAATGGTTTTCAAGACCTTCGCCTTAACCTCTCGGTCACGACTACAGCGACGGCGTGTCCTGCGATTTCACTATGAACAAAGTCGATTATGTCGAGAAATGAAAAAAAAACGAGGAAACGCAGTCAGCAGGGTTTGATCCTGAGCGGGAAGAACCCAATGGTTTTCAAGACCATCGCTTTACCCACTCCGCCCCGACTGCGGCGAGGTTATCATCTGCTATTTCACTCAGAACATAGTCGTTTATGTCGAGAATAGAAAAACAGAACGAGAAACCCAGTCGACAGGATTCAAACCTGCGCGGGAAGAACCCAATGGTTTTCAAGACCATCGGGTTAACCACTCGGCCACGACTGCGGCGATGGCGTCAACTCCTCTTTCACTCTTAACATAGTGGATTATGTCGAGAATAGAAAAACAGAATGAGAAACCCAGTCGACAGGATTCAAACCTGCGCGGGAAGAACCCAATGGCTTTCAAGACCTACTTTAACCACTCGGCCACGACTGCGTCGACAGCGTCAACCCCTATTTCACTTTTAACATAGGCGACTATGTCGAGAAGAGAAAAACAAAACGAGAAAACGCAGTCGGCAGGGTTCGCACCTGCACGGGAAGAACCCAATGGTTTTCAAGACCATCGCCTTAACCACATGGCCAAGACAACGGCGACGACGACAACTCTCATTTCACTCTTAACGTAGCTGTTTTATGTCGAGAAGAGAAAAAAAACGAGAAAACGCAGTCGGCAGGGTTTGAACCTGCGTGGAAAGAACCCAATGGTTTTCAAGACCTTCGCGTTAACCACTCGGTCACGACTGCGGCGACGGCGTCTCCTGCGATTTCACTGTGAACAAAGTTGTTTATGTCGAGAAGTAAAAAAAACGAGGAAATGCAGTCGGCAGAGTTCGATCCTGAGCGGGAAGAACCCAAAGGTTTTCAAGACCATCGCCTTAACCACTCCGCATCGATGGCGACAGCGGCTTTATCTGGTATTTCACTCTGAACATAGTCGTTTATGTCGAGAACAAAGAAAAAAACGAGGAAACGCAGTCGGCAGGGTCTGAACTTACAAAGGAAGAGCCCTGTGGTTTTCAAGGCCATCGCCTTAACCACTCGGCCACGACTGCGGCGACGGCGTCAACTCCTATTTCACTCTTTTACATAGCCGACTATGTCGAGAAGAGAAAAACAAAACGAGAAAACGCAGTCAGCAGGGTTCAAACATGCGCGGGAAGAACCCAATGGTTTTCAAGACCATCGCCTTAACCACCCGGCCATGACAACGGTGACGGCGTTAACTCCTATTTCACTCTTATAATAGCCGTTTAAGTCGACAAGAGAAAAAAACGATGTAACGCAGTCGACAGGGTTCGAACCTGCGCAGGAAAACCCAACGGTTTTCAAGACCATCGCCTCAACCTCTCGGTTACGACTACAGCGACGGCGTCTCCTGCGATTTCACTATGAACAAAGTCGATTATGTCGAGAAATGAAAAAAAACGAGGAAACGCAGTCGGCAGGGTTTGATCCTGAGAGGGAAGAACCCAATGGTTTTCAAGACCATCGCTTTACACACTCCGCCCCGACTGCGGCGAGATTATCATGTGCTGTTTCACTCTGAACATAGACGTTTATGTCGAGAATAGAAAAACAGAACGAGAAACCCAGTCGACAGGATTCAAACCTGCACGGGAAGAACCCAATGGTTTTCAAGACCATCGGCTTAACCACTCGGCCACGACTGCGGCGATGGCGTCAACTCCTCTTTCACTCTAACATAGTCGATTATGTCGAGAATAGAAAAACAGAATGAGAAACCCAGTCAACAGGATTCAAACCTGCGCGGGAAGAACCCAATGGTTTTCAAGACCATCGGCTTAACCACTCGGCCACGACTGCAGCGATGGCATCAACTCCTCTTTCACTCTTAACATAGTCGATTATGTCGAGAAGAGAAAAACGAAACGAAGAAACGCAGTCGACAGGCTTGGAATATGCGTGGGAAGAACCCTATAGTTTTCAAGACTATCGCCTTAACCACTCCGCCACGACTGCGTTGATGGCGTCAACTCACTTTCACTCTTAACATTGTCGACTATGTCGAGAAGAGAAAAACGAAACCAGGAAACGCAGTCGGCGGGGTTCGATCCTGCGCGGGAAGAAGCCAAAGGTTTTGAAGACAATCACCTTAACCACTCAGCCACGACTGCGGCGCCGTTGTCATCTGCTATAGCACTCTGAACACAGTCGTTTATGTCGAGAAGAGAAAAAAACGAGGAAACGCAGTCGGCAGGGTTCGAACCTGCGCGGGAAGAACCCAATGGTTTTCAAGACCATCGCCTTAACCACTCGGCCACGACTGCGGCGACGGCGTCAACTCCCATTTCACTTTTAACATAGTCGACTATGTCGAGAAGAGGAAAAACAAAACGAGGAAACGCAGTGGGTACGGTTCGATCCTGCGCGGGAAGAACGCAATGGTTTTCAAGACCATCGTCTTAACCACTCGGCCACGACTGCTGCGACGGTGTCATCTGCAATTTCACTCTGAACATAGCCATTGATATCGAGAAGAGAAAAACGAAACCAGGAAACGCAGTAGGCAGGGTTCGATCCTGGCGCGGGAAGAAACCAATGGTTTTCAAGACAATCACCTTAACCACTTGGCCACGACTGCGGCGACGTTGTCATCTGCTATTTTACTCTGAACACAGTCGTCTATGTCGAGAAGAGAAAAACAAAACGAGAGAACGCAGTCGGCAGGGTTCGAACCTACGTGGAATGAACCCAATAGTTTTCAAGACTATCGCCTTAACCACTCGGCCACGACTGCGGTGATGGCGTCAACTCCTCTTTCACTCTTAACATAGTCGGCTATGTCGAGGTGAGAAAAACGCAGTCGGCAGGGTTCGATCCTGCGCGGGAAGAACCCAAAGGTTTTCAAGACAATCACCTTAACCACTCGGCCACGACTGCAGCGACGGTGTCATCTGCTATTTTACTGTGAACATAGCCGTTTATACCGAGAAGATAAAACAAAACGAGGAAACGCAGTCGGCAGGGTTCGATCCTTAGCGGGAAGAACCCAATAGTTTTCAAGACCATCGCTTTATCCACTTCGCCCCGACTGCGGCGAGGCCATCAACTCCAAATTCACTCTGAACATAGCCGTTTATGTCACGAAAAGAAAAACAGAACGAGAACCCCAGTCGACAGGATTCAAACCTGCGCGGGAAGAACCCAATGGTTTTCAAGACCATCAGCTTAACCACTCGGCCACGACTGCAGCGATGGCGTCAACTCCTCTTTCACTCTTAACATAGTCGATTATGTCGAGAAGAGAAAAACGAAACGAAGAAACGCAGTCGACAGGCTTCGACAATGCGCGGGAAGAACCCAATAGTTTTCAAGACTATCGCCTTAACCACTCCGCCACGACTGCGGTGATGGCGACAACTCCCATTTCACTCTTAACGTAGCTGTTTTATGTCGAGAAGAGAAAAAAAAACGAGAAAACGCAGTCGGCAGGGTTCGAACCTGCGTGGAAAGAACCCAATGGTTTTAAAGACCTTCGCCTTAACCTCTCGGTCACGACTACAGCGACGGCGTCTCCAGCGATTTCACTATGAACAAAGTCGATTATGTCGAGAAATGAAAAAAAAACGAGGAAACGCAGTCAGCAGGGTTTGATCCTGAGCGGGAAGAACCCAATGGTTTTCAAGACCATCGCTTTACCCACTCCGCCCCGACTGCGGCGAGGTTATCATCTGCTATTTCACTCTGAACATAGTCGTTTATGTCGAGAATAGAAAAACAGAACGAGAAACCCAGTCGACAGGATTCAAACCTGCGCGGGAAGAACCCAATGGTTTTCAAGACCATCGGCTTAACCACTCGGCCACGACTGCGGCGATGGCGTCAACTCCTCTTTCACTCTTATTATAGTCGATTATGTCGAGAATAGAAAAACAGAATGAGAAACCCAGTCGACAGGATTCAAACCTGCGCGGGAAGAACCCAATGGTTTTCAAGACCATCGGCTTAACCACTCGGCCACGACTGCGGCGATGGCGTCAACTCCTCTTTCAGTCTTAACATAGTCGATTATGTTGAGAAGAGAAAAACGAAACGAAGAAACGCAGTCGACAGGCTTGGAATATGCGCGGGAAGAACCCAATAGTTTTCAAGACTATCGCCTTAACCACTCGGCCACTACTGCGGCGACGTTGCCATCTGCTATTTTACTCTGAACACAGTCGTTTATTTCGAGAAGAGAAAAACAAAACGAGAAAACGCAGTCGGCAGGGTTCGAACCTGCGTGGAATGAACCCAATAGTTTTCAAGACTATCGCCTTAACCACTCAGCCACGACTGCGGTGATGGCGTCAACTCCTTTTTCACTCTTAACATAGTCGGCTATGTCGAGATGAGAAAAACGAAACCAGGAAACGAAGTCGGCGGGGTTCGATCCTGCGCGGGAAGAACCCAAAGGTTTTCAAGACAATCACCTTAACCGATCAGCCACGACTGCGGCGCCGTTGTCATCTGCTATATCACTCGGAACAAAGTCGTTTATGTCGAGAAGAGAAAAAAACGAGGAAACGCAGTCGGCAGGGTTCGATCCTGCGCGGGAAGAACCCAAAGGTTTTCAAGACCATCGCCTTAATCACTCGGTCACGACTACAGCGACGGCGTCTCCTGCGATTTCACTCTGAACAAAGTCGATTATGTCGAGAAATGAAAAAAACGAGGAATCGCAGTCGGCAGGGTTTGATCCTGAGCGGGAAGAACCCAATGGTTTTCAAGACCATCGCTTTACCCACTCCGCCCCGACTTCGGCGAGGGCATCGACTGCTATTTCACTCTGAACACAGCCGTTTATGTCGATAAGAGAAAAAAAACAAGGAAACACATTCGGCAGGGTTCGATCTTGAGCGGGAACAACCCAATGGTTTTCAAGACCATCGCTTTACTCACTCCGCCCCGACTGCGGCGAGGTTATCATCTGCTACTTCACTCTGAACATAGCCGTTTATGTCGAGAATAGAAAAACAGAACGAGAAACCCAGTCGACAGGATTCAAACCTGCGCAGGAAGAACCCAATGGTTTTCAAGACCATCAGCTTAACCACTCGGCCACGACTGCGGCGATGGCGTCAACTTCTCTTTCACTCTTAACATAGTCGATTATGTCCAGAAAAGAAAAACAGAACGAGAAACCCAGTCGACAGGATTCAAACCTGCGCGGGGAGAATTCAATGGTTTTCAAGACCTTCGGCTTAACCACTGGGCCACGAATGCGGCGATGGTGTTAACTCCTCATTCACTCTTAACATAGTCGATTATGTCGAGAAGAAAAAAACGAAACGAAGAAACGCAGTCGACAGGCTTCGAACATGCGCGGGAAGAACCCAATAGTTTTCAAGACTATCGCCTTAACCACTCCGCCACGACTGCGGTGATAGCGTCAGCTCCTCTTTCACTCTTAACATTGTCGACTATGTCGAGAAGAGAAAAACGAAACTAGGAAACGCAGTCGGCGGGGTTCGACCCTGCGCGGGAAGAACCCAAAGGTTTTCGAGACAATCACCTTAACCACTCAGCCACGACTGCGGCGCCTTTGTCATCTGCTATATAACTCTGAACATAGTCGTTTATGTCGAGAAGAGAAAAAAACGAGGAACGCAGTCGGCAGGGTTCGAACCTGCGCGGAAAGAACCCAATGGTTTTCAAGACCATCGCCTTAACCACTCGGCCACGACTGCGGGGACGGCGTCAACTCCTATTTCACTTTTAACATCGTCGACTAGGTCGAGAAGAGGAAAAACAAAACGAGGAAACGCAGTGGGCACGGTTCGATCATGCGCGGTAAGAACCCAATGGTTTTCAAGACCATCGTCTTAACCACTCGGCCACGACTGCTGCGACGGTGTCATCTGCAATTTCACTCTGAACATAGCCATTGATATCGAGAAGAGAAAAAAGAAACCAGGAAACGCAGTAGGCAGGGTTTGATCCTGGCGCGGGAAGAACCCAATGGTTTTCAAGACAATCACCTTAACCACTCGGCCACGACTGCGGCGACGTTGTCATCTGCTATTTTACTCTGAACATAGTCGTTTATGTTGAGAAAAGAAAAACAAAACGAGAAAACGCCGTTGGCAGGGTTTGAACCTGCGCGGGAAGCACCCAATGGTTTTCGAGATCATCGCCTTAACCACTCGACCACGACTGCACCGACAATGTCATCTGCTATTTCACTCTTAACATAGCCGTTTATATCGAGAAGATAAAACAAAACGAGGAAACGCTGGCGACAGGATTCGAACCTGCGCGGGAAGAACCCAATGGTTTTCAGAACCATCGCCATAACCTTTCGGCCACGACTGCGGCGATGGCATCAACTCCTATTTCAATCTTAACATAGTCGACTCTGTCAAGACGAGCAAAACAAAACGAGTAAACAAAGTCGGCAGGGTTTGAACCTGCGCGGAAAGCACCCAATGGTTTTCGAGACCTTCACCTTAACCACTCGGCCACGACTGCAGCGACGGCGTCATCTGCTATTTCACTCTGAATATAGCCGTTTATATCGAGAAGAGAAAAACGAAACCAGGAAACGCAGTAGGCAGGGTTTGATCCTGCGCGGGAAGAACGCAATGGTTTTCAAGACAATCACCTTAACCACTCGGCCACGACTGCGGCGACGTTGTTATCTGCTATTTTACTCTGAACATAGTCGTTTATGTCGAGAAGAGAAAAACAAAACGAGAAAACGCAGTCGGCAGGGTTCGCACCTGCGCGGAAGAACCCAATGGTTTTCAAGACCATCGCCTTAACCACTCGGCCACGACTGCGGCGACGGCGTCAACTCCTGTTTCACTTTTAACATAGTCGACTATGTCGGGAAGAGGAAAAACAAAACGAGGAAACGCTGTGGGCATGGTTCGATCCTGCGCGGGAAGAACCCAATGGTTTTCAAGACCATCGCCTTAACCACAAGGCCAAGACAACGGCGACGGCGACAACTCCCATTTCACTTTAACGTAGCTGTTTTATGTCGAGAAGAGAAAAAAAACGAGAAAACGCAGTCGACAGGGTTCGAACCTGCGTTGAAAGAACCCAATGGTTTTCAAGACCTTCGCCTTAACCTCTCGGTCACGACTACAGCGACGGCGTGTCCAGCGATTTCACTATGAACAAAGTCGATTATGTCGAGAAATGAAAAAAAAACGAGGAAACGCAGTCAGCAGGGTTTGATCCTGAGCGGGAAGAACCCAATGGTTTTCAAGACCATCGCTTTACCCACTCCGCCCCGACTGCGGCGAGGTTATCATCTGCTATTTCACTCAGAACATAGTCGTTTATGTCGAGAATAGAAAAACAGAACGAGAAACCCAGTCGACAGGATTCAAACCTGCGCGGGAAGAACCCAATGGTTTTCAAGACCATCGGGTTAACCACTCGGCCACGACTGCGGCGATGGCGTCAACTCCTCTTTCACTCTTAACATAGTGGATTATGTCGAGAATAGAAAAACAGAATTAGAAACCCAGTCGACAGGATTCAAACCTGCGCGGGAAGAACCCAATGGATTTCAAGACCTACTTTAACCACTCGGCCACGACTGCGTCGACAGCGTCAACCCCTATTTCACTTTTAACATAGGCGACTATGTCGAGAAGAGAAAAACAAAACGAGAAAACGCAGTCGGCAGGGTTCGCACCTGCACGGGAAGAACCCAATGGTTTTCAAGACCATCGCCTTAACCACATGGCCAAGACAACGGCGACGGCGACAACTCTCATTTCACTCTTAACGTAGCTGTTTTATGTCGAGAAGAGAAAAAAACGAGAAAACGCAGTCGGCAGGGTTTGAACCTGCGTGGAAAGAACCCAATGGTTTTCAAGACCTTCGCGTTAACCACTCGGTCACGACTGCGGCGACGGCTTCTCCTGCGATTTCACTGTGAACAAAGTTGTTTATGTCGAGAAGTAAAAAAAACGAGGAAATGCAGTCGGCAGAGTGCGATCCTGAGCGGGAAGAACCCAAAGGTTTTCAAGACCATCGCCTTAACCACTCCGCATCGATGGCGACAGCGGCTTTATCTGGTATTTCACTCTGAACATAGTCGTTTATGTCGAGAACAAAGAAAAAAACGAGGAAACGCAGTCGGCAGGGTCTGAACTTACAAAGGAAGAGCCCTGTGGTTTTCAAGGCCATCGCCTTAACCACTCGGCCACGACTGCGGCGACGGCGTCAACTCCTATTTCACTCTTTTACATAGCCGACTATGTCGAGAAGAGAAAAACAAAACGAGAAAACGCAGTCAGCAGGGTTCAAACATGCGCGGGAAGAACCCAATGGTTTTCAAGACCATCGCCTTAACCACCCGGCCATGACAACGGTGACGGCGTTAACTCCTATTTCACTCTTATAATAGCCGTTTAAGTCGACAAGAGAAAAAAACGATGTAACGCAGTCGACAGGGTTCGAACCTGCGCAGGAAAACCCAACGGTTTTCAAGACCATCGCCTCAACCTCTCGGTTACGACTACAGCGACGGCGTCTCCTGCGATTTCACTATGAACAAAGTCGATTATGTCGAGAAATGAAAAAAAACGAGGAAACGCAGTCGGCAGGGTTTGATCCTGAGAGGGAAGAACCCAATGGTTTTCAAGACCATCGCTTTACCCACTCCGCCCCGACTGCGGCGAGATTATCATGTGCTGTTTCACTCTGAACATAGACGTTTATGTCGAGAATAGAAAAACAGAACGAGAAACCCAGTCGACAGGATTCAAACCTGCACGGGAAGAACCCAATGGTTTTCAAGACCATCGGCTTAACCACTCGGCCACGACTGCGGCGATGGCGTCAACTCCTCTTTCACTCTAACATAGTCGATTATGTCGAGAATAGAAAAACAGAATGAGAAACCCAGTCAACAGGATTCAAACCTGCGCGGGAAGAACCCAATGGTTTTCAAGACCATCGGCTTAACCACTCGGCCACGACTGCAGCGATGGCATCAACTCCTCTTTCACTCTTAACATAGTCGATTATGTCGAGAAGAGAAAAACGAAACGAAGAAACGCAGTCGACAGGCTTGGAATATGCGTGGGAAGAACCCTATAGTTTTCAAGACTATCGCCTTAACCACTCCGCCACGACTGCGTTGAAGGCGTCAACTCACTTTCACTCTTAACATTGTCGACTATGTCGAGAAGAGAAAAACGAAACCAGGAAACGCAGTCGGCGGGGTTCGATCCTGCGCGGGAAGAACCCAAAGGTTTTGAAGACAATCACCTTAACCACTCAGCCACGACTGCGGCGCCGTTGTCATCTGCTATAGCACTCTGAACACAGTCGTTTATGTCGAGAAGAGAAAAAAACGAGGAAACGCAGTCGGCAGGGTTCGAACCTGCGCGGGAAGAACCCAATGGTTTTCAAGACCATCGCCTTAACCACTCGGCCACGACTGCGGCGACGGCGTCAACTCCCATTTCACTTTTAACATAGTCGACTATGTCGAGAAGAGGAAAAAGAAACCAGGAAACGCAGTAGGCAGGGTTTGATCCTGGCGCGGGAAGAACCCAATGGTTTTCAAGACAATCACCTTAACCACTCGGCCACGACTGCGGCGACGTTGTCATCTGCTATTTTACTCTGAACATAGTCGTTTATGTTGAGAAAAGAAAAACAAAACGAGAAAACGCCGTTGGCAGGGTTTGAACCTGCGCGGGAAGCACCCAATGGTTTTCGAGATCATCGCCTTAACCACTCGACCATGACTGCACCGACAATGTCATCTGCTATTTCACTCTTAACATAGCCGTTTATATCGAGAAGATAAAACAAAACGAGGAAACGCTGGCGACAGGATTCGAACCTGCGCGGGAAGAACCCAATGGTTTTCAGAACCATCGCCATAACCTTTCGGCCACGACTGCGGCGATGGCATCAACTCCTATTTCAATCTTAACATAGTCGACTCTGTCAAGAAGAGCAAAACAAAACGAGTAAACAAAGTCGGCAGGGTTTGAACCTGCGCGGAAAGCACCCAATGGTTTTCGAGACCTTCACCTTAACCACTCGGCCACGACTGCAGCGACGGCGTCATCTGCTATTTCACTCTGAATATAGCCGTTTATATCGAGAAGAGAAAAACGAAACCAGGAAACGCAGTAGGCAGGGTTTGATCCTGCGCGGGAAGAACGCAATGGTTTTCAAGACAATCACCTTAACCACTCGGCCACGACTGCGGCGACGTTGTTATCTGCTATTTTACTCTGAACATAGTCGTTTATGTCGAGAAGAGAAAAACAAAACGAGAAAACGCAGTCAGCAGGGTTCGCACCTGCGCGGAAGAACCCAATGGTTTTCAAGACCATCGCCTTAACCACTCGGCCACGACTGCGGCGACGGCGTCAACTCCTGTTTCACTTTTAACATAGTCGACTATGTCGGGAAGAGGAAAAACAAAACGAGGAAACGCTGTGGGCATGGTTCGATCCTGCGCGGGAAGAACCCAATGGTTTTCAAGACCATCGCCTTAACCACAAGGCCAAGACAACGGCGACGGCGACAACTCCCATTTCACTTTAACGTAGCTGTTTTATGTCGAGAAGAGAAAAAAAACGAGAAAACGCAGTCGACAGGGTTCGAACCTGCGTTGAAAGAACCCAATGGTTTTCAAGACCTTCGCCTTAACCTCTCGGTCACGACTACAGCGACGGCGTGTCCTGCGATTTCACTATGAACAAAGTCGATTATGTCGAGAAATGAAAAAAAAACGAGGAAACGCAGTCAGCAGGGTTTGATCCTGAGCGGGAAGAACCCAATGGTTTTCAAGACCATCGCTTTACCCACTCCGCCCCGACTGCGGCGAGGTTATCATCTGCTATTTCACTCAGAACATAGTCGTTTATGTCGAGAATAGAAAAACAGAACGAGAAACCCAGTCGACAGGATTCAAACCTGCGCGGGAAGAACCCAATGGTTTTCAAGACCATCGGGTTAACCACTCGGCCACGACTGCGGCGATGGCGTCAACTCCTCTTTCACTCTTAACATAGTGGATTATGTCGAGAATAGAAAAACAGAATGAGAAACCCAGTCGACAGGATTCAAACCTGCGCGGGAAGAACCCAATGGCTTTCAAGACCTACTTTAACCACTCGGCCACGACTGCGTCGACAGCGTCAACCCCTATTTCACTTTTAACATAGGCGACTATGTCGAGAAGAGAAAAACAAAACGAGAAAACGCAGTCGGCAGGGTTCGCACCTGCACGGGAAGAACCCAATGGTTTTCAAGACCATCGCCTTAACCACATGGCCAAGACAACGGCGACGACGACAACTCTCATTTCACTCTTAACGTAGCTGTTTTATGTCGAGAAGAGAAAAAAAACGAGAAAACGCAGTCGGCAGGGTTTGAACCTGCGTGGAAAGAACCCAATGGTTTTCAAGACCTTCGCGTTAACCACTCGGTCACGACTGCGGCGACGGCGTCTCCTGCGATTTCACTGTGAACAAAGTTGTTTATGTCGAGAAGTAAAAAAAACGAGGAAATGCAGTCGGCAGAGTTCGATCCTGAGCGGGAAGAACCCAAAGGTTTTCAAGACCATCGCCTTAACCACTCCGCATCGATGGCGACAGCGGCTTTATCTGGTATTTCACTCTGAACATAGTCGTTTATGTCGAGAACAAAGAAAAAAACGAGGAAACGCAGTCGGCAGGGTCTGAACTTACAAAGGAAGAGCCCTGTGGTTTTCAAGGCCATCGCCTTAACCACTCGGCCACGACTGCGGCGACGGCGTCAACTCCTATTTCACTCTTTTACATAGCCGACTATGTCGAGAAGAGAAAAACAAAACGAGAAAACGCAGTCAGCAGGGTTCAAACATGCGCGGGAAGAACCCAATGGTTTTCAAGACCATCGCCTTAACCACCCGGCCATGACAACGGTGACGGCGTTAACTCCTATTTCACTCTTATAATAGCCGTTTAAGTCGACAAGAGAAAAAAACGATGTAACGCAGTCGACAGGGTTCGAACCTGCGCAGGAAAACCCAACGGTTTTCAAGACCATCGCCTCAACCTCTCGGTTACGACTACAGCGACGGCGTCTCCTGCGATTTCACTATGAACAAAGTCGATTATGTCGAGAAATGAAAAAAAACGAGGAAACGCAGTCGGCAGGGTTTGATCCTGAGAGGGAAGAACCCAATGGTTTTCAAGACCATCGCTTTACACACTCCGCCCCGACTGCGGCGAGATTATCATGTGCTGTTTCACTCTGAACATAGACGTTTATGTCGAGAATAGAAAAACAGAACGAGAAACCCAGTCGACAGGATTCAAACCTGCACGGGAAGAACCCAATGGTTTTCAAGACCATCGGCTTAACCACTCGGCCACGACTGCGGCGATGGCGTCAACTCCTCTTTCACTCTAACATAGTCGATTATGTCGAGAATAGAAAAACAGAATGAGAAACCCAGTCAACAGGATTCAAACCTGCGCGGGAAGAACCCAATGGTTTTCAAGACCATCGGCTTAACCACTCGGCCACGACTGCAGCGATGGCATCAACTCCTCTTTCACTCTTAACATAGTCGATTATGTCGAGAAGAGAAAAACGAAACGAAGAAACGCAGTCGACAGGCTTGGAATATGCGTGGGAAGAACCCTATAGTTTTCAAGACTATCGCCTTAACCACTCCGCCACGACTGCGTTGATGGCGTCAACTCACTTTCACTCTTAACATTGTCGACTATGTCGAGAAGAGAAAAACGAAACCAGGAAACGCAGTCGGCGGGGTTCGATCCTGCGCGGGAAGAAGCCAAAGGTTTTGAAGACAATCACCTTAACCACTCAGCCACGACTGCGGCGCCGTTGTCATCTGCTATAGCACTCTGAACACAGTCGTTTATGTCGAGAAGAGAAAAAAACGAGGAAACGCAGTCGGCAGGGTTCGAACCTGCGCGGGAAGAACCCAATGGTTTTCAAGACCATCGCCTTAACCACTCGGCCACGACTGCGGCGACGGCGTCAACTCCCATTTCACTTTTAACATAGTCGACTATGTCGAGAAGAGGAAAAACAAAACGAGGAAACGCAGTGGGTACGGTTCGATCCTGCGCGGGAAGAACGCAATGGTTTTCAAGACCATCGTCTTAACCACTCGGCCACGACTGCTGCGACGGTGTCATCTGCAATTTCACTCTGAACATAGCCATTGATATCGAGAAGAGAAAAACGAAACCAGGAAACGCAGTAGGCAGGGTTCGATCCTGGCGCGGGAAGAAACCAATGGTTTTCAAGACAATCACCTTAACCACTTGGCCACGACTGCGGCGACGTTGTCATCTGCTATTTTACTCTGAACACAGTCGTCTATGTCGAGAAGAGAAAAACAAAACGAGAGAACGCAGTCGGCAGGGTTCGAACCTACGTGGAATGAACCCAATAGTTTTCAAGACTATCGCCTTAACCACTCGGCCACGACTGCGGTGATGGCGTCAACTCCTCTTTCACTCTTAACATAGTCGGCTATGTCGAGGTGAGAAAAACGCAGTCGGCAGGGTTCGATCCTGCGCGGGAAGAACCCAAAGGTTTTCAAGACAATCACCTTAACCACTCGGCCACGACTGCAGCGACGGTGTCATCTGCTATTTTACTGTGAACATAGCCGTTTATACCGAGAAGATAAAACAAAACGAGGAAACGCAGTCGGCAGGGTTCGATCCTTAGCGGGAAGAACCCAATAGTTTTCAAGACCATCGCTTTATCCACTTCGCCCCGACTGCGGCGAGGCCATCAACTCCAAATTCACTCTGAACATAGCCGTTTATGTCACGAAAAGAAAAACAGAACGAGAACCCCAGTCGACAGGATTCAAACCTGCGCGGGAAGAACCCAATGGTTTTCAAGACCATCAGCTTAACCACTCGGCCACGACTGCAGCGATGGCGTCAACTCCTCTTTCACTCTTAACATAGTCGATTATGTCGAGAAGAGAAAAACGAAACGAAGAAACGCAGTCGACAGGCTTCGACAATGCGCGGGAAGAACCCAATAGTTTTCAAGACTATCGCCTTAACCACTCCGCCACGACTGCGGTGATGGCGACAACTCCCATTTCACTCTTAACGTAGCTGTTTTATGTCGAGAAGAGAAAAAAAAACGAGAAAACGCAGTCGGCAGGGTTCGAACCTGCGTGGAAAGAACCCAATGGTTTTAAAGACCTTCGCCTTAACCTCTCGGTCACGACTACAGCGACGGCGTCTCCAGCGATTTCACTATGAACAAAGTCGATTATGTCGAGAAATGAAAAAAAAACGAGGAAACGCAGTCAGCAGGGTTTGATCCTGAGCGGGAAGAACCCAATGGTTTTCAAGACCATCGCTTTACCCACTCCGCCCCGACTGCGGCGAGGTTATCATCTGCTATTTCACTCTGAACATAGTCGTTTATGTCGAGAATAGAAAAACAGAACGAGAAACCCAGTCGACAGGATTCAAACCTGCGCGGGAAGAACCCAATGGTTTTCAAGACCATCGGCTTAACCACTCGGCCACGACTGCGGCGATGGCGTCAACTCCTCTTTCACTCTTATTATAGTCGATTATGTCGAGAATAGAAAAACAGAATGAGAAACCCAGTCGACAGGATTCAAACCTGCGCGGGAAGAACCCAATGGTTTTCAAGACCATCGGCTTAACCACTCGGCCACGACTGCGGCGATGGCGTCAACTCCTCTTTCAGTCTTAACATAGTCGATTATGTTGAGAAGAGAAAAACGAAACGAAGAAACGCAGTCGACAGGCTTGGAATATGCGCGGGAAGAACCCAATAGTTTTCAAGACTATCGCCTTAACCACTCGGCCACTACTGCGGCGACGTTGCCATCTGCTATTTTACTCTGAACACAGTCGTTTATTTCGAGAAGAGAAAAACAAAACGAGAAAACGCAGTCGGCAGGGTTCGAACCTGCGTGGAATGAACCCAATAGTTTTCAAGACTATCGCCTTAACCACTCAGCCACGACTGCGGTGATGGCGTCAACTCCTTTTTCACTCTTAACATAGTCGGCTATGTCGAGATGAGAAAAACGAAACCAGGAAACGAAGTCGGCGGGGTTCGATCCTGCGCGGGAAGAACCCAAAGGTTTTCAAGACAATCACCTTAACCGATCAGCCACGACTGCGGCGCCGTTGTCATCTGCTATATCACTCGGAACAAAGTCGTTTATGTCGAGAAGAGAAAAAAACGAGGAAACGCAGTCGGCAGGGTTCGATCCTGCGCGGGAAGAACCCAAAGGTTTTCAAGACCATCGCCTTAATCACTCGGTCACGACTACAGCGACGGCGTCTCCTGCGATTTCACTCTGAACAAAGTCGATTATGTCGAGAAATGAAAAAAACGAGGAATCGCAGTCGGCAGGGTTTGATCCTGAGCGGGAAGAACCCAATGGTTTTCAAGACCATCGCTTTACCCACTCCGCCCCGACTTCGGCGAGGGCATCGACTGCTATTTCACTCTGAACACAGCCGTTTATGTCGATAAGAGAAAAAAAACAAGGAAACACATTCGGCAGGGTTCGATCTTGAGCGGGAACAACCCAATGGTTTTCAAGACCATCGCTTTACCCACTCCGCCCCGACTGCGGCGAGGTTATCATCTGCTACTTCACTCTGAACATAGCCGTTTATGTCGAGAATAGAAAGACAGAACGAGAAACCCAGTCGACAGGATTCAAACCTGCGCGGGAAGAACCCAATGGTTTTCAAGACCATCAGCTTAACCACTCGGCCACGACTGCGGCGATGGCGTCAACTCCTCTTTCACTCTTAACATAGTCGATTATGTCCATAAAAGAAAAACAGAACGAGAAACCCAGTCGACAGGATTCAAACCTGAGCGGGAAGAACCCAATGGTTTTCGAGACCTTCGGCTTAACCACTCGGCCACGAATGCGGCGATGGCGTCAACTCCTCTTTCACTCTTAACATAGTCGATTATGTCGAGAAGAGAAAAATGAAACGAAGAAACGCAGTCGACAGGCTTGGAACATGCGCGGGAAGAACCCAATAGTTTTCAAGACTATCGCCTTAACCACTCAGCCACGACTGCGGTGATGGCGTCAACTCCTCTTTCACTCTTAACATTGTCGACTATGTCGAGAAGAGAAAAACGAAACCAGGAAACGCAGTCGGCGGGGTTCGACCCTGCGCGGGAAGAACCCAAAGGTTTTCAATACAATCACCTTAACCACTCAGCCACGACTGCGGCGCCTTTGTCATCTGCTATATCACTCTGAACATAGTCGTTTATGTCGAGAAGAGAAAAAAAACGAGGAACGCAGTCGGCAGGGTTCGAACCTGCGCGGGAAGAACCCAATGGTTTTCAAGACCATCGCCTTAACCACTCGGCCACGACTGCTGGGACGGCGTCAACTCCTATTTCACTTTTAACATAGTCGACTAGGTCGAGAAGAGGAAAAACAAAACGAGGAAACGCAGTGGGCACGGTTCGATCTTGCGCGGGAAGAACCCAATGGTTTTCAAGACCATCGTCTTAACCACTCGGCCACGGCTGCTGCGACGGTGACATCTGCAATTTCACTCTGAACATAGCCATTGATATCGAGAAGAGAAAAAAGAAACCAGGAAACGCAGTAGGCGGGGTTTGATCCTGAGCGGGAAGAACCCAATGGTTTTCAAGACCATCGCTTTACCCACTCCGCCCCGACTGCGGCGAGGTTATCATCTGCTACTTCACTCTGAACATAGTCGTTTATGCCGAGAAGAGAGATACAAAACGAGAAAACGCAGTCCGCAGGGTTCGAACCTGCGCGGGAAGAACCCAATGGTTTTCAAGACCATCACCTTAACCGCTCGGCCACGACTGCAGCGACGGTGTCATCTGCTATTTCACTGTGAACATAGCCATTTATACCGAGAAGATAAAACAAAACGAGGAAACGCAGTCGGCAGGGTTCGATCCTTAGCGGGAAGAACCCAATAGTTTTCAAGACCATCGCTTTACCCACTCCGTTCCGACTGCGGCGATGGCGTCAACTCCTCTTTCACTCTTAACATAGTCGATTATGTCCAGAAAAGAACAACAGAACGAGAAACCCAGTCGACAGGATTCAAACCTGCGCGGGAAGAACCCAATGGTTTTTAAGACCATCGGCCTAACCACTCGGCCACGACTGCGGCGATGGCATCAACTCCTCTTTCACTCTTAACATAGTCGATTATGTCGAGAAGATAAAAACGAAACGAAGAAACGCAGTCGACAGGCTTCGAACATGCGCGGGAAGAACCCAATAGTTTTCAAGACTATCGCCTTAACCACTCCGCCACGACTGCGGTGATGGCGTCAACTCCTCTTTCACTCTTAACATTGTCGACTATGTCGAGAAGAGAAAAACGAAACCAGGAAACGCAGTCGGCGGGGTTCGACCCTGCGCGGGAAGAACCCAAAGGTTTTCAAGACAATCACCTTAACCACTCAGTCACGACTGCGGCGCCGTTGTCATCTGCTATAGCACTCTGAACACAGTCGTTTATGTCGAGAAGAGAAAAAAACGAGGAAACGCAGTCGGCAGGGTTCGAACCTGCGCGGGAAGAACCCAATGGTTTTCAAGACCATCGCCTTAACCACTCGGCCACGACTGCGGCGACGGCGTCAACTCCCATTTCACTTTTAACATAGTCGACTATGTCGAGAAGAGGAAAAACAAAACGAGGAAACGCAGTGGGCACGGTTCGATCCTGCGCGGGAAGAACGCAATGGTTTTCAAGACCATCGTCTTAACCACTCGGCCACGACTGCTGCGACGGTGTCATCTGCAACTTCACTCTGAACATAGCCATTGATATTGAGAAGAGAAAAACGAAACCAGGAAACGCAGTAGGCAGGGTTCGATCCTGGCGCGGGAAGTACCCAATGGTTTTCAAGACAATCACCTTAACCACTCGGCCACGACTGCGGCGACGTTGTCATCTGCTATTTTACTCTGAACACAGTCGTTTATGTCGAGAAGAGAAAAACAAAACGAGAGAACGCAGTCGGCAGGGTTCGAACCTGCGTGGAATGAACCCATTAGTTTACAAGACTATCGCCTTAACCACTCGGCCACGACTGCGGTGATGGCGTCAACTCCTCTTTCACTCTTAACATAGTCGGCTATGTCGAGATGAGAAAAACGAAACGAAGAAACGCAGTCGGCAGGGTTCGATCCTGCGCGGGAAGAACCCAAAGGTTTTCAAGACCATCGCCTTAATCACTCGGTCACGACTACAGCGACGGCGTCTCCTGCGATTTCACTCTGAACAAAGTCGATTATGTCGAGAAATGAAAAAAACGAGGAATCGCAGTCGGCAGGGTTTGATCCTGAGCGGGAAGAACCCAATGGTTTTCAAGACCATCGCTTTACCCACTCCGCCCCGACTGCGGCGAGGGGATCGACTGCTATTTCACTCTGAACACAGCCGTTTATGTCGATAAGAGAAAAAAAACAAGGAAACACATTCGGCAGGGTTCGATCTTGAGCGGGAACCCAATGCCCTACTGAAACGTTCCGTATGAAATCTTACGGAAAATATATGAACTCCGTAACATTTCCTTATGCTACTTACGGAAGACATATGGAGTTTTATGGAAATACACGGAAGTTGTATGGCATTTACGGAAAGCTTCTTATGGAGTATATAGAAGGATAAGGAAATTGTATGGCGTATGCGGAAAGCTTTTTATGGAGTATACAGAAAGATAAGGAAAATGTATGGCATATATGGAATGCTTTTTATGGAGTATATGGAAGGATAGGGAAGTTTTATGGCGTGGATAGAGTGAGTTTTATGGAAAATATGGAAAGATAAGGAAATTTATGGAGCATACAGAGAGTTCATTATGGAAGATATGGGAGGATAAGGAAAGTGTATGGAGTGTACAGAAGCTTTCATAAGGAAAATACAGAATGTAAGGTCTTACGGAAATATACAAATTTTGTAAGGTGCTTACGAAAATGTGCAATAGTGTATGAAAGGAATGTGAATTGTTGCAAAAATGTGGAAACTGTACAGTTGTTGTCACATTTTCAGCAGGAAATCCGAGCTCTATAAAGTTTTAAATGAATGCACAGTGACATATATAGTACAAAAGAATAACGCAGGCTAGTCTGTGTTGTCAGTCACCACTGTTTGCCCTATTCCAGAATGAATACAACTTCTGCAGATTACCAGGTGCTAAAGTCTGTCACACGGAAAATGTGTCATTCACAAGGAATGACAATAACTGTCATTTTACTTGCATGCTGTCACACAAAAACAAATCAAGCAAGAAAAGCATAACTTCAAGGGCTCGTTTTTTGGTAGAAACAATAATAATGAGAGATAAATCAATGTGAATGAACTTGTCAATATTAATGAAACTGTTCCCATTAACATTGGCAAAGAGAAATGTCATTTTAAAATATCGACCATGAGCTTAGCTCTCCTGAGCACCGAAAAAAGAAATGAAAATGTATAAAAACTAATTGCATGTAGCCTAAAATTAATTTTTTATTGATAGTATATGTGCTCCTACAATATAAATACAGCTATACACAACTTGCCATAGCTTCACGACAGAAACGAGGTAGGGGCAGAGGGAGTGGTCAGAAAAATAATTAAGTATGAGAGCACAACTGATATGTACGGACACATAATGGTGCTTATCATTGATGCACAGATGGTCGTGTATAGAGCTGGGTCGTATTGAGTTCTTCAAAAGCATTGTTTCAGACCACCATGCAGATTACGCTTCAATTGTAGTGCTGCATAAGACACAATTTATGGGCCAGCTTTAATGAATAAAAAGATTATAGGTTAAACAAATGCTTTAAAATATATCATATCATGGCTGCATGGACGCATACAAGCTATGTAAAGCGCAATAAAGTGAGGACGCATGAGCTTCTCTTGATGCTTCAGTTCTACATAGATGCTTCACCTGTGCTGCAAAGAAATTTAACCAATGTCTGTGTGTGCAACATTGTTCATTTTAAACTATCTATATGTATATATAAAATTCATGCTGCGGGTGAAGCTACGTAGCACTCCATAACTCTTCCTTTTATTAAGGGCAATTTTTCAAACAATCAACATTATTCATTTTCTGTCTCATTACTTCGTGCCCGCAATTCTTGGTTTGGCTCGATCACAATTGTGCAGCCCTTATTTTGGAGGAATCAAAAAACATCAACCAAAATATATTTTGGAACTGCTTCTCGGTGATATCGCCTTCCCTCAACTGCCACAGCTTGAGATGAGTCATATAGCAAGTCTCGCTCATACCTAGGGCCTACCCTTGAAGAAACTGGTCCGGCTGTGAAATGCTCAGTTTTTCCTGAAATAAACTTTTTGGTTTGAGTTTTCTCAGTTCTCGAGTCCCTTCACAATCAAGCAGACCCAATGTTCCCCTTAGTCCTTATTTTGTTATATTATGAAATAAATAAAAAAATTAATAATGAAAATAAAAATACTAATAAATGTTGTGCAAAAAACACAGTTCCACATACGTACTTGAACGCAATATTGCTTTTATTTTGTTTTATAACCTAAGTCATTAGAAAAAATAGCAGTATAACAAAAACGTTGAAAAGAAACTAAAAAAGTTTAGATTTGGCGGGACTCGAACCTGCGCCACTTAGTTGTGCTCACGCACGTGAACTGAGGGCGTTAGCTTGCTAAGCTAATCGCGCTTTTTTTTTCTTTATTTCCGGTAAACTTCACATGCGGGTTGCTACGCTTAATATATTACAATTCACATTGAGCAATACAAAAAACTGGAAAATAACTAAGCCCGTCAAGCATTACTATAACACATCACGTTCTAGAATTCCTTCATGGTCAGTAGGGCTTCTACCCTTTCTACCCATAAAGGTACACATTCATCTGTTCTTACTACCTCGAGAAATCTTGAGATGCTTTCTTTAAAATACTCTCTTGCTGGTCTTCTGTCCGGGTCACAATGAAATCCAGCCATTCTAGAGCGCCATATACTATGCAAGGCAGTCATCATAATAAAATCAAAAGGTAATCCATCATCATTCTCTATATCCAAATACCTGATCCCATGAGGATCTAACGGGAACTCTTTTTTGATTGTCCTTTGTAATACGTCCCAAAAATAAACTCCTTCCCAACAGTGCAGAAAAACATGGTCAATAGTTTCCGGTTTCTTACAGATGAGACAGTGAGATCCCCAAGGCATATAAAACCCACGCTCCTCTAGGAAGGTTCTTACAGGAAGTGTTCCAGTGTGTAATTTGAAAAAGAACGTTTTCGCACTTGGAACTGCTGGCATTTTTTTAACTCGTTTAAGTACATTCTGGCCCTTGCGTGCTGTATATAGCGCTCTGTACAATGGGATGGGGAGCATCGTGTCACATAAATCTTTGTACAGTTTTTTCTTTCCAACAGACCACAGGTAGTCAGTTGAAAACCGAACACACAAAAACCGCACGCTGGCCACAACTTCCTTTATGTATCCTTGCACAGCCCCTGTGGTAACATGAGTGCTCACAACAAACTCGGGCAACAGTCTACTTAGTCTTGTTTGACACACTGTTAGTAGGAAAGGGTCTCTTGTCTCACGAAAAAAGAAAAACCTATTTACTAACTGCTTGATAAACAGATGTCCTAGCCCAAGGCCTCCACACTTCACCCGTCTAAACAAATTCGTGCGACTGCACCTTTCCCAGTTATAACCCCACACAAATACTGCAAATACCCGATGTAATTTTTGCACATTGACCCGGGAACAGTACAGCACTTGCATCACATACCACAGCTTTGACACAAAAAACCAGTTGCATGCAGTAGCCCTTGCAAACATGGACAGATAGGTTGCATTCCACCTATTCGCTTTCTATTTAATTTCTTTCGTTTGCTGTGTCCAATATTCATCAGTACTTTTGTATGACTCAAGCGGCACTCCGAGATATTTAACTGGCGTTCTTGTCCATTTAATTGCTGCAAAAAATTCTGGTGTTGAAGGCCAATATCCATGCCAGAAGCCGAGGCATTTACCCCAGTTTATGTGGCTTCCTGTAACTTCGGCGAAAGATTTAGAAACTCTGATTGATTCTACAATACCGCCATAGGTAGTGCTACAAATCGCAACATCATCAGCGTATGCGAGTAGTTTGACCTCTGAAGATTGTACTCTAAACCCATTAATGATGTCATTCTGCAATATCGACTGACATAAAGTTTCAATATAGATGCAAAACAAAAGTGGACTAACAGGGCAACCTTGACGCACTGAGCGCTCGATTCTTATGGGGGGGCCCAATGTCTTGTTGATAATTAGTCTCGTACTACCGTTCCGATATGCCATGGCTACTCCGTCAATAATTATCTTACCAACATTAATGTGCTTCAATACTGCAAACAAAAGAGCGTGGGAAACGCAATCAAACGCTTTCTCCAGATCCAGCTGAAGTATAGCCACACGAGCTTGACTGGTGTCAACACATTCGAGCACGGATCGCATTTTATGAACATTTGTAGCTATTGACCGCCCTTTGATTCCACACGTTCGGTGTGGACCAACGATATCTTTTATAACTGACTGAAGTCTAGCTGCCAAAATTTTCATTAATATTTTGTAGTCTACATTTGTCAGTGCGATTGGCCTGTACGCTGTGACGTGCCTGAGCTTTTCAACCTCGTCTGTTTTCGGAATAAGAACGGTACGCGATTCACCAAAGGATGGTGGTAATTTCTTTTCCTGATATGCCTCATTAAATACGCCCGCAAGTATTGAAGACAATTCACTTTTAAAACATTTGTACCACTTGGCACAAAGACCATCTGGTCCTGGAGATTTCCCGGGATTTAACTTATCAATCGCCCGTTCAACTTCAGATGCAGATATAGATAATTCCAAAGCTTTTTTCACTTCCTCATTCACTTGCGGCATGCGTCCTAAATATTCGTCTTTAAATCTTTCTAGGTTTACCTGTCTACACGCAAAAAGGGTTTCAAAATGACTTGAAAATACGGATAAAATGCTGTCCGTATCGGTTACTTCGTGACCGTCCTTCTCTATTTTTTCGATATGATTCCGTCGAGCGTTCGTTTTCTCCACGCCTAACGCTCTTTTGGTCGGCGTCTCTCCAGCCGCTAATGCCTCAGCCCTAGCACGGACGAGAGCACCGCGGTAGCGTTCCTCGTCAAACAGAGCAAGTTTCTGCTTAATATTGCGTATGTCAATTTTATACTCTCCCGGTTGTTTGCACTCCAAGTCTATTAGTCTTTCCAAAGTCTTTCGGAGTTCTTTTTCTTTCTTTTTCCTTTCGTAACTCAATGCGCAAGAACGATCAATAGCTTTTATTTTTATTCGCTGCTTGAACTGTTCCCATTGCTCTGCAAGTTTAACTTCATCATCCATTTTTATTTCATTGATACAGTTCATTACCTGATCTAAGAAATACTCGTCATTGATCAAAGTGGAATTCATCTTCCACAGCTCCCATGAGAAAGTTCCACCTTTTGTTTTCTCTCCCATATCACATTTAACTAAACAGTGATCACTGAAGTGTATTGGGTAGACAGCATATGTCTTACAGTGGGCTATTAATTCAAGCGACACGTAAATGCGATCAAGACGCGCATGGCTATTCCCCTGAAAATGTGTGAAACGCACATCCCGCGTTCCCTCCATACAGCTGCCCACGTCTTCTAACTCGAATTCAGTAACTACGTCCGCTAGCGTCCTACTACTTTTATCGTAAATGGCGCGTCCGTTTGCTCGATCGCGCCCATTGAGGACGCAGTTAAAATCACCCAGTAATACATATTTCCTTTCCAAAGTGAAGTGCTGCTTTAGGCTGGAAAAAAACATTGCTCGCTCCTCGCAAATGGTTGGTGCATAAATACACACTATACGCCACTGACATTCATTGAATACTAGATCACAGGAAACCAATCTACCAGACGGGCAAGAAAAGGTATCTTGCACTACCAGACCCGGTACCTTCTTAATGAACAAAACACAGCCTGCAGAAGTGCCTATTGCTTGAGTTACAATTGCGTAGTAACGCGTCGTGAACCTCAGCACCATGCCCCGGGCCTCCTCCTCACCGTCTACTTTTGTTTCTTGTACAGCTAGCACATCCAGATCATGATCCACAAGTAGCCTGTAGACTTGGCTCTGTTTCCGCTTGGCGGCGAGACCTCGAACATTTAACGTTGCCGCTAAGCTAATCGCGCTGTACAGGGCAACCGTGTTTAAGTTATGTATATAAATTTGCTATTCACACGCTATGTGTTGGCATATTTATGTACGATATGCGATTGTATCTATTGTTGTGTGCATATGTTTTGTGATTGTATATACGTCACATGCTTTTCGCATGTCTTTCAACTATAGATTGCTGCCACGCCGCGGATGAAAACAAGTATTTTTACACCCACACACAAGCTTGAGCAGTTGAAGGTTGGTTCCCGGGGCTCTCTTGCGATTGAGTCGGCCACCACAGGGAATTAGAGTGATACGCCATTAATCCCTGCATCTAGCTGTATTCCACTTAGTAGCTCTATCGCTTGATGAAAAATCGAGCGCGGGGCGCGACGTTATTGCGCACGACCATGCCTCGCGTAGTGGCGACATCAGCTGATTTGCCGGCCCGCTTGCTTCGATTTGCTTCAGAGCAAAGAAATGTCATACCTTGAAAGATTGCGTACTGCACTATGTCAAAATGTTTCTGCTTTGTAGCCATCCTATTATTCATTGAGAATTGATAACTCTGATATCACTACTGTAGAGCTTTGCGTCGGCGACACGCACCGAACGTGAAACCGCACTACGTCTGTCGTAGAAGCAGTAGGAGGCTGTCGTCTGCTAGAATAAAAACAAAACAAAAACCTGCGAAAATATTCATAAGTTGTAACTTGTTTTTTGAATAACCGTTTATCACTTTTAAAGTTATTTTGCCAGATAACATACATTTTTTTTCAGTTTATAGCAGCGACAGATGTTTTTTTTTCCTTACACAGATATCCAAGCCGAATCCATTCACAGCTAAAGCCACATGTTGTTTGTCTTTGTCTCCCTGGGCATGCTATCTCCTGTGTTCGCGCTGCTACACACGAGAGCACGAAATGTTAAATTTACGCAAGGAAGCGCCGTTCCTCGTTCGTGTGATGTGCTAAGATTGCGCCCTATTCCCGCGGTTGTTCGAGTGCAGATCAAGTGTGAGTCGTCCAAGGAATCGGCGGGTTGGGCGGGCGCTCGAAGGACTCCGAGGTGACGGCTGACGCCTGTGGTTGCTTCCCTCAGGACAGTGTGAAAGAAACTAAAGGTAAGGGGGACACTTTTTTATGTAGACCAAGTATGCCACTCAGTGCAAGTGTGTGTTGCTGCACTCGAACGAGGCGTCGTGAAACGGAGACCTTACGCACCTTTGCGAGTGCGGTTGCCGATTTGCTTTCACAACGCTAACGCTAGCAGAGCCATGGCGCATCGGCGCGGCCTTACTGGAGCTAATTCGAGACAACTGCGGCAACATGCATGTGTATGGTGATCGATTTTTTCATATGTGCAATGTAGTGAGGAAGACGCACACGGCGCTTGCTACGTTGTTGATTAAACGAAGCCTGCAGTGCCATTTGATGGAAAGCAGCATTTTGTTTACGTTCGCGGGTGATATGATTTGTAACTTGGCTCGATTTACCTAGCCAACCGCCTAAGTGGGTTGATTAGCATACGTTCACAGTAGAGCATTATTATGCCCCTAAACAGTGGCGTGTGCTTGTTAAAAGATATAATGTGTGTGCCTAGTGTAGAGAGAGAGGTGTTCGTGCAATCTGCATATGTACCTGCAAGACGCTTTTGCTTGTAACTAATAATGCACCGGCCAGCACCTACATTGTACGCCTGACTTTGAAGAAAACTTGCATGCACAATGTGAGATTTTGTAATCTGCCAGAGTTGCTTTTTATAAAATAATACACTGCCAGCATGTTCAAAATATGTTTCGCTGCTGTGTGGCAGGGGTGCGGTTATCACGCTGTTGTGTAGTTGCTGATGCAAGCACTTATAGTTTTGATGCGTTAATATTTCTCATCTAACTCACCAGGTGTTTGGCTGTTTCAGCACAAACAAGGCAAAAAGAGAAGGAAGACGGGTAATGACAGGACCAGTGCCGACTTTTGTTTGCAGGAGAATATCCATGTTGGTGTATTTATTGTGACAGCCTTTCTGTGTTGCTTTTTTGCCCAATTTATGCAACAACACAGTTGTCGGCAATACGAGAGAGAACACTGAATTTAGCTTTTAAACATCATGGTGACTAAATGCCCAGTAATTCACAGCACAAAGTAACAACAAAAGACATCAGTATGATCAATGTGGACGAGTACAGTCTTGCATCTAAAAAATATATTGTGCAAAATGTTGCCTAAGTAAGAAACCTCTCTACGTTTGCAAATAGTGTGACGTCACTTCGAGCGCGGTGCCAGCCATTCCCTCCCTCTGTGCAAGGGCTGGTTGGCAAGGAAGTTGTTTGTGACGTTCCTGATAGACCACTGAGATGTATGCGATTCTAAACCTGTAGCCTAATATATACGTAATCTTTTGCGCAGTTACATCGCTGCATCTGACACCTACAACTTATTTGCATATTTACATTGCTCCCTTAGGAGCTAACACACGAACTTGTTGTTTGCATTGCCACTTCATGAATATCGAGCGGTAAAGGTACTGAGCATATGTGAAACAAGATTCTCTGCTTATTACATGAAGACATATGAGGCCTTCGATAAAACGAGTTATACCTTTATTGGGCTTGCGTACTCGTCGGGGCGATTCATACATGCAGCTTCAGCAAATGGTATCTTCCAGCCCGGTGACCATGCAATTTTTTTCTGCACACAGCGCAAACACCAAGATGTACCCACTCGCAGATGGTCGCGTCAAGTGCATATTTACCTTGACTAAAATGTCGAATCAAGTTTTTCATCGACCGGTCCCTGCCATGAGTGCTAACGTCTTCGCAAACAAGACACATTGTTATTGACACTGCACACACCGCACACAATATTCTCAGTTGAACCAATATTCTCAATACCTTTCAATGCACACTACATGCCGCAATAAACAGTGCACATTTTTGAAGACTATGCCACTGTTCCTCGCACAGGCCACCACGTGTGTTCACTTCTTCAAGATAAACAAACAGCGTGGCAAATATTTTACCACACAGCTAGATGTTTGCTGACACATACTACAGCTAATGTCGACATTGTAACGTGAAGTGTAAGCTTTGAAAAATTAAAACTTGCCCCAAACACCGCACGACTGTACCGGGCTGAGCCACCAGCGGGAGTGTTTTTCCAGCCACACCTTTTACATGTGCCAGTGACATCATGCTGTGACGTACCTCGGTAGGGGCCTATCGCTGCATACTTTATGTGAATGAGGGTCCTGTTAGTGAAAGCAGGCATTGTTGATTTCGTAACTTGTTCAATCCCAACTGGACCTTCATTTGCACGAGTTGTCTGACTGATATTCAGGCGAACTTTTGTGCAAAAATTATACAGTTGGCAGTCTGTGCTTGCTCCATTCTGTTGTTACTGGTGTTTCTTGCTGTTACTTTGCACTGCTCATTACTGCTCACCTACAGAAACTAGCCCATCTTGCTGGTGTTTTGGACAAGATGCAGCTGGCAAGTGCGATAGTGTTCATAACTCTACATTCTCAAGCAAAAATTATCGTTTCATATTCAGTTAGTTGCATTCATATCAGTACATTATAAGAAATTATTGATTAAACATTAATTCGTGTTCCTTCACATAATGCTCACAACTTATATATCAAATTGAATGGTGTTTATAAAAAACATGGGTTTTAGCTAAACTTCATGCCCTTTTCTTGAACAGCTGACAAAACGCTATTGGATGATTACTTGCCATGAATTGGACTGTGTTTGAAATACATTGCAATTCTTCACCGGACTGCCAGTACACTTCACATTGGGGGAACATTTATTAACCATGGATTGATTAATTAAGAACGGAAAGAAAGAAGCGGCAGACCGGGATACTTGATATTGGCATCCGTTTTGCTACCCAGCGCATTATCATGCAAACTTCCTATATAGTCGTTATGCGTCTTGCATGTGTGTCTGTAAACCAAGAACTTTGGGTAGAACTATATTTATCTTACAAATGGTTGCAGGACTGTGGAGGCTGTAGGGCTGCTTAGGAATGGTGGAATCCCTGGACATGTGTTCAACCTTGCTGCATCAGCTCCTTGGTGTTTTCACGGCATCTTTACAGATGTGTTGGGTGAGTAAAGCAAGCAGGTTTCAACACAGGGAAAAGTATAATATGGCAGCACCTCTTGTGCGTGCCTTATATCTCTAGTATATCAAATATTTATCTTTCACCTTGTGGCCTGTATTTTTTAAAGAGACACTTCTTTTTGCTTTATACTTGAGGCTTGATGCTTCGACAGCAATGTATTTGTGTTTGACAGCAAGTGTTCTTGAACAAATAACTGATCTCAATAATGACAAAACACCCTTCATACTTGGTCCTTAGCATAAGCTAGCACATACCTGTAGCAGATTCAATTATTCATTTTTTGCTGGGATGATAATGGGCAAGTAGCAAAGGCAAGTTCAGATTGGAGTGGTCGGTGACGTCTGCTTAGGCTCTGCCATATTGCTTTGCAACCAGAGTTACTTGTGGCCACATATACAATGAAGCCACATGACGTGCATTCTAAATGAGATTACCATATCACATTTCGCTGCATCTCAATGTGTGCCAAACAAATGCAGATATCATTAGCTTGCCACTATAAAGGGATACTAAACCAACACAAGGTTGAGATTTAGTCGTGGTGTTGCAGCTGTGTATGACTCTACAATAGATGCATAGCCGTGATAATTTGTCTATATGTTGTCGCAATAGTAATGTTACACACATTGTACGATACAAAAGAGGTCCTCGCTTATTTCGCTTTTTTTCGCAATGCTTCTTTCTTGTCTCTTCTTGCCATGTGCTCCTCCTCACTGTACAAGGAGCAAGAGTAGTGGGCACACAAACACGTATTTAAAAAAAAATGTTGTAAGGTGAGCACTGAGAAGCTGAAGACTTCCGAAAGGCTCAAAGAGATAAAGGTATTGTTTCTAGCTACTTTTTGGGCACCCACAGCTAGTTGTGCTGTTGCAGTTAAAAAATTAGCTAAATGTTAAAAATTAATTGGAGGTGGTTTGGCACCCATAATTGCAGTTACATACAGAACTAGGTTTCAATGCGTAAGCAAAATCTGTTCACTCTAAATCAATCCTAATGATATCGGAAATTCAGGAATTATTCACAGAAAAGCTCAGGAAAAGGCTAAGTGGTTGCCCCTTCAACGTGAAGGAGACACCCTTCTTCTAAAAGGTCAATAGACAGTCTAGTAGTCTCGATATTACATGCACTATAAAATATTCTGGTGTGGTGCTTTTCATGCATGTTATAATGAGAGGGGTTTTTAATAGAACTGTTGTCACTTTGCCCTGCGTTGCTGAAATTGTTCACGTAGTTATAAAACATGAATCACTTTATGCCTTTTGATTTTATGCAAATGGTTTGCTTACCCAGTCGGTTTAACTTCATTTGGATAAAAACATAAACGCTCTAAACTTTTTTTTATTATACAGCAGGTTTATTTTTAAAATACGCGACCATTGATGTAAACACAGTTGGTGGCGTGCTTGATTAATCCTTCACTATCACCACTCCAGCTACACCTGCTACAGTGCATAGTGTGACAAAAGTAATGGTACTTAACATTACTGCCAGCATACACTTTTATGAAGCCTGGTAAAAATGTGTGTACGTTTTTTTTTCGCTCCAACTAAATATTCTGGTCTACTCAAAGTAGCTTCCGCTCTTTTAAGGTCCTCAAACTATTAGGTGTTCAAAAGAAGTATCAATGCCATATGCTTTCTTTGTCAGCCTACTCACCACTCTAATAATGAGAATTACCCGACAACATTACCCAGTAAAATGTAGGGATGGTATAAAAAGTAATGTCAATTCAATTGTCAAGAAACGTTGCCAAGCTAAGTTTTTGTTCACTTTTCTTTTAATAATTTTGTTAAAGTTACTTTTGATAACATCCCCTATAGTTTGTTTGGCATCATTTTCTACTAGTTCTCATTATAATGTGTTCAACAAAGACAACAAACCCTTAAATTTATAGTTCGTTCCTTTACTCATGAATCTGAAACAGTGAATCTCTGTAATCTTAGTGGTGTGCGACTTGTTTTTTTTTTATCAGTTGTGCATGTGTTCAAGTACATGCATTTAGGTGGGAGGGTGAACCATTGCCACCTCCTGTGACTAGCAGATTTTCTGAGAACTGACAGATGCATAATGCTGCCAAAGAAGTATAAGAATATTGGAAGTAATCGTAACGTAATTGCAATCGTAATGTAATTGCCAGTAGGCAAAAAAAGGTGTCCCACACTCGCCATAATGGTAACAAGCAGCGCTGACTGACTCTTCCATGTATAAATGCACATATATATACCGTACAAAATGGAAGAGGGATAGCCGCCATGGTAGCTCAGTTGACAGAGCATCGGACATGTTATTCGAAGTTCGCAGGCTCGGTCCCAGTACAGGGCAGGTTATCTTTTTTTCCTTCTACTTTTCTTTCTTCACAATTACAACACTTCTATTCTTCTTGAAGACTTTCTGGTGTAAAAAGGGTACCTTATAACCTGAAGAGGCAAACAGAATGTGCCAGTGCACGAGTTAGCTCTTGTAGTGGTTACAAGTAAGATATGTTTTGAAGAATAAATTATTCTGCCACTTGCCTAAAGAATGGCTACAGGACATGGCACTGGATGCACTTTGTTATTTTTGAATCAAGCTATCTTGTATTCTATATTAATAAATTACATGGGATACACATGAAGGTATCACACACTTTAATGCCACAAAGATTATGCAGCGAACAATGTTATAAATGCGAAATTGCATAAGTATAAGGTGAAAACTGCACCCTCAACGAGAATGTACAGGGAGCACAGGGTGCAGGCGTCATTCCTTCTGCCCGTGCTTTTCAAGTGCGAGCTGTTTTCACCTCGTTATGACCAACTAACTAAATTGAGATGTGTTGTTATAGTGCAAGAAGATGCTCCACGGGAAACTAGGTTTGTCTCAAACTCTGTGTGTGTCTTTCAATCTATATGGTGCCCGGTTCAAGAGTTCATATGCAGACCAGATCGTGTAAAACAGGACCGTGTAAAATGGACCGTGTAAATAAAATAAAATGGACCATGTAAATAAACAGGATCGTGTAAAATGTCGTTTTCGTGTGCAACTGTAGTTGTGGTTGTGCTGAATGACCTTTCTTTATAAACACTACATAACAAACTTGCTCCTTTAGAGTCGAGTGCATCTTCGGATCGATTGTAAATGTTTGCATATGCGAGGCCTTAAGTTTTATAAGAAATTCCTCAGTGTGCCACGAGGAAATGTGTGTTCAGCGAAAATTTGCATATCATTATATACAACTCTTAAAGCCTTGTCGACAACTTTGTGCAGGTTGACCTTGAGCAGAAAACGAGGAGCGGTAGCAGCCCCCAGAAAAGAGCAAGCACCCTCCAAGCTCCCGAAGCTCTCTTCGACAGGAACATCATGGTCACTGTGTGGCATTGAAAACCATTGCAAGGAGTGCCTTATCAGTACACTGTGCTGCTCTTTCATCGCAGAAGACGAAGTTGACCACTCCAGAGGAACTTCACGCTGTGTATTGTGAGTGCTTCAGTGGTTTTGTTTTTGTCCAGCCAGCAGTTAAGAAATCATGTGTCAGATTCAGCCGGGATGGCTAGAGGGAGTCGGGCAGGCATGTTTGGACATTTGTCTAGCCAAGTAGTGCCAATTTTCGCACTGGTCCTGTTGGAGTTACTGCCACAATCACAGAAGCTACGTCACCTCTCTAAATGTACAGATGTGTCGGGGAAGATTAGCTGCATTAGGTTTTTCTATAACTGATAGCTGCCAACATTCTTCATTATACAGGAGTTTTGTTCCTCACTTATGGGTGTAAAGTCTTCCACAGAAAAAATGCAACACGTCTACTTCCAGAAGGCTCCAAGGCCCTACTTGTAGGTTTTTTCGGCTTGTATCATAAGCACCTCGTTTGGGTGTACATGAACATTTTATAATTATGTACAGCGAAAAATTTGGGTGGCCGGTCGTTTTGTCATTATCATGTTCCTCGCAGTATTCTTAAGCATGTTGTGCATTACGTTGTCAATCTGGTTCATGTGCATAGAAGACATCATGAAGTTTCAGGTTACAGTATAAAAAGCCTGGAAGCAAGCTATCAATAATTTTTTAACAGAGTTGCTTAATCTCTTACATGATACTTCACTAAACTTTCGTGCGTATTCATCAATGTAAGCTCGTCTTAGTGTTATCCAAAATGAAGATGTGAGTCGACAGATGGAAACATCTAGTGGGGTAATCAGGGTAAACAGTGGAAGTGCCTCAGACAGGCTGGCCGATGTTGCGATAGGAGGACCTATTTTTAGAAGTCACCTTGTCATCCTTGGCGTGTTAGTTTAAATGGGGTCAGTAATGACATCATCTTTTGGTGTAGGCGTGTGTGCCTGTTGGAAATGTTTGTCTGAAAAAAAAACCTATAACGCAGAAGAGTGTAGCCCTTGCTTCTTTTCAAGTTAGGTTGCGCTGATACAAAGTGTTCTCCTGTCGGAGGTTGGGGGTAAGGGAAGCAAAAAAAAAGATAAATGATAGAAAAGAAGAAAAAAGAAGAAAGAAAAGGGGGATGCAAAGTAAAAGTAGTGCTACACTTCTCCTACTTTGCATCCCCCCTTTTCTTCTTTTTTTTCCCTTGTTTTCTTTTTTCACCTTTTTTGTTACATTTGCATTGTCCCATATAGTGCATGAATCAATGACACATGGCTTTGCTATCGCAAAGATGCCTATGTGGTGTTGAATTGAACAGTGCATTGTACTTCATTCAGTTAATTACAGACTGATCAGTCTTGCAATAAGTGCTTCCTGTCTATCACCACACATGTTCAAATGAAAAGTTTGTGCTTGGCTCTTAGTATGCTGGTATATAGCTTGTGTCTTGGACTACTCAAAATGAATGTTATTTTGCTGCTGTTTATGGTAATGAATTTATCCAACATAAAAATATCTTGCCTTGCGAACTTTGTCGGACCTGCCTTTCTTTTTCTTTCCTATGCAGACATTGTATGTGAGGGAGGCAGTAACAGAGAGGTGATAGCTTGAGCTTCGGAAGAATAAATGCTGGCAGTGAAGCAATTACACATCAAACATCCCAGCCATTTTGCCGACCGTACTAAATGTGTTTTGAAAAAAAATATTGTTCTCGGTTACTTTATTAAAAACAGCAAAATGCTAAAATATATCGCAGAGAACAAAATATTAGGCCACGTTGGTGCCTTCTGGACTTCCCAGGATGTCGTCTGGGTGTTGTTTGTAAAAAGCAAAAGTGTTTCAAAAATACTGCCTCTTCTACACCAAATTCGGTCTAGGTATTAAGTAAAGGTGATTGTGTGTAGTGCATGAAGCTCAGTAATATTAGTGCAATTTTTTTGCCACATCAAAAGCAAGGAAGCAGTTCTCTGTATATGGCAAGTTATATGATTACACTTTGCCCTAAAGTAGAAATGAATTTTTGAAATTTTCTTATAATGGCTGTTTTCTGCATTTGATATACGACAGCTTCCGTTCCGAAGTTCTCCATGGCCCCCAATAGGAGACTTCAAAAATCATTTTCCTCATTTAAACAAAAATTGTAATAATAACACTTGCCATATAACAAGAACTGTTTATTTGGTTTCAACTTACACATAAAAGTAATTTTCAATTAGACAAACACACAGCTCAACTTGCATCTCAATGTGGACAAAAACGATTATATAGTAATATTTGTAATCTGGGCCTAACATTATTTTTTTCGTGAAATATAACTTCTGTGCTGTGAGTATTTGTGGCTCAAATATTCATACAAAGTGCAGTATTGCCATACAAGAAATGCAAACGATAAACAGTTTGGCTGAATTCTTCAAAGCCTATGTAGCGGAAAAATTGCACTAATGTTACTCGGCTTCAAATACTTTAAGAAGCACCTTTACTTAATATGTAGATCAAATTTGATATGGCAAGAAAAAGCGGTACTTTGAAATTTTTCTCACAAATAACACCCGCACGACATTCTGCGAAATTCTGAAGGTACCCACGTGACCACTAGTTTTTTCTCTTCAAAACATTTCTGCAAATAGCTATTTTCAGAAGAGTAAATTACCATCATTTTTTTAAACTATACATCTGTGATGGTCGCCAGGCAGTATGGTTTGTATATTTGGTGTAGAATAGCCCAGTGCGAAAAACAACAAATGTCTGAGCATTCTTTGACGCTCGGGCAATTTCGAAAGCATTTGTTTGTTAGCAGCAATTCAGTTAAGCCCTTGTCTTTATGCTTAGGCCCAGAAACAAAACACAAGTAACGAAAGTAGACCTAAGAGTCATGCAGACTCGCTGTTCCAAGGCTTGTGGAGCCTAATTTAGTGCAAGCTTCACCATTTTTTAAAAATTCGGATTCAACCAACAGCTTTTGGAGGCACTGTGCATTTTCAGATAACTTGTTTCACACCAGTTACTTTGATAAAAAGCGGGAAGTAGAGGTAAAAATACCATTTTAAAGGCATTGTAGGTAATAACAAAAAGGACTGCTTTCTTTTTTTGTGTGGTGCTTTGCCTGAACGCTGTGCTTTTTGTGGTATAGTTCATTGTCTAGTGAACATAGGCCTTAAAAACTAACATTAGCCATGTTGAGGTTGATTTCTTGGTTATAGTCATAGTAGCCATATTAAAAATATATGACTTCAAACTTGATTGTTCTTTTGAAGATATTTTCTTGCATAATGATATTTCAGAGTCTTAGTCAATTTTGTTATAAGAAAACGTGATGTCGTAATAGGGTCACTTTTTGTAGAGTCCTTCAGTTCTACCTTACCTTTTATATTCCTAATAGAGCAGTTATTTTCAATATCGGTATTTAAAATGGAATGAGCATGCTGTATGTAGTAAGGTGTAAGCACTTACAGATAGCACATGCACCCAACTTTTCTGTTGGCAGTTTATTTCTGTTATTCTTTATTTATATGTCGGGTTTCACGTCCGAAAACCACGATACGATTATGAGAGACGCCGTTGTGGAGGACACTGGAAATTTCGACCACTTGGGGTTCTTTAACGTACACCCAAATCTGAGCACACGTGCCTACAGCATTTCTGCCTCAATCGGAAATGGAGCCGAGATTTGATACCGCGACCTGCGGGTCAGCAGCCGAATTTTTGGTACTCTTGCTCCCCTATATGTGTGCAGTTCGGTTATAGTTATCTGGCTTGCACAGATTTTTAATGGCACCTGCCTTGTCCTGCTTGCTTTCATGGTGATTTTAACCTTCTTAAGTTGCATAGGTTTAACTCTCAAAATTGTTCAAGATGCCAATTTTGTGCCCAAACTGTATAGTATAAAGGCAGCAGATGTACATGCACACACTATTAAATGTACATTGAGAGCTTTCACTTGCAGTTTCTAAAGTTTTACTGTGCAGAAGCATTTAAATCATAATTTCATACGGACATATTAATCGATTATCTCTACCATTGAAAATCGTGACAACCTAGTTATTTTCACTGTGATAAGCATGCTGTTTTCTTTGATGTGGCAGAACTAATTTATACACTCATTCCTTCTATTATTCACATATGCATAACATGAAGGATTGTGTGCCTTACATTTTCAGTTTGATTCTGTGTGTTATATTTCTTGTGCATGCGAACTAATGTGCTAACACGTGTCTCTGACATTATTTGTGCCAATTATTTTCATTTCCAGGTGCCTATGAAGGACACATAAGTTCTATGGCAGTGACCTTCCAAATTTACAGTGGTGCCGGAGCCTCAAGCAGCATTTCGCCGATCTCCACAAGGCGTTCATGAGAAAAACACAGAGCCACACTTTCACAGTGCTATGATTATTATTTATGTTTAAACATTTCGTTCTAAAATTGCTGTTACATTGTGTTTTGTGCCACCATCCTGTGGCTTAGGTGGAGCTTGTGATATTACGGTGTAGTCACCTCATTTGTGTACCATCAACACTGCAATGTCACCATTCACAGCTGGAGCATACACACAAATAAAAAATATATTGATTGTAGCAGGGCTGGTGTGTATAATAATGCTTCTCTATTGATAATAATAACTTTAAAAGTTCTTTAGGTCTTGCATAGAACACTGCATTAATGTGTAGCAATGTAACCACCATTTATGATCGCTAGCGTGTTACTTTAGTAGCTTTTTATAGTATTTTATTTGAAAGGTAATTTTGCTTCCGCATCACGAAAGTTAGAAATATGCCGATGATTCAATCCCTCTTTAAGTAGCTTCTTAACACATGTTTCTTTCAAGCCTTTGTTTACTCATTAAGGCTGTTTCAGATAGCAAACATATTTCACCTTCATGCAACATATTAAGAATGAAATATTCATATATATTTCTACACAGTACTTGCTTTTGCAAACAACGTGAATGGCCAATTGCTTTTACTCGAGATCTAGGATGTCCATTTGATCTTTGCAAGATGCAGCAGATAGATGCATGGTTTCTGCATTATGCTGATTTCCGTAAGCTGCTTATCAGGTAATTTACCATGATATGGCACTTTCCGTAAGCTGCGGATGTCCGCATCTCTCCGACGATATGACGCTTTCCGTAAGCGGCGGATGTCCGCATCTTTTCGCATGATATGGCGCTTTCCGTAAGCTGCGGATGTTCGCATCTTTCCGTGAATGCGGCTTTCTGTAGTCCAATAATTGCGTATGTACGGATCCGTATATGCGGAACGTCAATAGGGTGGTTTTCAAGACCATCGCTTTACCCACTCCGCCCCGACTGCGGCGAGGTTATCATCTGCTACTTCACTCTGAACATAGTCGTTTATGCCGAGAAGAGAGATACAAAACGAGAAAACGCAGTCCGCAGGGTTCGAACCTGTGCGGGAAGAACCCAATGGTTTTCAAGACCATCACCTTAACCGCTCGGCAACGACTGCAGCGACGGTGTCATCTGCTATTTCACTGTGAACATAGCCGTTTATACCGAGAAGATAAAACAAAACAAGGAAACGCAGTCGGCAGGGTTCGATCCTTAGCGGGAAGAACCCAATAGTTTTCAAGACCATCGCTTTACCCACTCCGCCCCGACTGCGGCGAGGTCATCATCTCCAAATTCACTCTGAACATAGCCGTTTATGTCAAGAATAGAAAAACAGAATGAGAAACCCAGTCGACAGGATTCAAACCTGCGCGGGAAGAACCCAATGGTTTTCAAGACCATCAGCTTAACCACTCGGCCACGACTGCGGCGATGGCGTCAACTCCTCTTTCACTCTTAACATAGTCGATTATGTCCAGAAAAGAAAAACAGAACGAGAAACCCAGTCGACAGGATTCAAACCTGCGCGGGAAGAACCCAATGGTTTTTAAGACCATCGGCTTAACCACTCGGCCACGACTGCGGCGATGGCGTCAACTCCTCTTTCACTCTTAACATAGTCTATTATGTCGAGAAGAGAAAAACGAAACGAAGAAACGCAGTCGACAGGCTTCGAACATGCGCGGGAAGAACCCAATAGCTTTCAAGGCTATTGCCTTAACCACTCCGCCACGACTGCGGTGATGGCGTTAACTCCTCTTTCACTCTTAACATTGTCGACTATGTCGAGAAGAGAAAAACGAAACCAGGAAACGCAGTCGGGGGGGTTCGACCCTGCGCGGGAAGAACCCAAAGGTTTTCAAGGCAATCACCTTAACCACTCAGCGACGACTGCGGCGCCTTTGTCATCTGCTATATCACTCTGAACATAGTCGTTTATGTCGAGAAGAGAAAAAAACAAGGAAACGCAGTCGGCAGGGTTCGAACCTGCGCGAGAAGAACCCAATGGTTTTCAAGACCATCGCCTTAACCAGTCGGCCACGACTGCGGCGACGGCATCAACTCCTATTTCACTTTTAACATAGTCGACTATGTCGAGAAGAGGAAAAACAAAACGAGGAAACGCAGTGGGCACGGTTCGATCCTGCACGGGAAGAACCCAATGGTTTTCAAGACCATCGCCTTAACCACATGGCCAAGACAACGGCGACGGCGACAACTCCCATTTCACTCCTAACGTAGCTGTTTTATGTCGAGAAGAGAAAAAAAACGAGAAAACGCAGTCGGCAGGGTTCGAACCTGCGTGGAAAGAACCCAATGGTTTTCAAGACCTTCGCGTTAACCACTCGGTCACGACTGCGGCGACGGCGTCTCCTGCGATTTCACTCTGAACAAAGTTGTTTATGTCGAGAAGTAAAAAAAACGAGGACATGCAGTCGGCAGAGTTCGATCCTGAGCGGGAAGAACCCACAGGATTTCAAGACCATCGCCTTAACCAATCCGCATCGATGGCGACCGTGGCTTCATCTTGTATTTCACTCTGAACATAGTCGTTTATGTTGAGAAGAGAGAAAAAAACGAGGAAACGCAGTCGGCAGGGTTTGAACTTACACAGGAAGAACCCTGTGGTTTTCAAGACCATCGCCTTAACCACTCGGCCACGACTGCGGCAACGGCGTCAAATCCTATTTCACTTTTAACAAAGCCGACTATGTCGAGAAGAGAAAAACAAAACGAGAAAACGCAGTCAGCAGGGTTCAAACATGCGCGGGAAGAATCCAATGGTTTTCAAGACCATCGCCTTAACCACTCGGTCATGACAACGGTGACGGCGTTAACTCCTATTTCACTCTTATAATAGCCGTTTAAGTTGAGAAGAGAAAAAAAACGATGTAAAGCAGTCGACAGGGTACGAACCTGCGCAGGAAAACCCAACGGTTTTCAAGACCATCGCCTAACCACTCGGTCACGACTACAGCGACGGCGTCTCCTGCGATTTCACTCAGGACAAAGTCGATTATGTCGAGAAATGGAAAAAAACGAGGAAACGCAGTCGGCAGGGTTTGATCCTGAGCGGGAAGAACCCAATGGTTTTCAAGACTATCGCTTCACAAACTCCGCCCCGACTGCGGCTAGGGCATCGACTGCTATTTCACTCTGAACAAAGCCGTTTATGTCGAGAATAGAAAAACAGAACGAGAAACCCAGTCGACAGGATTCAAACCTGCGCGGGAAGAACCCAATGGTTTTCAAGACCATCGGCCTAACCACTCGGCCACGACTGCGGCGATGGCGTCAACTCCTCTTTCACTCTTAACATAGTCGATTATGTCGAGAAGAGAAAAACGAAACGAAGAAACGTAGTCGACAGGCTTGGAATATGCGCGGGAAGAACCCAATAGTTTTCAAGACTATCGCCTTAACCACTCCGCCACGACTGCGTTGATGGCGTCAACTCCTCTTTCACTCTTAACATTGTCGACTTTGTCGAGAAGAGAAAAACGAAACCAGGAAACGCAGTCGGCGGGGTTCGATCCTGCGCGGGAAAAACCCAAAGGTTTTCAAGACAATCACCTTAACCACTCAGCCACGACTGCGGCGCCGTTGTCATCTGCTATATCACTCTGAACATAGTCGTTTATGTCGAGAAGAGAAAAAAACGAGGAAACGCAGTCGGCAGGGTTCGAACCTGCGCGGAAAGAACCCAATGGTTTTCAAGACTATCGCCTTAACCACTCAGCCACGACTGCGGCGACGGCGTCAACTCCCATTTCACTTTTAACATAGTCGACTATGTCGAGAAGAGGAAAAACAAAACGAGGAAACGCAGTGGGCACGGTTCGATCCTGCGCGGGAAGAACGGAATGGTTTTCAGACCATCGTCTTAACCGCTCGGCCACGACTGCTGCGAGGTTATCATCTGCTACTTCACTCTGAACATAGTCGTTTATGCCGAGAAGAGAGATAAAAAACGAGAAAACGCAGTCCGCAGGGTTCGAACCTGCGCGGGAAGAACCCAATGGTTTTCAAGACCATCACCTTAACCGCTCGGCCACGACTGCAGCGACGGTGTCATCTGCTATTTCACTGTGAACATAGCCGTTTATACCAAGAAGATAAAACAAAACGAGGAAACGCAGTCGGCAGGGTTCGATCCTTAGCGGGAAGAACCCAATGGTTTTCAAGTCCATCGCTTTACCCACTCCGCCCCGACTGCGGTGAGGGCATCATCTCCTAATTCACTCTGAACATAGCCGTTTATGTCGAGAATAGAAAAACAGAACGAGAAACCCAGTCGACAGGATTCAAACCTGCGCGGGAAGAACCCATGGTTTTCAAGACCATCAGCTTAACCACTCCGCCACGACTGCAGCGATGGCGTCAACTCCTCTTTCACTCTTAACATAGTCGATTATGTCTAGAATAGAAAAACAGAAAGAGAAACCAAGTCGACAGGATTCAAACCTGCGCGGGAAGAACCCAATGGTTTTCAAGACCATCGGCTTAACCACTCGGCCACGACTGCGGCGATGGCGTCAACTCCTCTTTCACTCTTAACATAGTCGATTATGTCGAGAAGAGAAAAACGAAACGAAGAAACGCAGTCGACAGGCTTCGAACATGCGCGGGAAGAACCCAATTGTTTTGAAGACTATCGCCTTAACCACTCCGCCACGACTGCGGTGATGGCGTCAACTCCTTTTTCACTCCTAACATTGTCGACTATGTCGAGAAGAGAAAAACGAAACCAGGAAACGCAATCAGCGGGGTTCGACCCTGCGCGGGAAGAACCCAAAGGTTTTCAAGACTATCGCTTCACAAACTCCGCCCCGACTGCGGCTAGGGCATCGACTGCTATTTCACTCTGAACATAGCCGTTTATGTCGAGAATAGAAAAACAGAACGAGAAACCCAGTCGACAGGATTCAAACCTGCGCGGGAAGAACCCAATGGTTTTCAAGACCATCGGCTTAACCACTCGGCCACGACTGCGGCGATGGCGTCAACTCCTCTTTCACTCTTAACATAGTCGATTATGTCGAGAAGAGAAAAACGAAACGAAGAAACGCAGTCGACAGGCTTGGAATATGCGCGGGAAGAACCCAATAGTTTTCAAGACTATTGCCTTAACCACTCCGCCACGACTGCGTTGATGGCGTCAACTCCTCTTTCACTCTTAACATTGTCGACTTTGTCGAGAAGAAAAAAACGAAACCAGGAAACGCAGTCGGCGGGGTTCGATCCTGCGCGGGAAGAACCCAAAGGTTTTCAAGACAATCACCTTAACCACTCAGCCACGACTGCGGCGCCGTTGTCATCTGCTATATCACTCTGAACACAGTCGTTTATGTCGACAAGAGAAAAAAAACGAGGAAACGCAGTCGGCAGGGTTCGAACCTGCGCGGGAAGAACCCAATGGTTTTCAAGACCATCGCCTTAACCACTCGGCCACGACTGCGGCGACGGCGTCAACTCCCATTTCACTTTTAACATAGTCGACTATGTCGAGAAGAGGAAAAACAAAACGAGGAAACGCAGTGGGCACGGTTCGATCCTGCGCGGGAAGAACGCAATGGTTTTCAAGACCATCGTCTTAACCACTCGGCCACGACTGCTGCGACGGTGTCATCTGCAATTTCACTCTGAACATAGCCATTGATATCGAGAAGAGAAAAACGAAACCAGGAAACGCAGTAGGCAGGGTTCGATCCTGGCGCGAGAAGAACCCAATGGTTTTCAAGACAATCACCTTAACCACTCGGCCACGACTGCGGCGACGTTGTCATCTGCTATTTTACTCTGAACACAGTCGTTTATGTCGAGAAGAGAAAAACAAAACGAGAAAACGCAGTCGGCAGGGTTCGAACCTGCGTAGAATGAACCCAATAGCTTTCAAGACTATCGCCTTAACCACTCGGCCACGACTGCGGTGATGGCGTCAACTCCTCTTTCACTCTTATCTTAGTCGGCTATCTCGAGATGAGAAAAACGGAACGAAGAAACGCAGTCGGCAGGGTTCGATCCTGCGCGGGAAGAACCCAAAGGTTTTCAAGACCATCGTCTTACTCACTCGGTCACGACTACAGCGACGGCGTCTCCTGCGATTTCACTCTGAACAAAGTCGATTATGTCGAGAAATGAAAAAAACGAGGAAACGCAGTCGGCAGGGTTTGATCCTGCGCGGGAAGAACCCAATGGTTTTCAAGACCATCGCTTTACCCACTCCGCCCCGACTGCGCCGAGGGCATCGACTGCTATTTCACTCTGAACACAGCCGTTTATGTCGATAAGAGAAAAAAACAAGGGAACGCATTCGGCAGGGTTCGATCTTGAGCGGGAAGAACCCAATGCTTTTCAAGACCATCGCTTTACCCACTCCGCCCCGACTGCGGCGAGGTTATCATCTGCTACTTCACTCTGAACATAGTCGTTTATGCCGAGAAGAGAGATAAAAAACGAGAAAACGCAGTCCGCAGGGTTCGAACCTGCGCGGGAAGAACCCAATTGTTTTCAAGACCATCACCTTAACCGCTCGGCCACGACTGCAGCGACGGTGTCATCTGCTATTTCACTGTGAACATAGCCGTTTATACCGAGAAGATAAAACAAAACGAGGAAACGCAGTCGGCAGGGTTCGATCCCTAGCGGGAAGAACCCAATGGTTTTCAAGTCCATCGCTTTACCCACTCCGCCCCGACTGCGGTGAGGGCATCATCTCCTAATTCACTCTGAACATAGCCGTTTATGTCGAGAATAGAAAAACAGAATGAGAAACCCAGTCGACAGGATTCAAACCTGCGCGGGAAGAACCCAATGGTTTTCAAGACCATCAGCTTAACCACTCCGCCACGACTGCGGCGATGGCGTCAACTCCTCTTTCACTCTTAACATAGTCGATTATGTCGAGAAGAGAAAAACGAAACGAAGAAACGCAGTCGACAGGCTTCGAACATGCGCGGGAAGAACCCAATTGTTTTGAAGACTATCGCCTTAACCACTCCGCCACGACTGCGGTGATGGCGTCAACTCCTCTTTCACTCTTAACATTGTCGACTATGTCGAGAAGAGAAAAACGAAACCAGAAAACGCAGTCGGCGGGGTTCGACCCTGCGCGGGAAGAACCCAAAGGTTTTCAAGACAATCACCTTAACCACTCAGCCACGACTGCGGCGCCTTTGTCATCTGCTATATCACTCTGAACATAGTCGTTTATGTCGAGAAGAGAAAAAAAACGAGAAAACGGAGTCGGCAGGGTTCGAACCTGCGTGGAAAGAACCCAATGCTTTTCAAGACCATCGCCTTACCCACTCGGCCACGACTGCGGTGACGGCGTCAACTCCTATTTCACTTTTAACATAGTCGACTATGACGAGAAGAGGAAAACCAAAACGAGGAAACGCAGTGGGCACGGTTCGATCATGCGCGACAAGAACCCAATGGTTTTCAAGACCATCGTCTTAACCACTCGGCCACGACTGCTGCGACGGTGTCATCTGCAATTTCACTCTGAACATAGCCATTGATATCGAGAAGAGAAAAAAGAAACCAGGAGACGCAGTAGGCGGGGTTCGATCCTGGCGCGGGAAGAACCCAATGGTTTTCAAGACAACCACCTTAACCACTCGGCCACGACTGCGGCGACGTTGTCATCTGCTATTTTACTCTAAACATAGTCGTTTATGTCGAGAAGAGAAAAAAAACGAGGAAACGCAGTCGGCAGGGTTCAAACCTGCGTGGGAAGAACCCAATGGTTTTCAAGACTATCGCCTTAACCACTCGGCCACGACTGCGGCGACGGCGTCAACTCCTATTTCACTTTTAACATAGTCGACTATGTCGATAAGAGGAAAAACAAAACGAGGAAACGCAGTGGGCACGGTTCGATCCTGCACGGGAAGAACTCAATGGTTTTCAAGACTATCGCCCTAACCACTCGTCCACGACTGCTGAGACAGGTGTCATCTGCAATTTCACTATGAACCTAGCCATTTATATCGAGAAGAGAAAAACAAAACCAGGAAACGCAGTAGGCAGGGTTCGATCCTGCGCGGGAAGAACGCAATGGTTTTCAAGACAATCACCATAACCACTCGGCCACAACTGCGGCGACGTTATTATCTGCTATTTTACTCTGAACATAGTCGTTTATGCCGAGAACAGAAAAACAAAACGAGAAAACGCATACGGCAGGGTTAAAACCTGCGCGGGAAGAACCCAATGGTATTCAAGACCATCGCCTTAACCACTCGGCCACGACAGCGGCGACAATGTCAACTCCTATTTCACTTTTAACATAGTCGACTATGTCGAGAAGAGGAAAAACAAAACGAGGAAACGCAGTGGGCACGGTTCAATCCTGCGCGGGAAGAACCCAATGGTTTTCAAGACCATCGCATTAACCACATGGCCAAGACAACGGCGACGGTGACAACTCCCATTTCACTCCTAACGTAGCTGTTTTATGTCGAGAAGAGAAAAAAAAACGAGAAAACGCAGTCGGCAGGGTTCGAACCTGCGTGGAAAGAACCCAATGCTTTTCAAGACCTTCGCGTCAACCACTCGGTCACGACTGCGGCGACGGCGTCACCTGCGATTTCACTCTGAACAAAGTTGTTTATGTCGAGAAGTAAAAAAAAAAACGAGGAAATGCAGTCGGCAGAGTTCGATCCTGAGCGGGAAGAACCCACAGGTTTTCAAGACCATCGCCTTAACCACTCCGCATCGATGGCGACCGCGGCTTCATCTGGTATTTCACTCTGAACATAGTCGTTTATGTCGAGAAGAGAGAAAAAAAACGAGGAAACGCAGTCGGCAGGGTTTGAACTTACACAGGAAGAACCCTGTGGTTTTCAAGACCATCGCCTTAACCACTCGGCCACGATGGCGGCGACGGCGTCAACTCCTATTTCACTTTTAACAAAGCCGACTATGTCGAGAAGAGAAAAACAAAACGAGAAAACGCAGTCAGCAGGGTTCAAACATGCGCGGGAAGAATCAAATGGTTTTCAAGACCGTAGCCTTAACCACTCGGCCATGACAACGGTGACGGCGTTAACTCCTATTTCACTCTTATAATAGCCGTTTAAGTCGAGAAGAGAAAAAAAACAATGTAACGCAGTCGACAGGGTACGAACCTGCGCAGGAAAACCCAACGGTTTTCAAGACCATCGCCTAACCACTCGGTCACGACTACAGCGACGGCGTCTCCTGCGATTTCACTCTGGACAAAGTCGATTATGTCGAGAAATGGAAAAAAACGAGGAAACGCAGTCGGCAGGGTTTGATCCTGAGCGGGAAGAACCCAATGGTTTTCAAGACTATCGCTTCACAAACTCCGCCCCGACTGCGGCTAGGGCATCGACTGCTATTTCACTCTGAACAAAGCCGTTTATGTCGAGAATAGAAAAACAGAACGAGAAACCCAGTCGACAGGATTCAAACCTGCGCGGGAAGAACCCAATGGTTTTCAAGACCATCGGCCTAACCACTCGGCCACGACTGCGGCGATGGCGTCAACTCCTCTTTCACTCTTAACATAGTCGATTATGTCGAGAAGAGAAAAACGAAACGAAGAAACGTAGTCGACAGGCTTGGAATATGCGCGGGAAGAACCCAATAGTTTTCAAGACAATCGCCTTAACCACTCCGCCACGACTGCGTTGATGGCGTCAACTCCTCTTTCACTCTTAACATTGTCGACTTTGTCGAGAAGAGAAAAACGAAACCAGGAAACGCAGTCGGCGGGGTTCGATCCTGCGCGGGAAAAACCCAAAGGTTTTCAAGACAATCACCTTAACCACTCAGCCACGACTGCGGCGCCGTTGTCATCTGCTATATCACTCTGAACATAGTCGTTTATGTCGAGAAGAGAAAAAAACGAGGAAACGCAGTCGGCAGGGTTCGAACCTGCGCGGGAAGAACCCAATGGTTTTCAAGACCATCACCTTAACCACTCAGCCACGACTGCGGCGACGGCGTCAACTCCCATTTCACTTTTAACATAGTCGACTATGTCGAGAAGAGGAAAAACAAAACGAGGAAACGCAGTGGGCACGGTTCGATCCTGCGCGGGAAGAACGGAATGGTTTTCAGACCATCGTCTTAACCGCTCGGCCACGACTGCTGCGAGGTTATCATCTGCTACTTCACTCTGAACATAGTCGTTTATGCCGAGAAGAGAGATAAAAAACGAGAAAACGCAGTCCGCAGGGTTCGAACCTGCGCGGGAAGAACCCAATGGTTTTCAAGACCATCACCTTAACCGCTCGGCCACGACTGCAGCGACGGTGTCATCTGCTGTTTCACTGTGAACATAGCCGTTTATACTGAGAAGATAAAACAAAACGAGGAAACGCAGTCGGCAGGGTTCGATCCTTAGCGGGAAGAACCCAATGGTTTTCAAGTCCATCGCTTTACCCACTCCGCCCCGACTGCGGTGAGGGCATCATCTCCTAATTCACTCTGAACATAGCCGTTTATGTCGAGAATAGAAAAACAGAACGAGAAACCCAGTCGACAGGATTCAAACCTGCGCGGGAAGAACCCACGGTTTTCAAGACCATCAGCTTAACCACTCCGCCACGACTGCAGCGATGGCGTCAACTCCTCTTTCACTCTTAACATAGTCGATTATGTCGAGAATAGAAAAACAGAAAGAGAAACCAAGTCGACAGGATTCAAACCTGCGCGGGAAGAACCCAATTGTTTTGAAGACTATCGCCTTAACCACTCCGCCACGACTGCGGTGATGGCGTCAACTCCTTTTTCACTCTTAACATTGTCGACTATGTCGAGAAGAGAAAAACGAAACCAGGAAACGCAATCAGCGGGGTTCGACCCTGCGCGGGAAGAACCCAAAGGTTTTCAAGACTATCGCTTCACAAACTCCGCCCCGACTGCGGCTAGGACATCGACTGCTATTTCACTCTGAACACAGCCGTTTATGTCGAGAATAGAAAAACAGAACGAGAAACCCAGTCGACAGGATTCAAACCTGCGCGGGAAGAACCCAATGGTTTTCAAGACCATCGTCTTAACCACTCGGCCACGACTGCGGCGATGGCGTCAACTCCTCTTTCACTCTTAACATAGTCGATTATGTCGAGAAGAGAAAAACGAAACGAAGAAACGCAGTCGACAGGCTTGGAATATGCGCGGGAAGAACCCAATAGTTTTCAAGACTATTGCCCTAACCACTCCGCCACGACTGCGTTGATGGCGTCAACTCCTCTTTCACTCTTAACATTGTCGACTTTGTCGAGAAGAAAAAAACGAAACCAGGAAACGCAGTCGGCGGGGTTCGATCCTGCGCGGGAAGAACCCAAAGGTTTTCAAGACAATCACCTTAACCACTCAGCCACGACTGCGGCGACGGCGTCAACTCCCATTTCACTTTTAACATAGTCGACTATGTCGAGAAGAGGAAAAACAAAACGAGGAAACGCAGTGGGCACGGTTCGATCCTGCGCGGGAAGAACGCAATGGTTTTCAAGACCATCGTCTTAACCACTCGGCCACGACTGCTGCGACGGTGTCATCTGCAATTTCACTCTGAACATAGCCATTGATATCGAGAAGAGAAAAACGAAACCAGGAAACGCAGTAGGCAGGGTTCGATCCTGGCACGAGAAGAACCCAATGGTTTTCGAGACAATAACCTTAACCACTCGGCCACGACTGCGGCGACGTTGTCATCTGCTATTTTACTCTGAACACAGTCGTTTATGTCGAGAAGAGAAAAACAAAACGAGAAAACGCAGTCGGCAGGGTTCGAACCTGCGTAGAATGAACCCAATAGTTTTCAAGACTATCGCCTTAACCACTCGGCCACGACTGCGGTGATGGCGTCAACTCCTCTTTCACTCTTATCTTAGTCGGCTATGTCGAGATGAGAAAAACGGAACGAAGAAACGCAGTCGGCAGGGTTCGATCCTGCGCGGGAAGAACCCAAAGGTTTTCAAGACCATCGTCTTACTCACTCGGTCACGACTACAGCGACGGCGTCTCCTGCGATTTCACTCTGAACAAAGTCGATTATGTCGAGAAATGAAAAAAACGAGGAAACGCAGTCGGCAGGGTTTGATCCTGCGCGGGAAGAACCCAATGGTTTTCAAGACCATCGCTTTACCCACTCCGCCCCGACTGCGGCGAGGGCATCGACTGCTATTTCACTCTGAACACAGCCGTTTATGTCGATAAGAGAAAAAAAACAAGGGAACGCATTCGGCAGGGTTCGATCTTGAGCGGGAAGAACCCAATGCTTTTCAAGACCATCGCTTTACCCACTCCGCCCCGACTGCGGCGAGGTTATCATCTGCTACTTCACTCTGAACATAGTCGTTTATGCCGAGAAGAGAGATAAAAAACGAGAAAACGCAGTCCGCAGGGTTCGAACCTGCGCGGGAAGAACCCAATGGTTTTCAAGACCATCACCTTAACCGCTCGGCCACGACTGCAGCGACGGTGTCATCTGCTATATCAATCTGAACATAGTCGTTTAAGTCGAGAAGAGAAAAAAACGAGAAAACGGAGTCGGCAGGGTTCGAACCTGCGTGGAAAGAACCCAATGCTTTTCAAGACCATCGCCTTAACCACTCGGCCATGACAACGGTGACGGCGTTAACTCCTATTTCACTCTTATAATAGCCGTTTAAGTCGAGAAGAGAAAAAAAACAATGTAACGCAGTCGACAGGGTACGAACCTGCGCAGGAAAACCCAACGGTTTTCAAGACCATCGCCTAACCACTCGGTCACGACTACAGCGACGGCGTCTCCTGCGATTTCACTCTGGACAAAGTCGATTATGTCGAGAAATGGAAAAAAACGAGGAAACGCAGTCGGCAGGGTTTGATCCTGAGCGGGAAGAACCCAATGGTTTTCAAGACTATCGCTTCACAAACTCCGCCCCGACTGCGGCTAGGGCATCGACTGCTATTTCACTCTGAACAAAGCCGTTTATGTCGAGAATAGAAAAACAGAACGAGAAACCCAGTCGACAGGATTCAAACCTGCGCGGGAAGAACCCAATGGTTTTCAAGACCATCGGCCTAACCACTCGGCCACGACTGCGGCGATGGCGTCAACTCCTCTTTCACTCTTAACATAGTCGATTATGTCGAGAAGAGAAAAACGAAACGAAGAAACGTAGTCGACAGGCTTGGAATATGCGCGGGAAGAACCCAATAGTTTTCAAGACTATCGCCTTAACCACTCCGCCACGACTGCGTTGATGGCGTCAACTCCTCTTTCACTCTTAACATTGTCGACTTTGTCGAGAAGAGAAAAACGAAACCAGGAAACGCAGTCGGCGGGGTTCGATCCTGCGCGGGAAAAACCCAAAGGTTTTCAAGACAATCACCTTAACCACTCAGCCACGACTGCGGCGCCGTTGTCATCTGCTATATCACTCTGAACATAGTCGTTTATGTCGAGAAGAGAAAAAAAACGAGGAAACGCAGTCGGCAGGGTTCGAACCTGCGCGGGAAGAACCCAATGGTTTTCAAGACCATCGCCTTAACCACTCGGCCACGACTGCGGCGACGGCGTCAACTCCCATTTCACTTTTAACATAGTCGACTATGTCGAGAAGAGGAAAAACAAAACGAGGAAACGCAGTGGGCACGGTTCGATCCTGCGCGGCAAGAACGCAATGGTTTTCAAGACCATCGTCTTAACCACTCGGCCACGACTGCTGCGACGGTGTCATCTGCAATTTCACTCTGAACATAGCCATATATATCGAGAAGAGAAAAACGAAACCAGGAAACGCAGTAGGCAGGGTTCGATCCTGGCGCGAGAAGAACCCAATGGTTTTCAAAACAATCACCTTAACCACTCGGCCACGACTGCGGCGACGTTGTCATCTGCTATTTTAGTCTGAACACAATCGTTTATGTCGAGAAGAGAAAAACAAAACGAGAAAACGCAGTCGGCAGGGTTCGAACCTGCGTAGAATGAACCCAATAGTTTTCAAGACTATCGCCTTAACCACTCGGCCACGACTGCGGTGATGGCGTCAACTCCTCTTTCACTCTTATCTTAGTCGGCTATGTCGAGATGAGAAAAACGGAACGAAGAAACGCAGTCGGCAGGGTTCGATCCTGCGCGGGAAGAACCCAAAGGTTTTCAAGACCATCGTCTTACTCACTCGGTCACGACTACAGCGACGGCGTCTCCTGCGATTTCACTCTGAACAAAGTCGATTATGTCGAGAAATGAAAAAAACGAGGAAACGCAGTCGGCAGGGTTTGATCCTGCGCAGGAAGAACCCAATGGTTTTCAAGACCATCGCTTTACCCACTCCGCCCCGACTGCGGTGAGGGCATCGACTGCTATTTCACTCTGAACACAGCCGTTTATGTCGATAAGAGAAAAAAAACAAGGGAACGCATTCGGCAGGGTTCGATCTTGAGCGGGAAGAACCCAATGCTTTTCAAGACCATCGCTTTACCCACTCCGCCCCGACTGCGGCGAGGTTATCATCTGCTACTTCACTCTGAACATAGTCGTTTATGCCGAGAAGAGAGATAAAAAACGAGAAAACGCAGTCCGCAGGGTTCGAACCTGCGCGGGAAGAACCCAATGGTTTTCAAGACCATCACCTTAACCGCTCGGCCACGACTGCAGCGACGGTGTCATCTGCTATTTCACTGTGAACATAGCCGTTTATACCGAGAAGATAAAACAAAACGAGGAAACGCAGTCGGCAGGGTTCGATCCTTAGCGGGAAGAACCCAATGGTTTTCAAGTCCATCGCTTTACCCACTCCGCCCCGACTGCGGTGAGGGCATCATCTCCTAATTCACTCTGAACATAGCCGTTTATGTCGAGAATAGAAAAACAGAACGAGAAACCCAGTCGACAGGATTCAAACCTGCGCGGGAAGAACCCAATGGTTTTCAAGACCATCAGCTTAACCACTCCGCCACGACTGCGGCGATGGCGTCAACTCCTCTTTCACTCTTAACATAGTCGATTATGTCGAGAAGAGAAAAACGAAACGAAGAAACGCAGTCGACAGGCTTCGAACATGCGCGGGAAGAACCCAATTGTTTTGAAGACTATCGCCTTAACCACTCCGCCACGACTGCGGCGACGGCGTCAACTCCTATTTCACTTTTAACATAGTCGACTATGTCGAGAAGAGGAAAAACAAAACGAGGAAACGCAGTGGGCACGGTTCGATCCTGCACGGGAAGAACCCAATGGTTTTCAAGACCATCGCCTTAACCACATGGCCAAGACAACGGCGACGGCGACAACTCCCATTTCACTCCTAACGTAGCTGTTTTATGTCGAGAAGAGAAAAAAAACGAGAAAACGCAGTCGGCAGGGTTCGAACCTGCGTGGAAAGAACCCAATGGTTTTCAAGACCTTCGCGTTAACCACTCGGTCACGACTGCGGCGACGGCGTCTCCTGCGATTTCACTCTGAACAAAGTTGTTTATGTCGAGAAGTAAAAAAAACGAGGACATGCAGTCGGCAGAGTTCGATCCTGAGCGGGAAGAACCCACAGGATTTCAAGACCATCGCCTTAACCAATCCGCATCGATGGCGACCGTGGCTTCATCTTGTATTTCACTCTGAACATAGTCGTTTATGTTGAGAAGAGAGAAAAAAACGAGGAAACGCAGTCGGCAGGGTTTGAACTTACACAGGAAGAACCCTGTGGTTTTCAAGACCATCGCCTTAACCACTCGGCCACGACTGCGGCAACGGCGTCAAATCCTATTTCACTTTTAACAAAGCCGACTATGTCGAGAAGAGAAAAACAAAACGAGAAAACGCAGTCAGCAGGGTTCAAACATGCGCGGGAAGAATCCAATGGTTTTCAAGACCATCGCCTTAACCACTCGGTCATGACAACGGTGACGGCGTTAACTCCTATTTCACTCTTATAATAGCCGTTTAAGTTGAGAAGAGAAAAAAAACGATGTAAAGCAGTCGACAGGGTACGAACCTGCGCAGGAAAACCCAACGGTTTTCAAGACCATCGCCTAACCACTCGGTCACGACTACAGCGACGGCGTCTCCTGCGATTTCACTCAGGACAAAGTCGATTATGTCGAGAAATGGAAAAAAACGAGGAAACGCAGTCGGCAGGGTTTGATCCTGAGCGGGAAGAACCCAATGGTTTTCAAGACTATCGCTTCACAAACTCCGCCCCGACTGCGGCTAGGGCATCGACTGCTATTTCACTCTGAACAAAGCCGTTTATGTCGAGAATAGAAAAACAGAACGAGAAACCCAGTCGACAGGATTCGAACCTGCGCGGGAAGAACCCAATGGTTTTCAAGACCATCGGCCTAACCACTCGGCCACGACTGCGGCGATGGCGTCAACTCCTCTTTCACTCTTAACATAGTCGATTATGTCGAGAAGAGAAAAACGAAACGAAGAAACGTAGTCGACAGGCTTGGAATATGCGCGGGAAGAACCCAATAGTTTTCAAGACTATCGCCTTAACCACTCCGCCACGACTGCGTTGATGGCGTCAACTCCTCTTTCACTCTTAACATTGTCGACTTTGTCGAGAAGAGAAAAACGAAACCAGGAAACGCAGTCGGCGGGGTTCGATCCTGCGCGGGAAAAACCCAAAGGTTTTCAAGACAATCACCTTAACCACTCAGCCACGACTGCGGCGCCGTTGTCATCTGCTATATCACTCTGAACATAGTCGTTTATGTCGAGAAGAGAAAAAAACGAGGAAACGCAGTCGGCAGGGTTCGAACCTGCGCGGGAAGAACCCAATGGTTTTCAAGACTATCGCCTTAACCACTCAGCCACGACTGCGGCGACGGCGTCAACTCCCATTTCACTCTGAACATAGTCGTTTATGCCGAGAAGAGAGATAAAAAACGAGAAAACGCAGTCCGCAGGGTTCGAACCTGCGCGGGAAGAACCCAATGGTTTTCAAGACCATCACCTTAACCGCTCGGCCACGACTGCAGCGACGGTGTCATCTGCTATTTCACTGTGAACATAGCCGTTTATACCGAGAAGATAAAACAAAACGAGGAAACGCAGTCGGCAGGGTTCGATCCTTAGCGGGAAGAACCCAATGGTTTTCAAGTCCATCGCTTTACCCACTCCGCCCCGACTGCGGTGAGGGCATCATCTCCTAATTCATTCTGAACATAGCCGTTTATGTCGAGAATAGAAAAACAGAACGAGAAACCCAGTCGACAGGATTCAAACCTGCGCGGGAAGAACCCACGGTTTTCAAGACCATCAGCTTAACCACTCCGCCACGACTGCAGCGATGGCGTCAACTCCTCTTTCACTCTTAACATACTCGATTATGTCGAGAATAGAAAAACAGAAAGAGAAACCAAGTCGACAGGATTCAAACCTGCGCGGGAAGAACCCAATGGTTTTCAAGACCATCGGCTTAACCACTCGGCCACGACTGCGGCGATGGCGTCAACTCCTCTTTCACTCTTAACATAGTCGATTATGTCGAGAAGAGAAAAACGAAACGAAGAAACACAGTCGACAGGCTTCGAACATGCGCGGGAAGAACCCAATTGTTTTGAAGACTATCGCCTTAACCACTCCGCCACGACTGCGGTGATGGCGTCAACTCCTTTTTCACTCTTAACATTGTCGACTATGTCGAGAAGAGAAAAACGAAACCAGGAAACGCAATCAGCGGGGTTCGACCCTGCGCGGGAAGAACCCAAAGGTTTTCAAGACTATCGCTTCACAAACTCCGCCCCGACTGCGGCTAGGGCATCGACTGCTATTTCACTCTAAACACAGCCGTTTATGTCGAGAATAGAAAAACAGAACGAGAAACCCAGTCGACAGGATTCAAACCTGCGCGGGAAGAACCCAATGGTTTTCAAGACCATCGGCTTAACCACTCGGCCACGACTGCGGCGATGGCGTCAACTCCTCTTTCACTCTTAACATAGTCGATTATGTCGAGAAGAGAAAAACGAAACGAAGAAACGCAGTCGACAGGCTTGGAATATGCGCGGGAAGAACCCAATAGTTTTCAAGACTATTGCCTTAACCACTCCGCCACGACTGCGTTGATGGCGTCAACTCCTCTTTCACTCTTAACATTGTCGACTTTGTCGAGAAGAAAAAAACGAAACCAGGAAACGCAGTCGGCGGGGTTCGATCCTGCGCGGGAAGAACCCAAAGGTTTTCAAGACAATCACCTTAACCACTCAGCCACGACTGCGGCGCCGTTGTCATCTGCTATATCACTCTGAACACAGTCGTTTATGTCGAGAAGAGAAAAAAAACGAGGAAACGCAGTCGGCAGGGTTCGAACCTGCGCGGGAAGAACCCAATGGTTTTCAAGACCATCGCCTTAACCACTCGGCCACGACTGCGGCGACGGCGCCAACTCCCATTTCACTTTTAACATAGTCGACTATGTCGAGAAGAGGAAAAACAAAACGACGAAACGCAGTGGGCACGGTTCGATCCTGTGCGGGAAGAACGCAATGGTTTTCAAGACCATCGTCTTAACCACTCGGCCACGACTGCTGCGACGGTGTCATCTGCAATTTCACTCTGAACATAGCCATTGATATCGAGAAGAGAAAAACGAAACCAGGAAACGCAGTAGGCAGGGTTCGATCCTGGCGCGAGAAGAACCCAATGGTTTTCAAGACAATCACCTTAACCACTCGGCCACGACTGCGGCGACGTTGTCATCTGCTATTTTACTCTGAACACAGTCGTTTATGTCGAGAAGAGAAAAACAAAACGAGAAAACGCAGTCGGCAGGGTTCGAACCTGCGTAGAATGAACCCAATAGTTTTCAAGACTATCGCCTTAACCACTCGGCCACGACTGCGGTGATGGCGTCAACTCCTCTTTCACTCTTATCTTAGTCGGCTATGTCGAGATGAGAAAAACGGAACGAAGAAACGCAGTCGGCAGGGTTCGATCCTGCGCGGGAAGAACCCAAAGGTTTTCAAGACCATCGTCTTACTCACTCGGTCACGACTACAGCGACGGCGTCTCCTGCGATTTCACTCTGAACAAAGTCGATTATGTCGAGAAATGAAAAAAACGAGGAAACGCAGTCGGCAGGGTTTGATCCTGCGCGGGAAGAACCCAATGGTTTTCAAGACCATCGCTTTACCCACTCCGCCCCGACTGCGGCGAGGGCATCGACTGCTATTTCACTCTGAACACAGCCGTTTATGTCGATAAGAGAAAAAAAACAAGGGAACGCATTCGGCAGGGTTCGATCTTGAGCGGGAAGAACCCAATGCTTTTCAAGACCATCGCTTTACCCACTCCGCCCCGACTGCGGCGAGGTTATCATCTGCTACTTCACTCTGAACATAGTCGTTTATGCCGAGAAGAGAGATAAAAAACGAGAAAACGCAGTCCGCAGGGTTCGAACCTGCGCGGGAAGAACCCAATGGTTTTCAAGACCATCACCTTAACCGCTCGGCCACGACTGCAGCGACGGTGTCATCTGCTATTTCACTGTGAACATAGCCGTTTATACCGAGAAGATAAAACAAAACGAGGAAACGCAGTCGGCAGGGTTCGATCCTTAGCGGGAAGAACCCAATGCTTTTCAAGTCCATCGCTTTACCCACTCCGCCCCGACTGCGGTGAGGGCATCATCTCCTAATTCACTCTGAACATAGCCGTTTATGTCGAGAATAGAAAAACAGAACGAGAAACCCAGTCGACAGGATTCAAACCTGCACGGGAAGAACCCAATGGTTTTCAAGACCATCAGCTTAACCACTCCGCCACGACTGCGGCGATGGCGTCAACTCCTCTTTCACTCTTAACATAGTCGATTATGTCGAGAAGAGAAAAACGAAACGAAGAAACGCAGTCGACAGGCTTCGAACATGCGCGGGAAGAACCCAATTGTTTTGAAGACTATCGCCTTAACCACTCCGCCACGACTGCGGTGATGGCGTCAACTCCTCTTTCACTCTTAACATTGTCGACTATGTCGAGAAGAGAAAAACGAAACCAGAAAACGCATACGGCGGGGTTCGACCCTGCGCGGGAAGAACCCAAAGGTTTTCAAGACAATCACCTTAACCACTCAGCCACGACTGCGGCGCCTTTGTCATCTGCTATATCACTCTGAACATAGTCGTTTATGTCGAGAAGAGAAAAAAACGAGAAAACGGAGTCGGCAGGGTTCGAACCTGCGTGGAAAGAACCCAATGCTTTTCAAGACCATCGCCTTAACCACTCGGCCACGACTGCGGTGACGGCGTCAACTCCTATTTCACTTTTAACATAGTCGACTATGTCGAGAAGAGGAAAACCAAAACGAGGAAACGCAGTGGGCACGGTTCGATCATGCGCGACAAGAACCCAATGGTTTTCAAGACCATCGTCTTAACCACTCGGCCAAGACTGCTGCGACGGTGTCATCTGCAATTTCACTCTGAACATAGCCATTGATATCGAGAAGAGAAAAAAGAAACCAGGAAACGCAGTAGGTGGGGTTCGATCCTGGCGCGGGAAGAACCCAATGGTTTTCAAGACAACCACCTTAACCACTCGGCCACGACTGCGGCGACGTTGTCATCTGCTATTTTACTCTAAACATAGTCGTTTATGTCGAGAAGAGAAAAAAAACGAGGAAACGCAGTCGGCAGGGTTCAAACCTGCGTGGGAAGAACCCAATGGTTTTCAAGACTATCGCCTTAACCACTCGGCCACGACTGCGGCGACGGCGTCAACTCCTATTTCACTTTTAACATAGTCGACTATGTCGATAAGAGGAAAAACAAAACGAGGAAACGCAGTGGGCACGGTTCGATCTTGCACGGGAAGAACTCATTGGTTTTCAAGACTATCGCCCTAACCACTCGTCCACGACTGCTGAGACAGGTGTCATCTGCAATTTCACTATGAACCTAGCCATTTATATCGAGAAGAGAAAAACGAAACCAGGAAACGCAGTAGGCAGGGTTCGATCCTGCGCGGGAAGAACGCAATGGTTTTCAAGACAATCACCATAACCACTCGGCCACAACTGCGGCGACGTTATTATCTGCTATTTTACTCTGAACATAGTCGTTTATGCCGAGAACAGAAAAACAAAACGAGAAAACGCATACGGCAGGGTTAAAACCTGCGCGGGAAGAACCCAATGGTATTCAAGACCATCGCCTTAACCACTCGGCCACGACAGCGGCGACGATGTCAACTCCTATTTCACTTTTAACATAGTCGACTATGTCGAGAAGAGGAAAAACAAAACGAGGAAACGCAGTGGGCACGGTTCAATCCTGCGCGGGAAGAACCCAATGGTTTTCAAGACCATCGCATTAACCACATGGCCAAGACAACGGCGACGGTGACAACTCCCATTTCACTCCTAACGTAGCTGTTTTATGTCGAGAAGAGAAAAAAAAACGAGAAAACGCAGTCGGCAGGGTTCGAACCTGCGTGGAAAGAACCCAATGCTTTTCAAGACCTTCGCGTTAACCACTCGGTCACGACTGCGGCGACGGCGTCACCTGCGATTTCACTCTGAACAAAGTTGTTTATGTCGAGAAGTAAAAAAAAACGAGGAAATGCAGTCGGCAGAGTTCGATCCTGAGCGGGAAGAACCCACAGGTTTTCAAGACCATCGCCTTAACCACTCCGCATCGATGGCGACCGCGGCTTCATCTGGTATTTCACTCTGAACATAGTCGTTTATGTCGAGAAGAGAGAAAAAAAAACGAGGAAACGCAGTCGGCAGGGTTTGAACTTACACAGGAAGAACCCTGTGGTTTTCAAGACCATCGCCTTAACCACTCGGCCACGATGGCGGCGACGGCGTCAACTCCTATTTCACTTTTAACAAAGCCGACTATGTCGAGAAGAGAAAAACAAAACGAGAAAACGCAGTCAGCAGGGTTCAAACATGCGCGGGAAGAATCAAATGGTTTTCAAGACCGTAGCCTTAACCACTCGGCCATGACAACGGTGACGGCGTTAACTCCTATTTCACTCTTATAATAGCCGTTTAAGTCGAGAAGAGAAAAAAAACAATGTAACGCAGTCGACAGGGTACGAACCTGCGCAGGAAAACCCAACGGTTTTCAAGACCATCGCCTAACCACTCGGTCACGACTACAGCGACGGCGTCTCCTGCGATTTCACTCTGGACAAAGTCGATTATGTCGAGAAATGGAAAAAAACGAGGAAACGCAGTCGGCAGGGTTTGATCCTGAGCGGGAAGAACCCAATGGTTTTCAAGACTATCGCTTCACAAACTCCGCCCCGACTGCGGCTAGGGCATCGACTGCTATTTCACTCTGAACAAAGACGTTTATGTCGAGAATAGAAAAACAGAACGAGAAACCCAGTCGACAGGATTCATACCTGCGCGGGAAGAACCCAATGGTTTTCAAGACCATCGGCCTAACCACTCGGCCACGACTGCGGCGATGGCGTCAACTCCTCTTTCACTCTTAACATAGTCGATTATGTCGAGAAGAGAAAAACGAAACGAAGAAACGTAGTCGACAGGCTTGGAATATGCGCGGGAAGAACCCAATAGTTTTCAAGACTATCGCCTTAACCACTCCGCCACGACTGCGTTGATGGCGTCAACTCCTCTTTCACTCTTAACATTGTCGACTTTGTCGAGAAGAGAAAAACGAAACCAGGAAACGCAGTCGGCGGGGTTCGATCCTGCGCGGGAAAAACCCAAAGGTTTTCAAGACAATCACCTTAACCACTCAGCCACGACTGCGGCGCCGTTGTCATCTGCTATATCACTCTGAACATAGTCGTTTATGTCGAGAAGAGAAAAAAACGAGGAAACGCAGTCGGCAGGGTTCGAACCTGCGCGGGAAGAACCCAATGGTTTTCAAGACCATCACCTTAACCACTCAGCCACGAATGCGGCGAAGGCGTCAACTCCCATTTCACTTTTAACATAGTCGACTATGTCGAGAAGAGGAAAAACAAAACGAGGAAACGCAGTGGGCACGGTTCGATCCTGCGCGGGAAGAACGGAATGGTTTTCAGACCATCGTCTTAACCGCTCGGCCACGACTGCTGCGAGGTTATCTTCTGCTACTTCACTCTGAACATAGTCGTTTATGCCGAGAAGAGAGATAAAAAACGAGAAAACGCAGTCCGCAGGGTTCGAACCTGCGCGGGAAGAACCCAATGGTTTTCAAGACCATCACCTTAACCGCTCGGCCACGACTGCAGCGACGGTGTCATCTGCTATTTCACTGTGAACATAGCCGTTTATACCGAGAAGATAAAACAAAACGAGGAAACGCAGTCGGCAGGGTTCGATCCTTAGCGGGAAGAACCCAATGGTTTTCAAGTCCATCGCTTTACCCACTCCGCCCCGACTGCGGTGAGGGCATCATCTCCTAATTCACTCTGAACATAGCCGTTAATGTCGAGAATAGAAAAACAGAACGAGAAACACAGTCGACAGGATTCAAACCTGCGCGGGAAGAACCCACGGTTTTCAAGACCATCAGCTTAACCACTCCGCCACGACTGCAGCGATGGCGTCAACTCCTCTTTCACTCTTAACATAGTCGATTATGTCGAGAATAGATAAACAGAAAGAGAAACCAAGTCGACAGGATTCAAACCTGCGCGGGAAGAACCCAATGGTTTTCAAGACCATCGGCTTAACCACTCGGCCACGACTGCGGCGATGGCATCAACTCCTCTTTCACTCTTAACATAGTCGATTATGTCGAGAAGAGAAAAACGAAACGAAGAAACGCAGTCGACAGGCTTCGAACATGCGCGGGAAGAACCCAATTGTTTTGAAGACTATCGCCTTAACCACTCCGCCACGACTGCGGTGATGGCGTCAACTCCTTTTTCACTCTTAACATTGTCGACTATGTCGAGAAGAGAAAAACGAAACCAGGAAACGCAATCAGCGGGGTTCGACCCTGCGCGGGAAGAACCCAAAGGTTTTCAAGACTATCGCTTCACAAACTCCGCCCCGACTGCGGCTAGGGCATCGACTGCTATTTCACTCTGAACACAGCCGTTTATGTCGAGAATAGAAAAACAGAACGAGAAACCCAGTCGACAGGATTCAAACCTGCGCGGGAAGAACCCAATGGTTTTCAAGACCATCGGCTTAACCACTCGGCCACGACTGCGGCGATGGCGTCAACTCCTCTTTCACTCTTAACATAGTCGATTATGTCGAGAAGAGAAAAACGAAACGAAGAAACGCAGTCGACAGGCTTGGAATATGCGCGGGAAGAACCCAATAGTTTTCAAGACTATTGCCTTAACCACTCCGCCACGACTGCGTTGATGGCGTCAACTCCTCTTTCACTCTTAACATTGTCGACTTTGTCCAGAAGAAAAAAACGAAACCAGGAAACGCAGTCGGCGGGGTTCGATCCTGCGCGGGAAGAACCCAAAGGTTTTCAAGACAATCACCTTAACCACTCAGCCACGACTGCGGCGACGGCGTCAACTCCCATTTCACTTTTAACATAGTCGACTATGTCGAGAAGAGGAAAAACAAAACGAGGAAACGCAGTGGGCACGGTTCGATCCTGCGCGGGAAGAACGCAATGGTTTTCAAGACCATCGTCTTAACCACTCGGCCACGACTGCTGCGACGGTGTCATCTGCAATTTCACTCTGAACATAGCCATTGATATCGAGAAGAGAAAAACGAAACCAGGAAACGCAGTAGGCAGGGTTCGATCCTGGCGCGAGAAGAACCCAATGGTTTTCAAGACAATCACCTTAACCACTCGGCCACGACTGCGGCGACGTTGTCATCTGCTATTTTACTCTGAACACAGTCGTTTATGTCGAGAAGAGAAAAACAAAACGAGAAAACGCAGTCGGCAGGGTTCGATCCTTAGCGGGAAGAACCCAATGGTTTTCAAGTCCATCGCTTTACCCACTCCGCCCCGACTGCGGTGAGGGCATCATCTCCTAATTCACTCTGAACATAGCCGTTTATGTCGAGAATAGAAAAACAGAACGAGAAACCCAGTCGACAGGATTCAAACCTGCGCGGGAAGAACCCACGGTTTTCAAGACCATCAGCTTAACCACTCGGTCACGACTACAGCGACGGCGTCTCCTGCGATTTCACTCTGAACAAAGTCGATTATGTCGAGAAATGAAAAAAACGAGGAAACGCAGTCGGCAGGGTTTGATCCTGCGCGGGAAGAACCCAATGGTTTTCAAGACCATCGCTTTACCCACTCCGCCCCGACTGCGGCGAGGGCATCGACTGCTATTTCACTCTGAACACAGCCGTTTATGTCGATAAGAGAAAAAAAACAAGGGAACGCATTCGGCAAGGTTCGATCTTGAGCGGGAAGAACCCAATGCTTTTCAAGACCATCGCTTTACCCACTCCGCCCCGACTGCGGCGAGGTTATCATCTGCTACTTCACTCTGAACATAGTCGTTTATGCCGAGAAGAGAGATAAAAAACGAGAAAACGCAGTCCGCAGGGTTCGAACCTGCGCGGGAAGAACCCAATGGTTTTCAAGACCATCACCTTAACCGCTCGGCCACGACTGCAGCGACGGTGTCATCTGCTATATCACTCTGAACATAGTCGTTTAAGTCGAGAAGAGAAAAAAACGAGAAAACGGAGTCGGCAGGGTTCGAACCTGCGTGGAAAGAACCCAATGCTTTTCAAGACCATCGCCTTAACCACTCGGCCATGACAACGGTGACGGCGTTAACTCCTATTTCACTCTTATAATAGCCGTTTAAGTCGAGAAGAGAAAAAAAACAATGTAACGCAGTCGACAGGGTACGAACCTGCGCAGGAAAACCCAACGGTTTTCAAGACCATCGCCTAACCACTCGGTCACGACTACAGCGACGGCGTCTCCTGCGATTTCACTCTGGACAAAGTCGATTATGTCGAGAAATGGAAAAAAACGAGGAAACGCAGTCGGCAGGGTTTGATCCTGAGCGGGAAGAACCCAATGGTTTTCAAGACTATCGCTTCACAAACTCCGCCCCGACTGCGGCTAGGGCATCGACTGCTATTTCACTCTGAACAAAGCCGTTTATGTCGAGAATACAAAAACAGAACGAGAAACCCAGTCGACAGGATTCATACCTGCGCGGGAAGAACCCAATGGTTTTCAAGACCATCGGCCTAACCACTCGGCCACGACTGCGGCGATGGCGTCAACTCCTCTTTCACTCTTAACATAGTCGATTATGTCGAGAAGAGAAAAACGAAACGAAGAAACGTAGTCGACAGGCTTGGAATATGCGCGGGAAGAACCCAATAGTTTTCAAGACTATCGCCTTAACCACTCCGCCACGACTGCGTTGATGGCGTCAACTCCTCTTTCACTCTTAACATTGTCGACTTTGTCGAGAAGAGAAAAACGAAACCAGGAAACGCAGTCGGCGGGGTTCGATCCTGCGCGGGAAAAACCCAAAGGTTTTCAAGACAATCACCTTGACCACTCAGCCACGACTGCGGCGCCGTTGTCATCTGCTATATCACTCTGAACATAGTCGTTTATGTCGAGAAGAGAAAAAAACGAGGAAACGCAGTCGGCAGGGTTCGAACCTGCGCGGGAAGAACCCAATGGTTTTCAAGACCATCACCTTAACCACTCAGCCACGACTGCGGCGACGGCGTCAACTCCCATTTCACTTTTAACATAGTCGACTATGTCGAGAAGAGGAAAAACAAAACGAGGAAACGCAGTGGGCACGGTTCGATCCTGCGCGGGAAGAACGGAATGGTTTTCAGACCATCGTCTTAACCGCTCGGCCACGACTGCTGCGAGGTTATCTTCTGCTACTTCACTCTGAACATAGTCGTTTATGCCGAGAAGAGAGATAAAAAACGAGAAAACGCAGTCCGCAGGGTTCGAACCTGCGCGGGAAGAACCCAATGGTTTTCAAGACCATCACCTTAACCGCTCGGCCACGACTGCAGCGACGGTGTCATCTGCTATTTCACTGTGAACATAGCCGTTTATACCGAGAAGATAAAACAAAACGAGGAAACGCAGTCGGCAGGGTTCGATCCTTAGCGGGAAGAACCCAATGGTTTTCAAGTCCATCGCTTTACCCACTCCGCCCCGACTGCGGTGAGGGCATCATCTCCTAATTCACTCTGAACATAGCCGTTAATGTCGAGAATAGAAAAACAGAACGAGAAACACAGTCGACAGGATTCAAACCTGCGCGGGAAGAACCCACGGTTTTCAAGACCATCAGCTTAACCACTCCGCCACGACTGCAGCGATGGCGTCAACTCCTCTTTCACTCTTAACATAGTCGATTATGTCGAGAATAGATAAACAGAAAGAGAAACCAAGTCGACAGGATTCAAACCTGCGCGGGAAGAACCCAATGGTTTTCAAGACCATCGGCTTAACCACTCGGCCACGACTGCGGCGATGGCATCAACTCCTCTTTCACTCTTAACATAGTCGATTATGTCGAGAAGAGAAAAACGAAACGAAGAAACGCAGTCGACAGGCTTCGAACATGCGCGGGAAGAACCCAATTGTTTTGAAGACTATCGCCTTAACCACTCCGCCACGACTGCGGTGATGGCGTCAACTCCTTTTTCACTCTTAACATTGTCGACTATGTCGAGAAGAGAAAAACGAAACCAGGAAACGCAATCAGCGGGGTTCGACCCTGCGCGGGAAGAACCCAAAGGTTTTCAAGACTATCGCTTCACAAACTCCGCCCCGACTGCGGCTAGGGCATCGACTGCTATTTCACTCTGAACACAGCCGTTTATGTCGAGAATAGAAAAACAGAACGAGAAACCCAGTCGACAGGATTCAAACCTGCGCGGGAAGAACCCAATGGTTTTCAAGACCATCGGCTTAACCACTCGGCCACGACTGCGGCGATGGCGTCAACTCCTCTTTCACTCTTAACATAGTCGATTATGTCGAGAAGAGAAAAACGAAACGAAGAAACGCAGTCGACAGGCTTGGAATATGCGCGGGAAGAACCCAAAAGTTTTCAAGACTATTGCCTTAACCACTCCGCCACGACTGCGTTGATGGCGTCAACTCCTCTTTCACTCTTAACATTGTCGACTTTGTCGAGAAGAAAAAAACGAAACCAGAAAACGCAGTCGGCGGGGTTCGATCCTGCGCGGGAAGAACCCAAAGGTTTTCAAGACAATCACCTTAACCACTCAGCCACGACTGCGGCGACGGCGTCAACTCCCATTTCACTTTTAACATAGTCGACTATGTCGAGAAGAGGAAACAGAAAACGAGGAAACGCAGTGGGCACGGTTCGATCCTGCGCGGGAAGAACGCAATGGTTTTCAAGACCATCGTCTTAACCACTCGGCCACGACTGCTGCGACGGTGTCATCTGCAATTTCACTCTGAACATAGCCATTGATATCGAGAAGAGAAAAACGAAACCAGGAAACGCAGTAGGCAGGGTTCGATCCTGGCGCGAGAAGAACCCAATGGTTTTCAAGACAATCACCTTAACCACTCGGCCACGACTGCGGCGACGTTGTCATCTGCTATTTTACTCTGAACACAGTCGTTTATGTCGAGAAGAGAAAAACAAAACGAGAAAACGCAGTCGGCAGGGTTCGATCCTTAGCGGGAAGAACCCAATGGTTTTCAAGTCCATCGCTTTACCCACTCCGCCCCGACTGCGGTGAGGGCATCATCTCCTAATTCACTCTGAACATAGCCGTTTATGTCGAGAATAGAAAAACAGAACGAGAAACCCAGTCGACAGGATTCAAACCTGCGCTGGAAGAACCCACGGTTTTCAAGACCATCAGCTTAACCACTCGGTCACGACTACAGCGACGGCGTATCCTGCGATTTCACTCTGAACAAAGTCGATTATGTCGAGAAATGAAAAAAACGAGGAAACGCAGTCGGCAGGGTTTGATCCTGCGCGGGAAGAACCCAATGGTTTTCAAGACCATCGCTTTACCCACTCCGCCCCGACTGCGGCGAGGGCATCGACTGCTATTTCACTCTGAACACAGCCGTTTATGTCGATAAGAGAAAAAAAACAAGGGAACGCATTCGGCAGGGTTCGATCTTGAGCGGGAAGAACCCAATGCTTTTCAAGACCATCGCTTTACCCACTCCGCCCCGACTGCGGCGAGGTTATCATCTGCTACTTCACTCTGAACATAGTCGTTTATGCCGAGAAGAGAGATAAAAAACGAGAAAACGCAGTCCGCAGGGTTCGAACCTGCGCGGGAAGAACCCAATGGTTTTCAAGACCATCACCTTAACCGCTCGGCCACGACTGCAGCGACGGTGTCATCTGCTATATCACTCTGAACATAGTCGTTTAAGTCGAGAAGAGAAAAAAACGAGAAAACGGAGTCGGCAGGGTTCGAACCTGCGTGGAAAGAACCCAATGCTTTTCAAGACCATCGCCTTAACCACTCGGCCATGACAACGGTGACGGCGTTAACTCCTATTTCACTCTTATAATAGCCGTTTAAGTCGAGAAGAGAAAAAAAACAATGTAACGCAGTCGACAGGGTACGAACCTGCGCAGGAAAACCCAACGGTTTTCAAGACCATCGCCTAACCACTCGGTCACGACTACAGCGACGGCGTCTCCTGCGATTTCACTCTGGACAAAGTCGATTATGTCGAGAAATGGAAAAAAACGAGGAAACGCAGTCGGCAGGGTTTGATCCTGAGCGGGAAGAACCCAATGGTTTTCAAGACTATCGCTTCACAAACTCCGCCCCGACTGCGGCTAGGGCATCGACTGCTATTTCACTCTGAACAAAGCCGTTTATGTCGAGAATAGAAAAACAGAACGAGAAACCCAGTCGACAGGATTCAAACCTGCGCGGGAAGAACCCAATGGTTTTCAAGACCATCGGCCTAACCACTCGGCCACGACTGCGGCGATGGCGTCAACTCCTCTTTCACTCTTAACATAGTCGATTATGTCGAGAAGAGAAAAACGAAACGAAGAAACGTAGTCGACAGGCTTGGAATATGCGCGGGAAGAACCCAATAGTTTTCAAGACTATCGCCTTAACCACTCCGCCACGACTGCGTTGATGGCGTCAACTCCTCTTTCACTCTTAACATTGTCGACTTTGTCGAGAACGGAAAAACGAAACCAGGAAACGCAGTCGGCGGGGTTCGATCCTGCGCGGGAAAAACCCAAAGGTTTTCAAGACAATCACCTTAACCACTCAGCCACGACTGCGGCGCCGTTGTCATCTGCTATATCACTCTGAACATAGTCGTTTATGTCGAGAAGAGAAAAAAAACGAGGAAACGCAGTCGGCAGGGTTCGAACCTGCGCGGGAAGAACCCAATGGTTTTCAAGACCATCGCCTTAACCACTCGGCCACGACTGCGGCGACGGCGTCAACTCCCATTTCACTTTTAACATAGTCGACTATGTCGAGAAGAGGAAAAACAAAACGAGGAAACGCAGTGGGCACGGTTCGATCCTGCACGGGAAGAACGCAATGGTTTTCAAGACCATCGTCTTAACCACTCGGCCACGACTGCTGCGACGGTGTCATCTGCAATTTCACTCTGAACATAGTCGTTTATGCCGAGAAGAGAGATAAAAAACGAAACCAGGAAACGCAGTAGGCAGGGTTCGATCCTGGCGCGAGAAGAACCCAATGGTTTTCAAGACAATCACCTTAACCACTCGGCCACGACTGCGGCGACGTTGTCATCTGCTATTTTACTCTGAACACAGTCGTTTATGTCGAGAAGAGAAAAACAAAACGAGAAAACGCAGTCGGCAGGGTTCGAACCTGCGTAGAATGAACCCAATAGTTTTCAAGACTATCGCCTTAACCACTCGGCCACGACTGCGGTGATGGCGTCAACTCCTCTTTCACTCTTATCTTAGTCGGCTATGTCGAGATGAGAAAAACGGAACGAAGAAACGCAGTCGGCAGGGTTCGATCCTGCGCGGGAAGAACCCAAAGGTTTTCAAGACCATCGTCTTACTCACTCGGTCACGACTACAGCGACGGCGTCTCCTGCGATTTCACTCTGAACAAAGTCGATTATGTCGAGAAATGAAAAAAAACGAGGAAACGCAGTCGGCAGGGTTTGATCCTGCGCGGGAAGAACCCAATGCTTTTCAAGACCATCGCTTTACCCACTCCGCCCCGACTGCGGCGAGGTTATCATCTGCTACTTCACTCTGAACATAGTCGTTTATGCCGAGAAGAGAGATAAAAATCGAGAAAACGCAGTCCGCAGGGTTCGAACCTGCGCGGGAAGAACCCAATGGTTTTCAAGACCATCACCTTAACCGCTCGGCCACGACTGCAGCGACGGTGTCATCTGCTATTTCACTGTGAACATAGCCGTTTATACCGAGAAGATAAAACAAAACGAGGAAACGCAGTCGGCAGGGTTCGATCCTTAGCGGGAAGAACCCAATGGTTTTCAAGTCCATCGCTTTACCCACTCCGCCCCGACTGCGGTGAGGGCATCATCTCCTAATTCACTCTGAACATAGCCGTTTATGTCGAGAATAGAAAAACAGAACGAGAAACCCAGTCGACAGGATTCAAACCTGCGCGGGAAGAACCCAATGGTTTTCAAGACCATCAGCTTAACCACTCCGCCACGACTGCGGCGATGGCGTCAACTCCTCTTTCACTCTTAACATAGTCGATTATGTCGAGAAGAGAAAAACGAAACGAAGAAACGCAGTCGACAGGCTTCGAACATGCGCGGGAAGAACCCAATGGTTTTCAAGACCATCGTCTTAACCACTCGGCCACGACTGCTGCGACGGTGTCATCTGCAATTTCACTCTTAACATAGCCATTGATATCGAGAAGAGACAAAAAGAAACCAGGAAACGCAGTAGGCAGGGTTCGATCCTGGCGCGGGAAGAACCCAATGGTTTTCAAGACAATCACCTTAACCACTCGGCCACGACTGCCGCGACGTTGTCATCTGCTATTTCACTCTGAACATAGCCGTTTATGTCGAGAAGAGAAAAACAGAACGAGAAACCAAGTCGACAGGATTCAAACCTGCGCGGCAAGAACCAAATGGTTTTCAAGACCATCGCCTTAACCACTCGACCACGACTGCGGCGATGGCGTCAACTCCTATTTCACTCTGAACATAGTCGTTTATGTGGAGAAGTGAAAAAACAACGAGGAAACGCAGTCGGCAGGGTTTGATACTGAGCGGCAAAAACCCAATGGTTTTCAAGACCATCGCTTTACACACTCCGCCCCGACTGCGGCGAGGGCATCATCTGCTATTTCACTCTTAACATAGTCGACTATGTCGAGAAGAGAAAAACAAAACGAGGAAACACAGTTGGCAGGGTTTGAACCTGCGCGGGAAGCACCCAATAGTTTTCGAGACCATCGCCCTAACCACTCGGCCACGACTGCGGCGACGTTGTCATCTGCTATTTTACTCTGAGCACAGTCGTTTATGTCGAGAAGAGAAAAACAAAACGAGAAAACGCAGTCGGCAGGGTTCGAACCTGCGTGGGAAGAACCCAATGGTTTTATAGACCATCGTTTTAACCACTCGGCCACGACTGCTGCGACGGTGTCATCTGCAATTTCACTTTGAACATAGCTATTGATATTGAGAAGAGAAAAACGAAACCAGGAAACGCAGTAGGCAGGATTCGATCCTGGCGCGTGAAGAACCCATTGGTTTTCAAGACAATCACCTTAACCACTCGGCCACGACTCCGGCTTTTTTTTTTTTTTTTATTTATTGCCTGGCATGGACATTGTACAGGGCAATCATTGCACACACATATATTACAATACAAAGAAAAAGAAAAAGAAAAAAAAAACAAGCATTGCCATCAGTCCCATTTGTACTGATGTTGTCCTCTTAAAAATACTTAAGGTTTGCCAGGGGTTCAACCCTTGACAACCATTCTGGCTCGATATCCTCTATTTTGCTACACTCAATGAATGCAGACATGCTTTGCCTGAAATAAATTACTGCTGGTTTTGCGTCCGGGTCGAAATGGTATCCGGCCATTCGTGCACGCCATATACAGTGGAGACCGGTCAACATCACTACATCGAATGGGACCCCATCATCATTTGTTACTGCGAGGTACCTTATTCCGTGTGGGTCTAGTGGAAAATCCTTCTTTATTGTCCTCTGTAATATGTCCCAAAAATGTACCCCTTCCCAACAATGCAAAAAAACATGGTCTATTGTTTCTGGTTTCTTACATATCAAGCAGTGTGACCCCCATAGTGTAAAAAAACCCCGTTCCTCTGTGAAAGTCTTTACTGATAGTGTTCCTGTGTGTAACTTGAAGAAAAAAGTTTTCACCCCTGTAGGTACCTGCATGTTTCTCACCCGCTTCAGTACGTTTTGTCCCGGTCTTCCACTGTATATGGCCCTGTACAATGGTACTGGCAAAACCATAGCACATACATCTCTGTACAATTCTTTTCTTCTAACACTTGCTAGATAATCTATCGAAAAGCGTACAGATAAAAAACGTACACTGTCTACCACTTCCTTGAGATACCCACGCAACGTCACGGGCCGGCTATCCGTAGTAACAACAAAATCTGGTAAGGCACTGCCTAACCTGAGCTGGCATACCGTACGTAAAAACGGATCCCTGACGTCACGGAAAAACAAAAATCTATTTACTACTTGTCTCACAAATAGGTGCGCCAAACCAAGACCTCCGTCCTTCACGCGCCTGAACAAGTTGGTCCGTCTGCACCTTTCCCATTTCGAGCCCCATATAAAAACTGCGAACACTCTGTGCAGCCTTTGCACGTTGATCCTTGAACAATGTAACACCTGCATCACATACCACAGTTTAGCGATAAAAAACATGTTGCACACAGTAGCCCTAGCGAAAACAGACAGGTTCATGCCTTTCCACCTGTCTGCTTTTTCCTTCGTCTCTTTTGTTTGACGCGACCAATACTCCTCGCTGCCGTTATAACATTCCAGGGGAACACCGAGGTACCTTGTCGGTGTTTCCGTCCAGTGCACATTCGCAAAAAGGTCCGGCTTTGAAGGCCACCTTCCGTGCCAAAGCCCAAGAGATTTCGCCCAGTTTACGCGGCTTCCTGTGACGCTACAAAAATGTTTCACAACACTTATCGTTTCCTCTACACTTTCTTTGTTCGTACAACACACCGCAATGTCGTCTGCATATGCCAGCAGCTTAACTTCCACTGCCGCCAAGCTGAAGCCACGAATTTTTTCATTTTCATTTATCGCTAAGCACATCGCTTCGATGTAAATACAAAACAAAAGTGGACTGAGGGGGCAGCCCTGACGCACAGAACGCATTACGTGAATGGGGGCCCCCAAAGACTTGTTAACAATTAAACGTGTTGTGCAGTTCTGGTACGCCAAGGCCACTCCCTCCTTGATGATGGAACCGACATTAATATGATCTAAGATGACAAACAAAATATCATGCGCAACACAATCAAAAGCTTTCTCCAGGTCTATCTGGAGCACAGCAACGCCAAGTGAATCTTCGTCACAACACTCTAGCACACACCGCATCTTGTGAATGTTTGAGCTAATGGTTCTGCCTTTGATTCCACAAGTTTGGTGCTCTCCAACAATTTCTTTAATGACACCTTGAAGTCGCGCTGCCAGAACCTTCATAAAAATCTTGTAGTCGACATTGGTCAGCGATATGGGCCTATACGATGTCACCAGTTTAAGTTTTTCCCCTTCGTCCGTTTTAGGAATTAATATCGTATGCGCTTTGCTGAAGGAGGGCGGCAGAGTTTTCCGTTCGTACGCCTCATTGAACAGCTCAGCTAACCCCGGGGACAGTTCTATTCTAAACGTCTTATACCATGCTGCGGTTAGGCCATCTGGTCCCGGTGACTTTCCGGGGTTCAGATGACCAATCGCGCGTTCCACTTCACCTTCCGTTATTCTGCCTTCTAAAAGCTTTTTTGTGTCGTCACTAAGCCGCGGCAAGCGCTTGAGAAACTCTTCTTTAAAACCATGTACATTCGCTTTTCGAATTGCAAAAGTGACTGATAATACGCAACAAAGGCCCGTTCGATGCTTTCCTTGTCGCTCGCGAGAGTCCCGTTGCAATAGACCTTATCGATGTGGTTTCGGCGTCCTTGCGCTTTTTCGAGACCAAGCGCCCTTTTTGTGGGCGTCTCACCCGCGGCAAGATCATTTGCGCGCGCGCGAACCCAGGCGCCTCGATAACGCTCTCTGTCATGCAGTTCTAATTTTTCCTTGACACTGCGCACCTCGTCTTTGCAAGTCCCAGGCTCCCGACTTTCTAGGGCTATCAGCTGCTGCAGTGTTTTCTTAAGACTTCTTTCTTTTATTTGCGCTTCGAATTTTAGCGTGCTCGATCTGTCAAGCGCTTTCATTTTCACCTTCTGCTTTAAACACTCCCATTTCTCTGCTACTGTTTCCGTTTTTTCCATAAGCACTTCATTAATGGTCTCGTGCACTGCTTCTAAAAATGGTTCATCTTTTAGTAACAATGCGTTCAGTTTCCATAAATCCCAGTTGAAAACCTTACGCTGTTTCTTCATGCCTATGCGACACACAACCAAACAGTGATCTGAAAACGACACTGGCTCAACCGAAAAATCGTGACACATAGGCAATACATCTAGGGATAGGTATATGCGGTCTAAACGTGCATGGCTATTGCCATGAAATCGCGTGTAGATCACTTCGCGATTTGCTGCCACACATTCATACACGTCTTCCAAGTCATTTTCGGTTATTAATTTGCCTAGCACGTCACTGCTTTTGTCACGAACGCCAGTGCTATTGACTCTATCGCGAGCCCTTAAAACACAGTTAAAATCACCTAACAAAACCACCCTCTTATTACACTTTGTCCACTGAAACAGGTTAGAAAAAAACTGAGCACGCTCTTCTACACTATTCGGTGCGTATACGCATATAACTCTGAATTCAGTGGCACCATAAACAAAGTCACAATAAACAATTCTGCCCGACTGACATGAAAAAACACTTTGCACAAGAAGGCTTTGCAATTTTTTTACAAAAAGAACACAACCCGCGGACGTTCCTATCGAGTGGCTTACGACCGCGTAATATCGGTCAGTGAAACGGCGCACCATGCTCCCGGCCTCCTCCTCTCCGTCTACCTTAGTTTCCTGGACGGCTAGGACGTCTATGTCTTGGTCTGTGAGCAACCGATAGAGCTGACTTTGCCTACGCCTAGCCGCCAACCCTCTGACGTTAAGCGTAGCTATACTGAATGGCGGAGTTAATTCCATAGTGACTTGTTCGCTAAAGGAGTAGGCCCGGAGCATGGCGCTTACCCTTCACGACCAGCCCTCGGCTAGCCGCCTCCAGGACCATCCTGCTTCCCAGCGCTGTTTTCTTTTGCCTTGTCCTCCAGTCTCCGGTCGGTAGGGACTTTCGGCTTAGGTTTGAGACTACGCCGCCTCCCTTGCGGCGCCTTCGCAGGCGGCTCCTGGCTGCTGGTGGACGACGCCCCGTCCTGCTCTACCGAGTCGTCGAGTGGACGCTTTAGCGTGGCGCTGGTCACGCACATCTCGTCGTCGCTGTCCGCCGCCGTCTCTCCCTGACCCTCCGTTGTATCAGCTGTCCCCACTGGAACCACGTCCGTCTCGACCCGCTCAGGCTCGGCCGCTGACGGGGCGCTGGCCGGTGTAGTCGAAAGCTGGCGAGTCTCCGGAAACTTGGGTGTGTCTGCCTGCGCCGCCCCTCCAGTAGTCACAGGGACCACTGGGCTTCCGACCCCTTTGGCGGCGTCCTCTGCCTCGGCCGCGTCCATGACGTGATCAGCCATCGCCTCGTTCTTCGCTGGCCCCATTGCACTGGCGTACGTTCGAACGCAATCCGCCTCGACGTGTCCGAAGCGTTTGCACCGCGAGCAACGGGGAACCTTGCACTCTCGGCGGACGTGCCCTTTGCCTTGGCAGCGCAAGCATTGCATCGGCCGACCAGGCACAACCAGCAAGGCCAGCTCTCCATCGATCCTGATCTGGTGCGGAAGGTCTTCGACCCTGACGCCGCTTTTCAGCTTCAGGAGAGCTGTTCTCGTGGTCGAACACTTGTCGGCCATGCCCGGGACACGCCACCGCTCACGGCTCACCTCCACGACCTTGCCGAAAACCGACAGCGCCGTCCGTACTTCTTCGTCGCTCACCCCGTGAAGCAGCCAGTGAATTCGTAGCCGCACCTGCTGGTCCTGTGGGTCGACGACGACGCAGCGCCGCCCCTTCACCTGCAGCTCCTTCAAGGCGAGCAGGCGTTTTGTGGGAGCGGCATCATTGAATGTCACCGCCCACAAGTGGTTAACCTGGTATGCACCGAGGCTTACCACATCCGGCAGCAGGCCCGTTGGCGTCAATGCGTCCCTGAAATCTTCGACCTTGTATGGCCTCGCTCGTACATCACCGTGTAAAAACACGGTGTTGATAACAAGTCGTCCTTTTGGCATTTGCGGCAAAATAAACTGGTATTCGCTATCTCCGTTCCTGTTTCCGCGGCTAAGATTGGCCGCTGTCGCCGCTCCGCTGGAGCTCATGATCCTGCGATCCGTTCAGCACGACTGCCGGAAGCAGAATGTCTCGGCCACGACTGCTTCGACGCTGTCAACTCATATTCCACTCTTAACATATTCGACTATGTCGAGAAGAGAAATACCAAACGAGGAAACGCAGTCGGCAGGGTTCGAACCATTGCGGGAACAACATAATGGTTTTCAAGACTACGTATTAATCACTCAGTCATGAATGCGGCGACGGCGTCAACTCCTATTTCACTTTTCACATAGTCGACTATGTCCAGAAGAGGAAAAACAAAACGAGGAAACGCAGTGGGCACGGTTCCATCCTGCACGGGAAGAACCCAATGGTTTTCAAGACCATCGCCTTAACCAGTCGGCCACGACAACGACGATGGCGTTAACTCCTATTTCACTTTTATAATAGCCGTTTAAGTCGAGAAGAGAAAAAAACTAGGAAACGCAGTCGACAGGGTTCGAACATGCGCTGCAAGAACCCAACGGTTTTCATGACCATCGCCTTAACCACTCGATCACGACTACAGCGATGGCGTCTCCTGCGATTTCACTCTGAACAAAGTCATTTATGTCAAAAAGTGAAAAAAACGAGGAAACGCAGTCGGCAGGGTTCGATCCTGAGCGGGAAGAAGCCAAGGGTTTTCAAGACCATCGCTTTACCCACTCCGTTCCACTGTGGCGAGGGCATCATCTGCTATTTAACTCTGAACATAGTCGTTTATGTCGAGAAGAGAAAAAAACGAGGAAACGCAGTCGGTAGGGTTCCAACCTGCGCGGGAAGAACCCAATGGTTTTCAAGACCATCACCTTAACCACTCGGCCACGACTGCAGCGCGAGGGTCATCTGCTATTTCACTCTGAACATAGCCGTTTATATCGAGAAGAGAAAAACGAAACGATGATTCGCAGTCGGCAGGGTTCGAACCTCCGTGAAAAGAACCCAATGATTTTCAAGACCCTCGTATTAACCACTCGGCCATGACTGCGGCGATGGCGTCAACTCCTATTTCAACTTTAACATAGTCGACTATGTCGAGAAGAGGAAAAACAAAACGAGAAAACGCAGTGGGCACGGTTCGATCCTGCGCGAGAAGAACCCAATGGTTTTCAAGACCATCACCTTAACCACTCGGCCACGACTGCTGCGACGGTGTCATCTGCAATTTCGCTCTGAACATAGCCGTTTATATCGAGAAGAGACAAACGAAACTAGGAAACGCAGTCGGCAGGGTTCGATACTGCGCGGGAAGAACCCAATGGTTTTCAAGACCAACGTCTTAACCACTCGGCCACGACAACGGCGGCGGTGTCAACTCCTATTTCACTCTTAACGTCGCCGTTTTATGTCAAAAAGAGAAAAAAACGAGGAAACGCCGTCGGCAGGGTTTGAACCTGCGCGGGAAGAACCCAATGGTTTTCAAGGCCATCGTATTAACCACTCGGTAATGACTGCGGCGACGGCATCAACTCCTATTTCACTTTTACATAGTCGACTAGGTCGAGAAGAGGAAAAACAAAACGAGGAAACGCAGTCGACAGGCTTCGAACATGCGCGGAAAGATCCCATTGGTTTTCAAGACCATCGTCTTAACCACTCGGCCACGACTGCGGCGATGGCATCAACTCCAAATTCACTCTTAACATAGTCGACTATGTCGAGAAGAGAAAAACAAAACGAGGAAACACAGTCGGCAGGGTTTGAACCATCGCGGGAAGAACCCAACGGTTTTCAAGACCATCGCCTTAACCACTCGGCAATGACTGCAGAGACGGCGTCAACTCCTATTTCACTCTTAACATAGTCGACTATGTCGAGAAGAGAAAAACAAAACGAGGAAACGCAGTCGGCACGGTTCGATCCTGCGCGGGAAGAACCCAATTGTTTTCAAGACCATGGCCTTAACCACTCGGCCACGACTGCGGCGACTGCGTCAACTCCTATTTCACTTTTAACATAGTCGACTATGTCGAGAAGAAAAAACGAAACGAGGAAACGCAGTCGGCAGGGTTCGATCCTTAGCGGGAAGAACCCAATGGTTTTCAAGTCCATCGCTTTACCCACTCCGCCCCGACTGCGGCGAGGGCATCATCTCCTAATTCACTCCGAACATAGACGTTTATGTCGAGAATAGAAAAACAGAACGAGAAACCCAGTCGACAGGATTCGAACCTGCGCGGGAAGAACCCAATGGTTTTTAAGACCATCAGCTAAACCACTCGGCCACGACTGCGGCGAGGGCATCATCTCCTAATTCACTCCGAACATAGACGTTTATGTCGAGAATAGAAAAACAGAACGAGAAACCCAGTCGACAGGATTCGAACCTGCGCGGGAAGAACCCAATGGTTTTCAAGACCATCGTCTTAACCACTCGGCCACGACTGCTGCGACGGTGTCATCTGCAATTTCACTCTTAACATAGCCATTGATATCGAGAAGAGACAAAAAGAAACCAGGAAACGCAGTAGGCAGGGTTCGATCCTGGCGCGGGAAGAACCCAATGGTTTTCAAGACAATCACCTTAACCACTCGGCCACGACTGCCGCGACGTTGTCATCTGCTATTTTACTCTGAACATAGTCGTTTATGTTGAGAAGAGAAAAACAAAACGAGAAAACGCAGTCGGCGGGGTTCGAACCTGCGTGGAATGAACCTAATAGTTTTCAAGACTATCGCCTTAACCACTCGGCCACGACTGCGGTGATGGCGTCAACTCCTCTTTCACTCTTAACATTGTCGACTATGTCGAGAAGAGAAAAACAAAACCAGGAAACGCAGTCGGCGGGGTTCGATCCTGCGCGGGAGAACCCAAAGGTTTTCAAGACAATCACCTTAACCACTCGGCCACGACTGCGGCGCCTTTGTCATGTGCTATTTCACTTTGAACATAGTCGTTTATGTCGAGAAGAGAAAAATAAACGAGGAAACGCAGTCGGCAGGGTTCGAACCTGCGCGGGAAGAACCCAATGGTTTTCAAGACCATCGCCTTAACCACTCGGCCACGACTGCGGCGACGGCGTCAACTCCCATTTCACTTTTAACATAGTCGACTATGTCGAGAAGAGGAAAAACAAAACGAGGAAACGCCGTGGGCACGGTTCGATCCTGCACGGGAAGAACCCAATGGTTTTCAAGACTATCGCCCTAACCACTCGTCCACGACTGCTGCGACAGGTGTCATCTGCAATTTCACTCTGAACATAGCCATTTATATCAAGAAGAGAAAAACGAAACCAGGAAACGCAGTAGGCAGGGTTCGATCCTGCGCGGGAAGAACGCAATGGTTTTCAAGACAATCACCATAACCACTCGGCCACAACTGCGGCGACGTTTTTATCTGCTATTTTACTCTGAACATAGTCGTTTATGTCGAGAACAGAAAAACAAAACGAGAAAACGCATACGGCAGGGTTCGAACCTGCGCGGGAAGAACCCAATGGTTTTCAAGACCATCGCCTTAACCACTCGGCCACGACTGCGGCGACAGCGTCAACTCCTATTTCACTTTTAACATAGTCGACTATGTCGAGAAGAGGAAAAACATAACGAGGAAACGCAGTGGGCACGGTTCAATCCTGCGCGGGAAGAACCAAATGGTTTTCAAGACCATCGCCTTAACCACTTGGTCAAGACAACGGCGACGGCGACAACTCCCATTTCACTCTTAACGTAGCTGTTTTATGCCGAGAAGAGAAAAAAAACGAGAAAACGCAGTCGGCAGGGTTCGAACCTGCGTGGAAAGAACCCAATGGTTTTCAGGACCTTCGCGTTAACCACTCGGTCACGACTGCGGCGACGGCGTCTCCTGCGAATTCACTCTGAAAAAAGTTGTTTATGTCGAGAAGTAAAAAAAAACGAGGAAATGCAGTCGGCAGAGTTTGATCCTGAGCGGGAAGAACCCAAATGTTTTCAAGACCATCGCCTTAACCACTCCGCATCGATGGCGACAGCGGCTTCATCTGGTATTTCACTCTGAACATAGTCGTTTATGTCGAGAAGAGAGAAAAAAACGAGGAAACGCAGTCGGCAGGGTTTGAACTTACACAGGAAGAGCCCTGTGGTTTTCAAGACCTTCGCCTTAACCACTCGGCCACGACTGCGGCGACGGCGTCAACTCCTATTTCACTTTTAACATAGCCGGCTATGTCGAGAAGAGAAAAACAAAACGAGAAAACGCAGTCAGCAGGGTTCAAACATGCGCGGGAAGAATCCAATGGTTTTCAAGACCATCGCCTTAACCACTCGACCATGAAAACGGTGAGGGCGTTAACTCCTATTTCACTCTTATAATAGCCGTTTAAGTCGAGAAGAGAAAAAAAGCGATGTAACGCAGTCGACAGGGTACGAACCTGCGCAGGAAAACCCAACGGTTTTCAAGACCATCGCCTTAACCACTCGGTCACGACTACAGCGACGGCGTCTCCTGCGATTTCACTCTGAACAAAGTCGATTATGTCGAGAAATGAAAAAAAAACGAGGAAACGCAGTCGGCAGGGTTTGATCCTGAGCGGGAAGAACCCATAGGTTTTCAAGACTATCGCTTTACCCACTCCGCCCCGACTGCGGTGAGGGCATGGACTGCTATTTCACTCTGAACACAGCCGTTTATGTCGATAAGGAAAAAACAGAACGAGAAACCAAGTCAACAGGATTCAAACCTGCGCGGGAAGACCCCAATGGTTTTCAAGACCATCGCCATAACCACTCGGCCATGACTGCGGCGATGGCGTACACTCCTCTTTCACTCTTAACATAGTCGACTATGTCGAGAAGAGAAAAACGAAACGAAGAAACGCAGTCAGCAGGGTTTGAACCTGCGCGGGAAGAACCCAATGGTTTTCAAGACCATCGCCTGAACCACTCGGCCAAGACAACGGCTACGGCGTCAACTCCTGTTTAACTCTTAACGTCGCTGTTTTATGTTGAGAAGAGAAAACAAAACAAGGAAACGCAGTCGGCAGGGTTTGAACCTGTGCAGGAAAAACCCAACGGTTTTCAAGACCATCGCCTTAACCACTCGGTCACGACTATAGCGACGGCGTCTCCTGCGATTTCATTCTGAACAAAGTCGTTTATGTCAAGAAGTGACAAAAAAATCAGGAAACGCAGTCGGCGGGGTTCGATCCTGCGCGGGAAGAACCCAAAGGTTTTCAAGACAATCACCTTAACCACTCAGCCACGACTGCGGCGCCTTTGTCATCTGCTATATCACTCTGAACATAGTCGTTTTTGTCGAGAAGAGAGATACAAAACGAGAAAACGCAGTCCGCAGGGTTGGAACCTGCGCGGGAAGAACCCAATGGTTTTCAAGACCATCACCTTAACCGCTCGGCCACGACTGCAGCGACGGTGTCATCTGCTATTTCACTGTGAACATAGCCGTTTATATCGAGAAGATAAAACAAAACGAGGAAACGCAGTCGGCAGGGTTCGATCCTTAGCGGGAAGAACCCAATGGTTTTCAAGACCATCGCTTTACTCACTCCGCCCCGACTGCGGCGAGGGCATCATCTGCTAATTCACTCTGAATATAGCCGTTTATGTCTAGAATAGAAAAACAGAACGAGAAACCCAGTCGACAGGATTCAATCCTGCGCGATAAGAACCCAATGGTTTTCAAGACCATCGGCTTAACCACTCGGCCACGACTGCGGCGATGGCGTCAACTCCTCTTTCACTCTTAACATAGTCGATTATGTCGAGAATAGAAAAACAGAACGAGAAACCCAGTCGACAGGATTCAAAGCTGCGCGGGAAGAACCCAATGGTTTTCAAGACCATCGGCTTAACCACTCGGCCACGACTGCGGCGATGGCGTCAACTCCTCTTTCACTCTTAACATATTCGATTATGTCGAGAAAGGAAAAACGAAACGAAGAAACGCAGTCGACAGGCTTCGAACATGCGCGGGAAAAACCCAATAGTTTTCAAGACTATCGCTTTAACCACTCCGCAACGACTGCGGTGATGGCGTCAACTCCTCTTTCACTCTTAACATTGTCCACTTTGTCGAGAAGAGAAAAACGAAACCAGGAAACGCAGTCGGCGGGGTTCGATCCTGCGCGGGAAGAACCCAAAGGTTTTCAAGACAATCACCTTAACCACTCAGCCACGACTGCGGCGCCGTTGTCATCTGCTATATCACTCTGAACACAGTCGTTTATGTCGAGAAGAGAAAAAAACGAGGAAACGCAGTCGGCAGGGTTCGAACCTGCGCGGGAAGAACCCAATGGTTTTCAAGACCATCGCCTTAACCACTCGGCCACGACTGCGGCGACGGCGTCAACTCCCATTTCACTTTTAACATAGTCGACTATGTCGAGAAGAGGAAAAACAAAACGAGGAAACGCAGTGGGCACGGTTCGATCCTGCGCGGGAAGAACGCAATGGTTTTCAAGACCATCGTCTTAACCACTCGGCCACGACTGCTGCGACGGTGTCATCTGCAATTTCACTCTGAACATAGCCATTGATATCGAGAAGAGAAAAACGAAACCAGGAAACGCAGTAGGCGGGGTTCGATCCTGGCGTGGGAAGAACCCAATAGTTTTCAAGACAATCACCTTAACCACTCGGCCACGACTGCGGCGACGTTCTCATCTGCTATTTTACTCTGAACACAGTCGTTTATGTCGAGAAGAGAAAAACAAAAGGAGAAAACGCAGTCGGCAGGGTTCGAACCTGCGTAGAATGAACCCAATAGTTTTCAAGACTATCACCTTAACCACTCGGCCACGACTGCGGTGATGGCGTCAACTCCTCTTTCACTCTTATCATAGTCGGCTATGTCGAGATGAGAAAAACGAAACGAAGAAACGCAGTCGGCAGTGTTCGATCCTGCGCGGGAAGAACCCAAAGGTTTTCAAGACCATCGTCTTAATCACTCGGTCATGACTACAGCGACGGCGTCTCCTGCGATTTCACTCTGACCAAAGTCGATTATGTCGAGAAATGAAAAAAACAAGGAAACGCATTCGGCAGGGTTCGATCTTGAGCGGGAAGAACCGAATGCTTTTCAAGACCATCGCTTTACCCACTCCGCCCCGACTGCGGCGAGGTTATCATCTGCTACTTCACTCTGAACATAGTCGTTTATGCCGAGAAGAGAGATAAAAAACGAGAAAACGCAGTCCGCAGGGTTCGAACCTGCGCGGGAAGAACCCAATGGTTTTCAAGACCATCACCTTAACCACTCGGCCACGACTGCAGCGACGGTGTCATCTGCTATTTCACTGTGAACATAGGCGTTTATACCGAGAAGATAAAACAAAACGAGGAAACGCAGTCGGCAGGGTTCGATCCTTAGCGGGAAGAACCCAATGGTTTTCAAGTCCATCGCTTTACCCACTCTGCCCCGACTGCGGTGAGGGCATCATCTCCTAATTCACTCTGAACATAGCCGTTTATGTCGAGAATAGAAAAACAGAACGGGAAACCCAGTCGACAGGATTCAAACCTGCGCGGGAAGAACCCAATGGTTTTCAAGACCATCAGATTAACCACTCCGCCACGACTGCGGCGATGGCGTCAACTCCTCTTTCACTCTTAACATAGTCGATTATGTCGAGAAGAGAAAAACGAAACGAAGAAACGCAGTCGACGGGCTTCGAACATGCGCGGGAAGAACGCAATTATTTTGAAGACTATCGCCTTAACCACTCCGCCACGACTGCGGTGATGGCGTCAACTCCTCTTTCACTCTTAACATTGTCGACTATGTCGAGAAGAGAAAAACGAAACCAGGAAACGCAGTCGGCGGGGTTCGACCCTGCGCGGGAAGAACCCAAAGGTTTTCAAGACAATCACCTTAACCACTCGGCCACGAGTGCGGTGACGGCGTCAACTCCTATTTCACTTTTAACATAGTCGACTATGTCGAGAAGAGAAAAACCAAAACGAGGAAACGCAGTGGGCACGGTTCGATCGTGCGCGACAAGAACCCAATGGTTTTCAAGACCATCGTCTTAACCACTCGGCCACGACTGCTGCGACGGTGTCATCTGCAATTTCACTCTGAACATAGCCATTGATATCGAGAAGAGAAAAAAGAAACCAGGAAACGCAGTAGGCAGGGTTCGATCCTGGCGCGGGAAGAACCCAATGGTTTTCAAGACAACCACCTTAACCACTCGGCCACGACTGCGGCGACGTTGTCATCTGCTATTTTACTCTGAACATAATCGTTCACGTCGAGAAGAGAAAAAACAAAACGAGAAAACGCAGTCGGCAGGGTTCGAACCTGCGTAGAATGAACCCAATAGTTTTCAAGACTATCGCCTTAACCACTCGGCCACGACTGCGGTGATGGCGTCAACTCCTTTTTCACTCTTATCATAGTCGGCTATGTCGAGATGAGAAAAACGAAACGAAGAAACGCAGTCGGCAGGGTTCGATCCTGCGCGGGAAGAACCCAAAGGTTTTCAAGACCATCGTCTTAATCACTCGGTCATGACTACAGCGACGGCGTCTCCTGAGACTTCACTCTGAACAAAGTCGATTATGTCGAGAAATGAAAAAAACGAGGAAACGCCGTCGGCAGAGATCGATCCTTAGCGGGAAGAACCCAATGGTTTTCAAGTCCATCGCTTTACCCACTCCGCCCCGACTGCGGCGAGGGCATCATCTCCTAATTCACTCTGAACATAGCCGTTTATGTCGAGAATAGAAAAACAGAACGAGAAACCCAGTCGACAGGATTCAAACCTGCGCGGGAAGAACCCAATGGTTTTCAAGACCATCAGCTTAACCACTCCGCCACGACTGCGGCGATGGCGTCAACTCCTCTTTCACTCTTAACATAGTCGATTATGTCGAGAATAGAAAAACAGAAAGAGAAACCCAGTCGACAGGATTCAAACCTGCGCGGGAAGAACCCAATGGTTTTCAAGACCATCAGCTTAACCACTCGGCCACGACTGCGGCGATGGCGTCAACTCCTCTTTCACTCTTAACATAGTCGATTATGTCGAGAAGAGAAAAACGAAACAAAGAAACGCAGTCGACAGGCTTCGAACATGCGCGGGAAGAACCCAATTGTTTTGAAGACTATCGCCTTAACCACTCCGCCACGACTGCGGTGATGGCGTCAACTCCTCTTTCACTCTTAACATTGTCGACTATGTCGAGAAGAGAAAAACGAAACCAGGAAACGCAGTCGGCGGATTTCAACCCTGCGCGGGAAGAACCCAAAGGTTTTCAAGACAATCACCTTAACCACTAAGCCACGACTGCGGCGCCTTTGTGATCTGCTATATCACTCTGAACATAGTCGTTTATGTCGAGAAGAGAAAAAAACGAGGAAACGCAGTCGGCAGGGTTCGAACCTGCGCGGGAAGAACCCAATGGTTTTCAAGACTATCGCCTTAACCACTCGGCCACGACTGCGGCGACGGCGTCAACTCCTATTTCACTTTTAACATAGTCGACTATGTCGATAAGAGGAAAAACAAAACGAGGAAACGCAGTGGGCACGGTTCGATCCTGCACGGGAAGAACCCAATGGTTTTCAAGACTATCACCCTAACCACTCGGCCACGACTGCTGCGACGGTGTCATCTGCAATTTCACTCTGAACATAGCCATTGATATCGAGAAGAGAAAAAAGAAACCAGGAAACGCAGTAGGCAGGGTTCGATCCTGGCGCGGGAAGAACCCAATGGTTTTCAAGACAACCACCTTAACCACTCGGCCACGACTGCGGCGACGTTGTCATCTGCTATTTTACTCTGAACATAGTCGTTTATGTCGAGAAGAGAAAAAAAAACGAGGAAACGCAGTCGGCAGGGTTCGAACCTGCGCGGGAAGAAACCAATGGTTTTCAAGACTATCGCCTTAACCACTCGGCCACGACTGCGGCGACGGCGTCAACTCCTATTTCACTTTTAACATAGTCGACTATGTCGATAAGAGGAAAAACAAAACGAGGAAACGCAGTGGGCACGGTTCGATCCTGCACGGGAAGAACCCAATGGTTTTCAAGATTATCACTCTAACCACTCGTCCACGACTGCTGAGACAGGTGTCATCTGCAATTTCACTCTGAACCTAGCCATTTATATCTTGAAGAGAAAAACGAAACCAGGAAACGCAGTAGGCAGGGTTCGATCCTGCGCGGGAAGAACGCAATGGTTTTCAAGACAATCACCATAACCACTCGGCCACAACTGCGGCGACGTTATTATCTGCTATTTTACTCTGAACATATTCGTTTATGCCGAGAACAGAAAAACAAAACGAGAAAACGCATACGGCAGGGTTAAAACCTGCGCGGGAAGAACCCAATGGTATTCAAGACCATCGCCTTAACCACTCGGCCACGACAGCGGCGACAATGTCAACTCCTATTTCACTTTTAACATAGCCGACTATGTCGAGAAGAGGAAGAACAAAACGAGGAAACGCAGTGGGCATGGTTCAATCCTGCGCGGGAAGAACCCAATGGTTTTCAAGACCATCGCCTTAACCACATGGCCAAGACAACGGCGACGGTGACAACTCCCATTTCACTCCTAACGTAGCTGTTTTATGTCGAGAAGAGAAAAAAAACGAGAAAACGCAGTCGGCAGGGTTCGAACCTGCGTGGAAAGAACCCAATGCTTTTCAAGACCTCCGCGTTAACCACTCGGTCACGACTGCGGCGACGGCGTCACCTGCGATTTCACTCTGAACAAAGTTGTTTATGTCGAGAAGTAAAAAAAAAACGAGGAAATGCAGTCGGCAGAGTTCGATCCTGAGCGGGAAGGACCCACAGGTTTTCAAGACCATCGCCTTAACCACTCCGCATCGATGGCGACCGCGGCTTCATCTGGTATTTCACTCTGAACATAGTCGTTTACGTCGAGAAGAGAGAAAAAAACGAGGAAACGCAGTCGGCAGGGTTTGAACTTACACAGGAAGAACCCTGTGGTTTTCAAGACCATCGCCTTAACCACTCGGCCACGATGGCGGCGACGGCGTCAACTCCTATTTCACTTTTAACAAAGCCGACTATGTCGAGAAGAGAAAAACAAAACGAGAAAACGCAGTCAGCAGGGTTAAACATGCGCGGGAAGAATCCAATGGTTTTCAAGACCGTCGCCTTAACCACTCGGCCATGACAACGGTGACGGCGTTAACTCCTATTTCACTCTTATAATACCCGTTTAAGTTGAGAAGAGAAAAAAAACAATGTAACACAGTCGACAGGGTACGAACCTGCGCAGGAAAACCCAACGGTTTTCAAGACCATCGCCTTAACCACTCGGTCACGACTACAGCGACGGCGTCTCCTGCGATTTCACTCTAGACAAAGTCGATTATGTCGAGAAATGAAAAAAAAACGAGGAAACGCAGTCGGCAGGGTTTGATCCTGAGCGGGAAGAACACAATGGTTTTCAAGACTATCGCTTCACAAACTCCGCCCCGACTGCGGCTAGGGCATCGACTGCTATTTCACTCTGAAAACAGCCGTATATGTCGAGAATAGAAAAACAGAACGAGAAACCCAGTCGACAGGATTAAAACCTACGCGGGAAGAACCCAATGGTTTTCAAGACCATCGGCTCAACCACTCGGCCATGACTGCGGCGATGGCATCAACTCCTCTTTCACTCTTAACATAGTCGATTATGTCGAGAAGAGAAAAACGAAACGAAGAAAGGCAGTCGACAGGCTTGGAATATGCGCGGGAAGAACCCAATAGTTTTCAAGACTATCGCCTTAACCACTCCGCCACGACTGCGTTGATGGCGTCAACTCCTCTTTCACTCTTAACATTGTCGACTTTGTCGAGAAGAGAAAAACGAAACCAGGAAACGCAGTCGGCGGGGTTCGATCCTGCGCGGGAAGAACCCAAATGTTTTCAAGACAATCACCTTAACCACTCAGCCACGACTGCGGCGCCGTTGTCATCTGCTATATCACTCTGAACACAATCGTTTATGTCGAGAAGAGAAAAAAACGAGGAAACGCAGTCGGCAGAGTTCGAACCTGCGCGGGAAGAACCCAATGGTTTTCAAGACCATCGCCTCAACCACTCGGCCACGACTGCGGCGACGGCGTCAACTCCCATTTCACTTTTAACATAGTCAACTATGTCGAGAAGAGAAAAACGAAACCAGGAAACGCAGTGGGCAGGGTTCGATCCTGGCGTGGGAAGAACCCAATAGTTTTCAAGACAATCACCTTAACCACTCGGCCACGACTGCGGCGACGTTCTCATCTGCTATTTTACTCTGAACACAGTCGTTTATGTCGAGAAGAGAAAAACAAAAGGAGAAAACGCAGTCGGCAGGGTTCGAACCTGCGTAGAATGAACCCAATAGTTTTCAAGACTATCACCTTAACCACTCGGCCACGACTGCGGTGATGGCGTCAACTCCTCTTTCACTCTTATCATAGTCGGCTATGTCGAGATGAGAAAAACGAAACGAAGAAACGCAGTCGGCAGGGTTCGATCCTGCGCGGGAAGAACCCAAAGGTTTTCAAGACCATCGTCTTAATCACTCGGTCATGACTACAGCGACGGCGTCTCCTGCGATTTCACTCTGACCAAAGTCGATTATGTCGAGAAATGAAAAAAACAAGGAAACGCATTCGGCAGGGTTCGATCTTGAGCGGGAAGAACCGAATGCTTTTCAAGACCATCGCTTTACCCACTCCGCCCCGACTGCGGCGAGGTTATCATCTGCTACTTCACTCTGAACATAGTCGTTTATGCCGAGAAGAGAGATAAAAAACGAGAAAACGCAGTCCGCAGGGTTCGAACCTGCGCGGGAAGAACCCAATGGTTTTCAAGACCATCACCTTAACCACTCGGCCACGACTGCAGCGACGGTGTCATCTGCTATTTCACTGTGAACATAGGCGTTTATACCGAGAAGATAAAACAAAACGAGGAAACGCAGTCGGCAGGGTTCGATCCTTAGCGGGAAGAACCCAATGGTTTTCAAGTCCATCGCTTTACCCACTCTGCCCCGACTGCGGTGAGGGCATCATCTCCTAATTCACTCTGAACATAGCCGTTTATGTCGAGAATAGAAAAACAGAACGGGAAACCCAGTCGACAGGATTCAAACCTGCGCGGGAAGAACCCAATGGTTTTCAAGACCATCAGATTAACCACTCCGCCACGACTGCGGCGATGGCGTCAACTCCTCTTTCACTCTTAACATAGTCGATTATGTCGAGAAGAGAAAAACGAAACGAAGAAACGCAGTCGACGGGCTTCGAACATGCGCGGGAAGAACGCAATTATTTTGAAGACTATCGCCTTAACCACTCCGCCACGACTGCGGTGATGGCGTCAACTCCTCTTTCACTCTTAACATTGTCGACTATGTCGAGAAGAGAAAAACGAAACCAGGAAACGCAGTCGGCGGGGTTCGACCCTGCGCGGGAAGAACCCAAAGGTTTTCAAGACAATCACCTTAACCACTCGGCCACGAGTGCGGTGACGGCGTCAACTCCTATTTCACTTTTAACATAGTCGACTATGTCGAGAAGAGAAAAACCAAAACGAGGAAACGCAGTGGGCACGGTTCGATCGTGCGCGACAAGAACCCAATGGTTTTCAAGACCATCGTCTTAACCACTCGGCCACGACTGCTGCGACGGTGTCATCTGCAATTTCACTCTGAACATAGCCATTGATATCGAGAAGAGAAAAAAGAAACCAGGAAACGCAGTAGGCAGGGTTCGATCCTGGCGCGGGAAGAACCCAATGGTTTTCAAGACAACCACCTTAACCACTCGGCCACGACTGCGGCGACGTTGTCATCTGCTATTTTACTCTGAACATAATCGTTCACGTCGAGAAGAGAAAAAACAAAACGAGAAAACGCAGTCGGCAGGGTTCGAACCTGCGTAGAATGAACCCAATAGTTTTCAAGACTATCGCCTTAACCACTCGGCCACGACTGCGGTGATGGCGTCAACTCCTTTTTCACTCTTATCATAGTCGGCTATGTCGAGATGAGAAAAACGAAACGAAGAAACGCAGTCGGCAGGGTTCGATCCTGCGCGGGAAGAACCCAAAGGTTTTCAAGACCATCGTCTTAATCACTCGGTCATGACTACAGCGACGGCGTCTCCTGAGACTTCACTCTGAACAAAGTCGATTATGTCGAGAAATGAAAAAAACGAGGAAACGCCGTCGGCAGAGATCGATCCTTAGCGGGAAGAACCCAATGGTTTTCAAGTCCATCGCTTTACCCACTCCGCCCCGACTGCGGTGAGGGCATCATCTCCTAATTCACTCTGAACATAGCCGTTTATGTCGAGAATAGAAAAACAGAACGAGAAACCCAGTCGACAGGATTCAAACCTGCGCGGGAAGAACCCAATGGTTTTCAAGACCATCAGCTTAACCACTCCGCCACGACTGCGGCGATGGCGTCAACTCCTCTTTCACTCTTAACATAGTCGATTATGTCGAGAATAGAAAAACAGAAAGAGAAACCCAGTCGACAGGATTCAAACCTGCGCGGGAAGAACCCAATGGTTTTCAAGACCATCAGCTTAACCACTCGGCCACGACTGCGGCGATGGCGTCAACTCCTCTTTCACTCTTAACATAGTCGATTATGTCGAGAAGAGAAAAACGAAACAAAGAAACGCAGTCGACAGGCTTCGAACATGCGCGGGAAGAACCCAATTGTTTTGAAGACTATCGCCTTAACCACTCCGCCACGACTGCGGTGATGGCGTCAACTCCTCTTTCACTCTTAACATTGTCGACTATGTCGAGAAGAGAAAAACGAAACCAGGAAACGCAGTCGGCGGATTTCGACCCTGCGCGGGAAGAACCCAAAGGTTTTCAAGACAATCACCTTAACCACTAAGCCACGACTGCGGCGCCTTTGTGATCTGCTATATCACTCTGAACATAGTCGTTTATGTCGAGAAGAGAAAAAAACGAGGAAACGCAGTTGGCAGGGTTCGAACCTGCGCGGGAAGAACCCAATGGTTTTCAAGACTATCGCCTTAACCACTCGGCCACGACTGCGGCGACGGCGTCAACTCCTATTTCACTTTTAACATAGTCGACTATGTCGATAAGAGGAAAAACAAAACGAGGAAACGCAGTGGGCACGGTTCGATCCTGCACGGGAAGAACCCAATGGTTTTCAAGACTATCACCCTAACCACTCGGCCACGACTGCTGCGACGGTGTCATCTGCAATTTCACTCTGAACATAGCCATTGATATCGAGAAGAGAAAAAAGAAACCAGGAAACGCAGTAGGCAGGGTTCGATCCTGGCGCGGGAAGAACCCAATGGTTTTCAAGACAACCACCTTAACCACTCGGCCACGACTGCGGCGACGTTGTCATCTGCTATTTTACTCTGAACATAGTCGTTTATGTCGAGAAGAGAAAAAAAACGAGGAAACGCAGTCGGCAGGGTTCGAACCTGCGCGGGAAGAAACCAATGGTTTTCAAGACTATCGCCTTAACCACTCGGCCACGACTGCGGCGACGGCGTCAACTCCTATTTCACTTTTAACATAGTCGACTATGTCGATAAGAGGAAAAACAAAACGAGGAAACGCAGTGGGCACGGTTCGATCCTGCACGGGAAGAACCCAATGGTTTTCAAGATTATCACTCTAACCACTCGTCCACGACTGCTGAGACAGGTGTCATCTGCAATTTCACTCTGAACCTAGCCATTTATATCTTGAAGAGAAAAACGAAACCAGGAAACGCAGTAGGCAGGGTTCGATCCTGCGCGGGAAGAACGCAATGGTTTTCAAGACAATCACCATAACCACTCGGCCACAACTGCGGCGACGTTATTATCTGCTATTTTACTCTGAACATATTCGTTTATGCCGAGAACAGAAAAACAAAACGAGAAAACGCATACGGCAGGGTTAAAACCTGCGCGGGAAGAACCCAATGGTATTCAAGACCATCGCCTTAACCACTCGGCCACGACAGCGGCGACAATGTCAACTCCTATTTCACTTTTAACATAGCCGACTATGTCGAGAAGAGGAAGAACAAAACGAGGAAACGCAGTGGGCATGGTTCAATCCTGCGCGGGAAGAACCCAATGGTTTTCAAGACCATCGCCTTAACCACATGGCCAAGACAACGGCGACGGTGACAACTCCCATTTCACTCCTAACGTAGCTGTTTTATGTCGAGAAGAGAAAAAAAACGAGAAAACGCAGTCGGCAGGGTTCGAACCTGCGTGGAAAGAACCCAATGCTTTTCAAGACCTTCGCGTTAACCACTCGGTCACGACTGCGGCGACGGCGTCACCTGCGATTTCACTCTGAACAAAGTTGTTTATGTCGAGAAGTAAAAAAAAAACGAGGAAATGCAGTCGGCAGAGTTCGATCCTGAGCGGGAAGGACCCACAGGTTTTCAAGACCATCGCCTTAACCACTCCGCATCGATGGCGACCGCGGCTTCATCTGGTATTTCACTCTGAACATAGTCGTTTACGTCGAGAAGAGAGAAAAAAACGAGGAAACGCAGTCGGCAGGGTTTGAACTTACACAGGAAGAACCCTGTGGTTTTCAAGACCATCGCCTTAACCACTCGGCCACGATGGCGGCGACGGCGTCAACTCCTATTTCACTTTTAACAAAGCCGACTATGTCGAGAAGAGAAAAACAAAACGAGAAAACGCAGTCAGCAGGGTTAAACATGCGCGGGAAGAATCCAATGGTTTTCAAGACCGTCGCCTTAACCACTCGGCCATGACAACGGTGACGGCGTTAACTCCTATTTCACTCTTATAATAGCCGTTTAAGTTGAGAAGAGAAAAAAAACAATGTAACACAGTCGACAGGGTACGAACCTGCGCAGGAAAACCCAACGGTTTTCAAGACCATCGCCTTAACCACTCGGTCACGACTACAGCGACGGCGTCTCCTGCGATTTCACTCTAGACAAAGTCGATTATGTCGAGAAATGAAAAAAAAACGAGGAAACGCAGTCGGCAGGGTTTGATCCTGAGCGGGAAGAACACAATGGTTTTCAAGACTATCGCTTCACAAACTCCGCCCCGACTGCGGCTAGGGCATCGACTGCTATTTCACTCTGAAAACAGCCGTATATGTCGAGAATAGAAAAACAGAACGAGAAACCCAGTCGACAGGATTAAAACCTACGCGGGAAGAACCCAATGGTTTTCAAGACCATCGGCTCAACCACTCGGCCATGACTGCGGCGATGGCATCAACTCCTCTTTCACTCTTAACATAGTCGATTATGTCGAGAAGAGAAAAACGAAACGAAGAAAGGCAGTCGACAGGCTTGGAATATGCGCGGGAAGAACCCAATAGTTTTCAAGACTATCGCCTTAACCACTCCGCCACGACTGCGTTGATGGCGTCAACTCCTCTTTCACTCTTAACATTGTCGACTTTGTCGAGAAGAGAAAAACGAAACCAGGAAACGCAGTCGGCGGGGTTCGATCCTGCGCGGGAAGAACCCAAATGTTTTCAAGACAATCACCTTAACCACTCAGCCACGACTGCGGCGCCGTTGTCATCTGCTATATCACTCTGAACACAATCGTTTATGTCGAGAAGAGAAAAAAACGAGGAAACGCAGTCGGCAGAGTTCGAACCTGCGCGGGAAGAACCCAATGGTTTTCAAGACCATCGCCTCAACCACTCGGCCACGACTGCGGCGACGGCGTCAACTCCCATTTCACTTTTAACATAGTCAACTATGTCGAGAAGAGGAAAAACAAAACGAGGAAACGCAGTGGGCACGGTTCGATCCTGCGCGGGAAGAACGCAATGGTTTTCAAGACCATCGTCTTAACCACTCGGCCACGACTGCTGCGACGGTGTCATCTGCAATTTCACTGTGAACATAGCCATTGATATCGAGAAGAGAAAAACGAAACCAGGAAACGCAGTAGGCAGGGTTCGATCCTGGCGCGGGAAGAACCCAATGGTTGTCAAGACAATCACCTTAACCACTCGGCCACGACTGCGGCGACGTTGTCATCTGCTATTTTACTCTGAACACAGTCGTTTATGTCGAGAAGAGAAAAACAAAACGAGAAAACGCAGTCGGCAGGGTTCGAACCTGCGTGGGAAGAACCCAATGGTTTTATAGACCATCGTCTTAAAAACTCGGCCACGACTGCTGCGACGGTGTCATCTGCAATTTCATTTTGAACATAGCCATTGATATTGAGAAGAGAAGAACGAAACCAGGAAACGCAGTAGGCAGGATTCGATCCTGGTGCGGGAAGAACCCATTGGTTTTCAAGACAATCACCTTAACCACTCGGCCACGACTCCGGCGACGTTGTCATCTGCTATTTTACTCTGAACATAGTCCTTTATGTTGTGAAGAGAAAAACAAAACGAGAAAACGCAGTCAGCAGGGTTCGAACCTGCGTGGAATGAACCCAATATTTTTCAAGACTATCGCCTTAACCACTCAGCCATGACTGCGGGAACGGCGTCAACTCCTCTTTCACTCTTAACATAGTCGACTATGTCGAGAAGAGAAAAACGAAACGAGGAAACGCAGTCGGCAGGGTTCGATCCTTAGCGGGAAGAACCCAATGGTTTTCAAGACAATCACCTTAACCACTCAGCCACGACTGCGGCGCCGTTGTCATCTGCTATATCACTCTGAACATAGTCGTTTTTGTCGAGAAGAGAAAAAAAACGAGGAAACGCATTCGGCAGGGTTCGAACCTGCGCGGGAAGAACTCAATGGTTTTCAAGACCATCGCCTTAACCACTCGGCCACGACTGCGGCGACGGCGTCAACTTCTATTTCACTCTTAACGTAGCTGTTTTATGTCTAGAAGAGAAAAAACGAGAAAACGCAGTCGGCAGGGTTCGAACCTGCGTGGAAAGAACCCAATGGTTTTCAAGACCATCGCGTTAACCACTCGGTCACGACTGCAGCGACGGCGTCTCGTGCGATTTCACTCTGAACAAAGTTGTATATGTCGAGAAGTAAAAAAAACGAGGAAACGCAGTCGGCAGAGTTCGATCCTGAGCGGGAAGAACCCAAAGGTATTCAAGACCATCGCCTTAACCACTCCGCATCGATGGCGACAGCGGCTTCATCTGGTATTTCACTCTGAACATAGTCGTTTATGTCGAGAAGAGAAAAAAAACGAGGAAACGCAGTCGACAGGGTTCGAACATGCGCAGAAAGATCCAAATGGTTTTGAAGACCAACATCTTAACCACTCGGCCACGACAACGGCGGCGGCGTCAACTCCCATTTCACTTTTAACGTAGCCGTTTTATGTCGAGAAGAGAAAAAAAACGAGGAAACGCCGTCGGCAGGGTTCCAACCTGCGCAGGAAGAACCCAATGGTTTTCAAGACCATCGTATTACCCACTCGGTCATGACTGCGGCGACGCCGTCAACTCCTATTTCACTCTTAACATAGCCGTTTATGTCAAGAAGAGAAAAAAACGAGGAAACGCAGTCGGCAGGGTTTGAACTTACACAGGAAGAGCCCTGTGGTTTTCAAGACCATTGCCTTAACCAGTCGGCCGCGACTGCGGCGACGGCGTCAACTCCTATTTCACTTTTAACATAGCCGACTATGTCGAGAAGATAAAAACAAAATGAGGAAACGCCGTCGGCATGGTTCGATCCTGTGCGGCAAGAATCCAATGGTTTTCAAGACCATCGCCTTAACCACTCGGCCATGACAACGGTGACGGCGTTAACTCCTATTTCACTCTTATAATAGCCTTTAAGGTCGAGAAGAGAAAAAAAAACGATGTAACGCAGTCGACAGGGTTCGAACCTGCGCAGAAAAACCCAACGGTTTTCGAGACAATCGCCTTAATCACTCGGTCACGACTACAGCGACGGCGTCTCCTGCGATTTCACTCTGAACAAAGTCGATTATGTGGAGAAATGAAAAAAAAAACGAGGAAACGCAGTCGGCAGGGTTCGATCCTGAGCAAGAAGAACCCAATGGTTTTGAAGACCATCACTTTACCCACTCCGCCCCAACTGCGGTGAGGGCATCATCTGCTATTTCACTCTGAACATAGCCGTTTATGTCGAGAAGAGAAAAACAGAACGAGAAACCAAGTTGACAGGACTCAAACCTGCGCGGGAAGAACCCAATGGTTTTCAAGACCATCGCCTTAACCACTCGGCCACGACTGCGGCGATGGCGTCAACTCCTCTTTCACTCTTAACATAGTCGATTATGTCGAGAAGAGAGAAAAAAACGAGGAAACGCAGTCGGCAGGGTTTGAACTTACACAGGAAGAGCCCTGTGGTTTTCAAGACCTTCGCCTTAACCACTCGGCCACGACTGCGGCGACGGCGTCAACTCCTATTTCACTTTTAACATAGCCGATTATGTCGAGAAGAGAAAAACGAAACGAGAAAACGCAGTCAGCAGGGTTCGAACATGCGCGGGAAGAATCCAATGGTTTTCAAGACCATCGCCTTAACCACTCGACCATGAAAACGGTGAGGGCGTTAACTCCTATTTCACTCTTATAATAGCCGTTTAAGTCGAGAAGAGAAAAAAAAACATTGTAACGCAGTCGACAGGGTACGAACCTGCGCAGGAAAACCCAACGGTTTTCAAGACCATCGCCTTAACCACTGGGTCACGACTACAGCGACGGCGTCTCCTGCGATTTCACTCTGAACAAAGTCGATTATGTCGAGAAATGAAAAAAAAACGAGGAAACGCAGTCGGCAGGGTTTGATCCTGAGCGGCAAGAACCCAATGGTTTTCAAGACTATCGCTTTACCCACTCCACCCCGACTGCGGCGAGGGCATGGACTGCTATTTCACTCTGAACACAGCCGTTTATGTCGATAAGGAAAAAACAGAACGAGAAACCAAGTCAAGAGGATTCAAACCTGCGCGGGAAAAACCCAATGGTTTTCAAGACCATCGCCTTAACCACTCGGCCATGACTGCGGCGATGGCGTACACTCCTCTTTCACTCTTAACATAGTCGAATATGTCGAGAAGAGAAAAACGAAACGAAGAAACGCAGTCAGCAGGGTTTGAACCTGCGCGGGAAGAACCCAATGGTTTTCAAGACCATCGCCTGAACCACTCGGCCAAGACAACGGCTACGGCGTCAACTCTTGTTTAACTCTTAACGTAGCTGTTTTATGTTGAGAAGAGAAAACAAAACGAGGAAACGCAGTCGGCAGGGTTTGAACCTGTGCAGGAAAAACCCAACGGTTTTCAAGACCATCGCCTTAACCACTCGGTCACGACTATAGCGACGGCGTCTCCTGCGATATCATTCTGAACAAAGTCGTTTATGTCAAGAAGTGACAAAAAAATGAGGAAACGCAGTCGGCGGGGTTCGATCCTGCGCGGGAAGAACCCAAAGGTTTTCAAGACAATCACCTTAACCACTCAGCCACGACTGCGGCGCCTTTGTCATCTGCTATATCACTGTGAACATAGTCGTTTTTGTCGAGAAGAGAGATACAAAACGAGAAAACGCAGTCCGCAGGGTTCGAACCTGCGCGGGAAGAACCCAATGGTTTTCAAGACCATCACCTTAACCGCTCGGCCACGACTGCAGCGACGATGTCATCTGCTATTTCACTGTGAACATAGCCGTTTATATCGAGAAGATAAAACAAAACGAGGAAACGCAGTCGGCAGGGTTCGAACCTGCGCGGGAAGAACCCAATGGTTTTCAAGACCATCGCCTTAACCACTCGGCCACGACTGCGGCGACGGCGTCAACTTCTATTTCACTTTTAACATAGTCGATTATGTCGAGAATAGATAAACAGAAAGAGAAACCCAGTCGACAGGATTCAAACCTGCGCGGGAAGAACCCAATGGTTTTCAAGACCATCGGCTTAACCACTCGGCCACGACTGCGGCGATGGCGTCAACTCCTCTTTCACTCCTAACATAGTCGATTATGTCGAGAAGAGAAAAACGAAACGAAGAAACGCAGTCGACAGGCTTCGAACATGCGCGGGAAGAACCCAATTTTTTTTCAAGACTATCGCCTTAACCACTCCGCCACGACTGCGGTGATGGCGTCAACTCCTCTTTCACTCTTAACATTGTCGACTATGTCGAGAAGAGAAAAACGAAACCAGGAAACGCAGTCGGCGGGGTTCGACCCTGCGCGGGAAGAACCCAAAGGTTTTCAAGACAATCACCTTAACCACTCAGCCACGACTGTGGCGCCTTTGTCATCTGCTATATCACTCTGAACATAGTCGTTTATGTCGAGAAAAGAAAAAAACGAGGAAACGCAGTCGGCAGGGTTCGAACCTGCGCGGGAAGAACCCAATGGTTTTCAAGACCATCGCCTTAACCACTCGGCCACGACTGCGGCGACGGCGTCAACTCCTATTTCACTTTTAACATAGTCGACTATGTCGAGAAGAGGAAAAACAAAACGAGGAAACGCAGGGGGCACGGTTCGATCCTGCGCGGGAAGAAGCCAATGGTTTTTGAGACCATCGTCTTTACCACTCGGCCACGACTGCTCCGTCGGTGTCATCTGCAATTTCACTCTGAACATAGCCATTGATATCGAGAAGAGAAAAACAAAACCAGGAAACGCAGCAGGCAGGGTTCGATCCTGCGCGGGAAGAACCCATTGGTTTTCAAGACAATCACCTTAACCACTCGGCCACGACTCCGGCGACGTTGTCATCTGCTATTTTACTCTGAACATAGTCGTTTGTGTTGTGAAGAGAAAAACAAAACGAGAAAACGCAGTCAGCAGGGTTCGAACCTGCGTGGAATGAACCCAATAGTTTTCAAGACTATCGCCTTAACCACTCGGCCACGACTGCGGTGATGGCGTCAACTCCTCTTTCACTCTTAACATTGTCGACTATGTCAAGAAGAGAAAAACAAAACCAGGAAACGCAGTCGGCGGGGTTCGATCTTGCGCGGGAGAACCCAAAGGTTTTCAAGACAATCACCTTAACCACTCGGCCACGACTGCGGCGCCTTTGTCATGTGCTATTTCACTTTGAACATAGTCGTTTATGTCGAGAAGAGAAAAAAAACAAGGAAACGCAGTCGGCAGGGTTCGAACCTGCGCGGGAAGAACCCAATGGTTTTCAAGACCATCGCCTTAACCACTCGGCCACGACTGCGGCGACGGCGTATATTCCCATTTCACTTTTAACATAGTCGACTATGTCGAGAAGAGAAAAAACAAAACGAGGAAACGCCGTGGGCACGGTTCGATCCTGCACGGGAAGAACCCAATGGTTTTCAAGACTATCGCCCTAACCACTCGTCCACGACTGCTGCGACAGGTGCCATCTGCAGTTTCACTCTGAACATAGCCATTTATATCAAGAAGAGAAAAACGAAACCAGGAAACGCAGTAGGCAGGGTTCGATCCTGCGCGGGAAGAACGCAATGGTTTTCAAGACAATCACCATAACCACTCGGCCACAACTGCGGCGACGTTTTTATCTGCTATTTTACTCTGAACATAGTCGTTTATGTCGAGAAGAAATAAACAAAACGAGAAAACGCAGTCGGCAGGGTTCGAACCAGCGTGGAATGAACCCAATAGTTTTCAAGAATATCGCCTTAACCACTCGGCCACGACTGCGGTGATGGCGTCAACTCCTCTTTCACTCTTAACATAGTCGACTATGTCGAGATGAGAAAAACGAAACGAAGAAACGCAGTCGGCATGGTTCGATCCTGCGCGGGAAGAACCCAAAGGTTTTCAAGACAATGACCTTAACCACTCAGCCACGACTGCGGCGCCGTTGTCATCTGCTATATCACTCTGAACAGAGTCGTTTATGTCGAGAAGAGAAAAAAAATGAGGAAACGCAGTCGGCAGGGTTCGAACCTGCGCGGGAATAACCCAATGGTTTTCGAGACCATCGCCTTAACCACTCGGCCACGACTGCGACGACGGCGTCATCTCCTATTTCACTTTTAACATAGTCTACTATGTCGAGAAGAGGAAAAACAAAACGAGGAAACGCAGTGGGCACGGTTCGATCCTGCGCGGGAAGAACCCAATGGTTTTCAAGACCATCGCCTTAACCACTTGTCCAAGACAACGGTGACGGCGACAACTCCCATTTCACTCTTAACGTAGCTGTTTTATGTCTAGAAGAGAAAAAACGAGAAAACGCAGTCGGCAGGGTTCGAACCTGCGTGGAAAGAACCCAATGGTTTTCAAGACCATCGCGTTAACCACTCGGTCACGACTGCAGGGACGGCGTCTCCTGCGATTTCACTCTGAACAAAGTTGTATATGTCGAGAAGTAAAAAAAACGAGGAAACGCAGTCGGCAGAGTTCGATCCTGAGCGGGAAGAACCCAAAGGTTTTCAAGACCATCCCCTTAACCACTCCGCATCGATGGCGACAGCGGCTTCATCTGGTATTTCACTCTGAACATAGTCGTTTATGTCGAGAAGAGAAAAAAAAACGAGGAAACGCAGTCGACAGGGTTCGAACATGCGCAGAAAGATCCAAATGGTTTTGAATACCAACGTCTTAACCACTCGGCCACGACAACGGCGGCGGCGTCAACTCCAATTTCACTTTTAACGTAGCCGTTTTATGTCGAGAACAGAAAAAAAACGAGGAAACGCCGTCGGCAGGGTTCCAACCTGCGCAGGAAGAACCCAATGGTTTTCAAGACCATCGTATTACCCACTCGGTCATGACTGCGGCGACGCCGTCAACTCCTATTTCACTTTTAACATAGCCGTTTATGTCAAGAAGAGAAAAAAACGAGGAAACGCAGTCGGCAGGGTTTGAACTTACACAGGAAGAGCCCTGTGGTTTTCAAGACCATTGCCTTAACCAGTCGGCCGCGACTGCGGCGACGGCGTCAACTCCTATTTCACTTTTAACATAGCCGACTATGTCGAGAAGATAAAAACAAAATGAGGAAACGCCGTCGGCATGGTTCGATTCTGTGCGGCAAGAATCCAATGGTTTTCAAGACCATCGCCTTAACCACTCGGCCATGACAACGGTGACGGCGTTAACTCCTATTTCACTCTTATAATAGCCTTTAAGGTCGAGAAGAGAAAAAAAACGATGTAACGCAGTCGACAGGGTTCGAACCTGCGCAGAAAAACCCAACGGTTTTCGAGACGATCGCCTTAATCACTCGGTCACGACTACAGCGACGGCGTCTCCTGCGATTTCACTCTGAACAAAGTCGATTATGTGGAGAAATGAAAAAAAAACGAGGAAACGCAGTCGGCAGGGTTCGATCCTGAGCAAGAAGAACCCAATGGTTTTGAAGACCATCGCTTTACCCACTCCGCCCCAACTGCGGTGAGGGCATCATCTGCTATTTCACTCTGAACATAGCCGTTTTTGTCGGGAAGAGAAAAACAGAACGAGAAACCAAGTTGACAGGATTCAAACCTGCGCGGGAAGAACCCAATGGTTTTCAAGACCATCGGCTTAACCACTCGGCCACGACTGCGGCGATGGCGTCAACTCCTCTTTCACTCTTAACATAGTCGATTATGTCGGGAAAAGAAAAACGAAACAAAGAAACGCAGTCGACAGGCTTCGAACATGCGCGGGAAAAACCCAATAGTTTTCAAGACTATCGCTTTAACCACTCCGCCACGACTGCGGTGATGGCGTCAACTCCTCTTTCACTCTTAACATTGTCGACTATGTCGAAAAGAGAAAAACGAAACCAGGAAACGCAGTCGGCGGGGTTCGATCCTGTGCGGGAAGAACCCAAAGGTTTTCAAGACAATCACCTTAACCACTCAGCCACGACTGCGGCGCCTTTGTCATCTGCTATATCACTCTGAACATAGTCGTTTATGTCGAGAAGAGAAAAAAACGAGGAAACGCAGTCGGCAGGGTTCGAACCTGCGCGGGAAGAACCCAATGGTTTTCAAGACCATCGCCTTAACCACTCGGCCACGACTGCGGCGACGGCGTCAACTTCTATTTCACTCTTAACATAATCGACTATGTCGAGAAGAGGAAAAACAAAACGAGGAAACGCAGTGGGCACGGTTCGATCCTGCGCGGGAAGAACCCAATGGTTTTCAAGACCATCGTCTTAACCACTCGGCCACGACTGCTGCGACGGTGTCATCTGCAATTTCACTTTGAACATAGCCATTGATATTGAGAAGAGAAAAACGAAACCAGGAAACGCAGTAGGCAGGATTCGATCCTGGCGCGGGAAGAACCCATTGGTTTTCAAAACAATCACCTTAACCACTCGGCCACGACTCCGGCGACGTTGTCATCTGCTATTTTACTCTGAACATAGTCCTTTATGTTGTGAAGAGAAAAACAAAACGAGAAAACGCAGTCAGCAGGGTTCGAACCTGCGTGGAATGAACCCAATAGTTTTCAAGACTATCGCCTTAACCACTCGGCCACGACTGCGGTGATAGCGTCAACTCCTCTTTCACTCTTAACATTGTCGACTATGTCGAGAAGAGAAAAACGAAACCAGGAAACGCACTCGGCGGGGTTCGATCCTGCGCGGAAAGAACCCAAAGGTTTTCAAGACAATCACCTTAACCACTCAGCCACGACTGCGGCGCCTTTGTCATCTGCTATATTACTCTGAACATAGTCGCTTATGTCGAGAAGAGAAAAAAACGAGGAAACGCAGTCGGCAGGGTTCGAACATGCGCGGGAAGAACCCATTGGTTTTCAAGACCATCGCCTTAACCACTCGGCCACGACTGCGGCGACGGCGTCAACTCCTATTTCACTTTTAACATAGTCGACTATGTCGAGAAGAGGAAAAACAAAACGAGGAAACGCAGTGGGCACGGTTCGATCCTGCGCGGGAAGAAGCCAATGGTTTTTGAGACCATCGTCTTAACCACTCGGCCACGACTGCTCCGACGGTGTCATCTGCAATTTCACTCTGAACATAGCCATTGATATCGAGAAGAGAAAAACAAAACCAGGAAACGCAGCAGGCAGGTTTCGATCCTGCGTGGGAAGAATCCAATGGTTTTCAAGACAATCACCTTAACCACTCAGCCACGACTGCGGCGACGTTGTCATCTGCTATTTTACTCTGAACATAGTCGTTTATATCGAGAAGAGAAAAACAAAACGAGAAAACGCAGTCGGCAGGGTTCGAACCAGCGTGGATTGAACCCAATAGTTTTCAAGACTATCGCCTTAACCACTCGGCCACGACTGCGGTGATGGCGTCAACTCCTCTTTCACTCTTAACATAGTCGACTATGTCGAGATGAGAAAAACGAAACGAAGAAACGCAGTCAGCATGGTTCGATCCTGCGCGGGAAGAACCCAAAGGTTTTCAAGAAAATGACCTTAACAACTCAGCCACGACTGCGGCGCCGTTGTCATCTGCTATATCACTCTGAACAGAGTCGACAATGTCGAGAAGAGGAAAAACAAAACGAGGAAACGCAGTGGGCACGGTTCGATCCTGCGCGGGAAGAACCCAATGGTTTTCAAGACCATCGCCTTAACCACTTGGTCAAGACAACGGCGACGGCGACAACTCCCATTTCACTTAACGTAGCTGTTTTATGTCGAGAAGAGAAAAAAAACGAGAAAACGCAGTCGGCAGGGTTCGAACCTGCGTGGAACGAACCCAATGGTTTTCAGGACCTTCGCGTTAACCACTCGGTCACGACTGCGGCGACGGCGTCTCCTGCGAATTCACTCTGTACAAAGTTGTTTATGTCGAGAAGTAAAAAAACGAGGAAATGCCGTCGGCAGAGTTTGATCCTGAGCGGGAAGAACCCAAATGTTTTCAAGACCATCGCCTTAACCACTCCGCATCGATGGCAACAGCGGCTTCATCTGGTATTTCACTCTGAACATAGTCGTTTATGTCGAGAAGAGAGAAAAAAACGAGGAAACGCAGTCGGCAGGGTTTGAACTTACACAGGAAGAGCCCTGTGGTTTTCAAGACCATTGCCTTAACCAGTCGGCCACGACTGCGGCGACGACGTCAACTCCTATTTCACTTTTAACATAGCCGACTATGTCGAGAAGATAAAAACAAAATGAGGAAACGCCGTCGGCATGGTTCGATCCTGTGCGGCAAGAATCCAATGGATTTCAAGACCATCGCCTTAACCACTCGGCCATGACAACAGTGACGGCTTTAACTCCTATTTCACTCTTATAATAGCCTTTATGGTCGAGAAGAGAAAAAAAACGATGTAACGCAGTCGACAGGGTTCGAACCTGCGAAGAAAAACCCAACGGTTTTCGAGACGATCGCCTTAATCACTCGGTCACGACTACAGCGACAGCGTCTCCTGCGATTTCACTCTGAACAAAGTCGATTATGTGGAGAAATGAAAAAAAACGAGAAAACGCAGTCGGCAGGGTTCGATCCTGAGCAAGAAGAACCCAATGGTTTTGAAGACCATCGCTTTACCCACTCCGCCCCAACTGCGGTGAGGGCATCATCTGCTATTTCACTCTGAACATAGCCGTTTATGTCGAGAAGAGAAAAACAGAACGAGAAACCAAGTTGACAGGACTCAAACCTGCGCGGGAAGAACCCAATGGTTTTCAAGACCATCGCCTTAACCACTCGGCCACGACTGCGGCGATGGCGTCAACTCCTCTTTCACTCTTAACATAGTCGATTATGTCGAGAATAGAAAAACAGAAAGAGAAACCCAGTCGACAGGATTCAAACCTGCGCGGGAAGAACCCAATGGTTTTCAAGACCATCGGCTTAACCACTCGGCCACGACTGCGGCGACGGTGTCATCTGCTATTTCACTGTGAACATAGCCGTTTATATCGAGAAGATAAAACAAAACAAGGAAACGCAGTGGGCACGGTTCGATCCTGCGCGGGAAGAACCCAATGGTTTTCAAGACCATCTTCTTAACCACTCGGCCACGACTGCTGCGACGGTGTCATCTGCAATTTCACTTTGAACATAGCCATTGATATTGAGAAGAGAAAAACGAAACCAGGAAACGCAGTAGGCAGGATTCGATCCTGGCGCGGGAAGAACCCATCGGTTTTCAAGACAATCACCTTAACCACTCGGCCACGACTCTGGCGACGTTGTCATCTGCTATTTTACTCTGAACATAGTCCTTTATGTTGTGAAGAGAAAAACAAATCGAGAAAACGCAGTCAGCGGGGTTCGAAGCTGCATGGAATGAACCCAATAGTTTTCAAGACTATCGCCTTAACCACTCGGCCAAGACTGCGGTGATAGCGTCAACTCCTCTTTCACTCTTAACATTGTCGACTATGTCGAGAAGAGAAAAACGAAACCAGGAAACGCACTCGGCGGGGTTCGATCCTGCGCGGAAAGAACCCAAAGGTTTTCAAGACAATCACCTTAACCACTCAGCCACGACTGCGGCGCCTTTGTCATCTGCTATATTACTCTGAACGTAGTCGCTTATGTCGAGAAGAGAAAAAAACGAGGAAACGCAGTCGGCAGGGTTCGAACCTGCGCGGGAAGAACCCAATGGTTTTCAAGACCATCGCCTTAACCACTCGGCCACGACTGCGGCGACGGCGTCAACTCCTATTTCACTCTTATAATAGCCTTTAAGGTCGAGAAGAGAAAAAAAACGATGTAACGCAGTCGACAGGGTTCGAACCTGCGCAGAAAAACCCAACGGTTTTCGAGACGATCGCCCTAATCACTCGGTCACGACTACAGCGATGGCGTCTCCTGCGATTTCACTCTGAACAAAGTCGATTATGTGGAGAAATGAAAAAAACGAGGAAACGCAGTCGGCAGGGTTCGATCCTGAGCAAGAAGAACCCAATGGTTTTGAACACATCGCTTTACCCACTCCGCCCCAACTGCGGTGAGGGCATCATCTGCTATTTCACTCTGAACATAGCCGTTTATGTCGAGAAGAGAAAAACAGAACGAGAAACCAAGTTGACAGGACTCAAACCTGCGCGGGAAGAACCCAATGGTTTTCAAGACCATCGCCTTAACCACTCGGCCACGACTGCGGCAATGGCGTCAACTCCTCTTTCACTCTTAACATAGTCGATTATGTCGAGAATAGAAAAACAGAAAGAGAAACCCAGTCGACAGGATTCAAACCTGCGCAGGAAGAACCCAATGGTTTTCAAGACCATCGGCTTAACCACTCGGCCACGACTGCGGCGATGGCGTCAACTCCTCTTTCACTCTTAACATAGTCGATTATGTCGAGAAGAAAAAAACGAAACGAAGAAACGCAGTCGACAGTCTTCGAAAATGCGCGGGAAGAACCCAATTTTTTTCAAGACTATCGCCTTAACCACTCCGCCACGACTGCGGTGATGGCGTCAACTCCTCTTTCACTCTTAACATTGTCGACTATGTCGAGAAGAGAAAAACAAAACCAGGAAACCCAGTCGGCGGGGTTCGATCCTGTGCGGGAAGAACCCAAAGGTTTTCAAGACAATCACCTTAACCACTCAGCCACGACTGCGGCGCCTTTGTCATCTGCTATATCACTCTGAACATAGTCGTTTTTGTCGAGAAGAGAGATACAAAACGAGAAAACGCAGTCCGCAGGGTTCGAACCTGCGCGGGAAGAACCCAATGGTTTTCAAGACCATCACCTTAACCGCTCGGCCACGACTGCAGCGACGGTGTCATCTGCTATTTCACTGTGAACATAGCCGTTTATATCGAGAAGATAAAACAAAACAAGGAAACGCAGTCGGCAGGGTTCGATCCTTAGCGGGAAGAACCCAATGGTTTTCAAGACCATCGCTTTACCCACTCCGCCCCGACTGCGGCGAGGGCATCATCTGCTAATTCACTCTGAATATAGCCGTTTATGTCAAGAATAGAAAAACAGAACGAGAAACCCAGTCGACAGGATTCAATCCTGCGCGGGAAGAACCCAATGGTTTTCAAGACCATCGGTTTAACCACTCGGCCACGACTGCGGCGATGGCGTCAACTCCTCTTTCACTCTTAACATAGTCGATTATGTCGAGAATAGAAAAACAGAAAGAGAAACCCAGTTGACAGGATTCAAACCTGCGCGGGAAGAACCCAATGGTTTTCAAGACCATCGGCTTAACCACTCGGCCACGACTGTGGCGATGGCGTCAACTTCTATTTCACTTTTAACATAATCGACTATGTCAAGAAGAGGAAAAACAAAACGAGGAAACGCAGTGGGCACGGTTCGATCCTGCGCGGGAAGAACCCAATGGTTTTCAAGACCATCGTCTTAACCACTCGGCCACGACTGCTGCGACGGTGTCATCTGCAATTTCACTTTGAACATAGCCATTGATATTGAGAAGAGAAAAACGAAACCAGGAAACGCAGTAGGCAGGATTCGATCCTGGCGCGGGAAGAACCCATTGGTTTTCAAGACAATCACCTTAACCACTCGGCCACGACTCCGGCGACGTTGTCATCTGCTATTTTACTCTGAACATAGTCCTTTATGTTGTGAAGAGAAAAACAAAACGAGAAAATGCAGTCGGCAGGGTTCGAACCTGCGCGGGAAGAACCCAATGGTTTTCAAGACCATCGCCTTAACCACTCGGCCACGACTGCGGCGACGGCGTCAGCTCCTATTTCACTTTTAACATAGTCGACTATGTCGAGAAGAGGAAAAACAAAACGAGGAAACGCAGTGGGCACGGTTCGATCCTGCGCGGGAAGAAGCCAATGGTTTTTGAGACCATCGTCTTAACCACTCGGCCACGACTGCTCCGACGGTGTCATCTGCAATTTCACTCTGAACATAGCCATTGATATCGAGAAGAGAAAAACAAAACCAGGAAACGCAGCAGGCAGGGTTCGATCCTGCGCGGGAAGAACCCAATGGTTTTCAAGACAATCACCTTAACCACTCGGCCACGACTGCGGCGACGTTGTCATCTGCTATTTTACTCTGAACATAGTCGTTTATGTCGAGAAGAGAAAAACAAAACGAGAAAACGCAGTCGGCAGGGTTCGAACCAGCGTGGATTGAACCCAATAGTTTTCAAGACTATCGCCTTAACCACTCGGCCACGACTGCGGTGATGGCGTCAACTCCTCTTTCACTCTTAACATAGTCGACTATGTCGAGATGAAAAAAACGAAACGAAGAAACGCAGTCGGCATGGTTCGATCCTGCGCGGGAAGAACCCAAAGGTTTTCAAGAAAATGACCTTAACAACTCAGCCACGACTGCGGCGCCGTTGTCATCTGCTATATCACTCTGAACAGAGTCGTTTATGTCGAGAAGAGAAAAAAATGAGGAAACGCAGTCGGCAGGGTTCGAACCTGCGCGGGAAGAACCCAATGGTTTTCAAGACCATCGCCTTAACCACTCGGCCACGACTGCGACGACGGCGCCATCTCCGATTTCACTTTTAACATAGTCGACTATGTCGAGAAGAGGAAAAACAAAATGAGGAAACGCAGTGGGCACGGTTCGATCCTGCGCGGGAAGAACCCAATGGTTTTCAAGACCATCGCCTTAACCACTTGTTCAAGACAACGGCGACGGCGACAACTCCCATTTCACTCTTAACGTAGCTGTTTTATGTCTAGAAGAGAAAAATCGAGAAAACGCAGTCGGCAGGGTTCGAACCTGCGTGGAAAGAACCCAATGGTTTTCAAGACCATCTCGTTAACCACTCGGTCACGACTGCGGCGACGGCGTCTCCTGCGATTTCACTCTGAACAAAGTTGTATATGTCGAGAAGTAAAAAAAACGATGAAACGCAGTCGGCAGAGTTCGATCCTGAGCGGGAAGAACCCAAAGGTTTTCAAGACCATCGCCTTAACCACTCCGCATCGATGGCGACAGCGGCTTCATCTGGTATTTCACTCTGAACATAGTCGTTTATGTCGAGAAGAGAAAAAAAAACGAGGAAACGCAGTCGACAGGGTTCGAACATGCGTAGAAAGATCCAAATGGTTTTGAAGACCAACGTCTTAACCACTCGGCCACGACAACGGCGGCGGCGTCAACCCCAATTTCACTTTTAACGTAGCCGTTTTATGTCGAGAAGAGAAAAAAAACGAGGAAACGCCATCGGCAGGGTTCGAACCTGCGCGGGAAGAACCCAATGGTTTTCAAGACCATCGTATTACCCACTCGGTCATGACTGCGGCGACGCCGTCAACTCCTATTTCACTCTTAACATAGCCGTTTATGTCAAGAAGAGAAAAAAACGAGGAAACGCAGTCGGCAGGGTTTGAACTTACACAGGAAGAGCCCTGTGGTTTTCAAAACCATTGCCTTAACCAGTCGGCCACGACTGCGGCGACGGCGTCAACTCCTATTTCACTTTTAACATAGCCAACTATGTCGAGAAGATAAAAACAAAACGAGGAAACGCCGTCGGCATGGTTCGATCCTGTGCGGCAAGAATCCAATGGTTTTCAAGACCACCGCCTTAACCACTCGGCCATGACAACGGTGACGGCGTTAACTCCTATTTCACTCTTATAATAGCCTTTTAAGTCGAGAAGAGAAAAAAAAACGATGTAACGCAGTCGACAGGGTTCGAACCTGCGCAGGAAAAACCCAATGGTTTTCGAGACGATCGCCTTAATCACTCGGTCACGACTACAGCGACGGCGTCTCCTGCGATTTCACTCTGAACAAAGTCGATTATGTCGAGAAATGAAAAAAAACGAGGAAACGCAGTCGGCAGGGTTCGATCCTGAGCGGGAAGAACCCAATGGTTTTCAAGACCATCGCTTTACCCACTCCGCCCCAACTGCGGCGAGGGCATCATCTGCTATTTTACTCTGAACATAGCCGTTTATGTCGAGAACAGAAAAACAGAACGAGAAACCAAGTCGACAGGATTCAAACCTGCGCGAAAAGAACCCAATGGTTTTCAAGACCATCGCCTTAACCACTCGGCCACGACTGCGGCGATGGCGTCAACTCCTATTTCACTCTTAACATAGTCGACTATGTCGAGAAGAGAAAAACGAAACCAGGAAACGCAGTCGGCGGGGTTCAATCTTGCGCGGAAAGAACCGAAAGGTTTTCAAGACAATCACCTTAACCACTCAGCCACGACTGCGGCGCCGTTGTCATCTGCTATATCACTCTGAACATAGTCGTTTTTGTCGAGAAGAGAAAAAAAACGAGGAAACGCATTCGGCAGGGTTCGAACCTGCGCGGGAAGAACTCAATGGTTTTCAAGACCATCGCCTTAACCACTCGGCCACGACTGCGGCGACGGCGTCAACTTCTATTTCACTTTTAACATAATCGACTATGTCGAGAAGAGGAAAAACAAAACGAGGAAACGCAGTGGGCACGGTTCGATCCTGCGCGGGAAGAACGCAATGGTTTTCAAGACCATCGTCTTAACCACTCGGCCACGACTGCTGCGACGGTGTCATCTGCAATTTCACTGTGAACATAGCCATTGATATCGAGAAGAGAAAAACGAAACCAGGAAACGCAGGAGGCAGGGCTCGATCCTGGCGCGGGAAGAACCCAATTGTTTTCAAGACAATCACCTTAACCACTCGGCCACGACTGCGGCGACGTTGTCATCTGGTATTTTACTCTGAACACAGTCGTTTATGTCGAGAAGAGAAAAACAAAACGAGAAAACGCAGTTGGCAGGGTTCGAACCTGCGTGGAATGAACCCAATAATTTTCAAGACTATCGCCTTAACCACTCGGCCACGACTGCGGTGATAGCGTCAACTCCTCTTTCACTCTTAACATAGTCGGCTATGTCGAGATGAGAAAAACGAAACGAAGAAACGCAGTCGGCAGGGTTCGATCCTGCGCGGGAAGAACCCAAAGGTTTTCAAGACCATCGTCTTAATCACTCGGTCACGACTACAGCGACGGCGTCTCCTGCGATTTCACTCTGAACAAAGTCGATTATGTCGAGAAATGAAAAAAAAACGAGGAAACGCAGTCGGCATGGTTTGATTCTGAGCGGGAAGAACCCAATGGTTTTCAAGACCATCGCTTTACCCACTCCGCCCCGACTGCGGCGAGGGCATCGACTGCTATTTCACTCTGAACACAGCCGTTTATGTCGATAAGAGAAACAAAACAAGGGAACGCATTCGGCAGGGTTCGATCTTGAGCGGGAAGAACCCAATGCTTTTCAAGACCATCGCTTTACCCACTCCGCCCCGACTGCGGCGAGGTTATCATCTGCTACTTCACTCTGAACATAGTCGTTTATGCCGAGAAGAGAGATAAAAAACGAGAAAACGCAGTCCGCTGGGTTCGAACCTGCGCGGGAAGAACCCAATGGTTTTCAAGACCATTACCTTAACCGCTCGGCCACGACTGCAGCGACGGTGTCATCTGCTATTTCACTGTGAACATAGCCGTTTGTACCGAGAAGAGGAAAAACAAAACGAGGAAACGCAGTGGGCACGGTTCGATCCTGCGCGGGAAGAACCCAATGGTTTTATAGACCATCGTCTTAACCACTCGGCCACGACTTCTGCGACGGTGTCATCACCAATTTCACTTTGAACATAGCCATTAACATTGAGAAGAGAAAAACGAAACCAGGAAACGCAGTAGGCAGTATTCGATTCTGGCGCGGGAAGAACCCATTGGTTTTCAAGACAATCACCTTAACCACTCGGCCACGACTCCGGCGACGTTGTCATCTGCTATTTTACTCTGAACATAGTCCTTTATGTTGTGAAGAGAAAAACAAAACGAGAAAACGCAGTCAGCAGGGTTCGAACCTGCGTGGAATGAACCCAATAGTTTTCAAGACTATCGCCTTAACCACTCAGCCATGACTGCGGGAACGGCGTCAACTCCTCTTTCACTCTTAACATAGTCGACTATGTCGAGAAGAGAAAAACGAAACGAGGAAACGCAGTCGGCAGGGTTCGATCCTTAGCGGGAAGAACCCAATGGTTTTCAAGTCCATCACTTTACCCACTCCGCCCCGACTGCGGCAAGGGCATCATCTCCTAATTCACTCCGAACATAGCCGTTTATGTCGAGAATAGAAAAACAGAACGAGAAACCCAGTCGACAGGATTCGAACCTGCGCGGGAAGAACCCAATGGTTTTCAAGACCATCAGCTCAACCACTCGGCCACGACTGCGGCGATGGCGTCAACTCCTCTTTCACTCTTAACATAGTCGATTATGTCGAGAATAGAAAAACAGAAAGAGAAACCCAGTCGACAGGATTCAAACCTGCGCGGGAAGAACCCAATGGTTTTCAAGACCATCGGCTTAACCACTCGGCCACGACTGCGGCGATGGCGTCAACTCCTCTTTCACTCTTAACATAGTCGATTATGTCGAGAAGAGAAAAACGAAACGAAGAAACGCAGTCGACAGGCTTCGAACATGCGCAGGAAGAACCCAATTTTTTTCAAGACTATCGCCTTAACCACTCCGCCACGACTGCGGTGATGGCGTCAACTCCTCTTTCACTCTTAACATTGTCGACTATGTCGAGAAGAGAAAAACGGAACCAGGAAACGCAGTCGGCGGGGTTCGACCCTGCGCGGGAAGAACCCAAAGGTTTTCAAGACAATCACCTTAACCACTCAGCCACGACTGCGGCGCCTTTGTCATCTGCTATATCACTCTGAACATAGTCGTTTATGTCGAGAAGAGAAAAAAACGACGAAACGCAGTCGGCAGGGTTCGAACCTGCGCGGGAAGAACCCAATGGTTTTCAAGACCATCGCCTTAACCACTCGGCCACGACTGCGGTGACGGCGTCAACTCCTATTTCACTTTTAACATAGTCGACTATGTCGAGAAGAGGAAAAACAAAACGAGGAAACGCAGTGGGCACGGTTCGATCATGCGCAATAAGAACCCAATGGTTTTCAAGACCATCGTCTTAACCACTCGGCAACGACTGCTGCGACGGTGTCATCTGCAATTTCACTCTGAACATATCCATTGATATCGAGAAGAGAAAAAAGAAACCAGGAAACGCGATAGGCAGGGTTCGATCCTGGCGCGGGAAGAACCCAATGGTTTTCAAGACAATCACTTTAACCACTCGGCTACGACTGCGGCGACGTTGTCATCTGCTATTTTACTCTGAACATAGTCGTTTATGTTGAGAAGAGAAAAACAAAACGAGAAAACGCAGTCGGCAGGGTTCGAACCTGCGTGGAATGAACCTAATAGTTTTCAAGACTATCGCCTTAACCACTCGGCCACGACTGCGGTGATGGCGTCAACTCCTCTTTCACTCTTAACATTGTCGACTATGTCGAGAAGAGAAAAACAAAACCAGGAAACGCAGTGGGCACGGTTCGATCCTGCACGGGAAGAACCCAATGGTTTTCAAGACTATCGCCCTAACCACTCGTCCACGACTGCTGCGACAGGTGTCATCCGCAATTTCACTCTGAAGGTAGCCATTTATATCAAGAAGAGAAAAACGAAACCAGGAAACGCAGTAGGCAGGTTTCGATCCTGCGCGGGAAGAACGCAATGGTTTTCAAGACAATCACCATAACCACTCGGCCACAACTGCGGCGACGTTTTTATCTGCTATTTTACTCTGAACATAGTCGTTTATGTCGAGAACAGAAAAACAAAACGAGAAAACGCATACGGCAGGGCTCGAACCTGCGCGGGAAGAACCCAATGGTTTTCAAGACCATCGCCTTAACCACTCGGCCACGACTGCGGCGACGGCGTCAACTCCTATTTCACTTTTAACATAGCCAACTATGTCGAGAAGATAAAAACAAAACGAGGAAACGCCGTCGGCATGGTTCGATCCTGTGCGGCAAGAATCCAATGGTTTTCAAGACCATCGCCTTAACCACTCGGCCATGACAACGGTGACGGCGTTAACTCCTATTTCACTCTTATAATAGCCTTTTAAGTCGAGAAGAGAAAAAAAACGATGTAACGCAGTCGACAGGGTTCGAACCTGCGCAGGAAAAACCCAACGGTTTTCGAGACGATCGCCTTAATCACTCGGTCACGACTACAGCGACGGCGTCTCCTGCGATTTCACTCTGAACAAAGTCGATTATGTGGAGAAATGAAAAAAAAGGAGGAAACGCAGTCGGCAGGGTTCGATCCTGAGCAAGAAGAACCGAATGGTTTTCAAGACCATCGCTTTACCCACTCCGCCCCAACTGCGGTGAGGGCATCATCTGCTATTTCACTCTGAACATAGCCGTTTATGTCGAGAAGAGAAAAACAGAACGAGAAACCAAGTTGACAGGACTCAAACCTGCGCGGGAAGAACCCAATGGTTTTTAAGACCATCGCCTTAACCACTCGGCCACGACTGCGGCGATGGCGTCAACTCCTATTTCACTCTTAACATAGTCGACTATGTCGAGAAGAGAAAAACGAATCCGGGAAACGCAGTAGGCAGGGTTCGATCCTGCGCGGGAAGAACGCAATGGTTTTCAAGACAATCACCATAACCACTCGGCCACAACTGTGGCGACGTTTTTATCTGCTATTTTACTCTGAACATAGTCGTTTATGTCGAGAACAGAAAAACAAAACGAGAAAACGCATACGGCAGGGTTCGTACCTGCGCGGGAAGAACCCAATGGTTTTCAAGACCATCGCCTTAACCACTCGGCCACGACTGCGGCGACAGCGTCAACTCCTATTTCACTTTTAACATAGTCGACTATGTCGAGAAGAGGAAAAACATAACGAGGAAACGCAGTGGGCACGGTTCAATCCTGCGCGGGAAGAACCCAATGGTTTTCAAGACCATCGCCTTAACCACTTGGTCAAGACAACGGCGACGGCGACAACTCCCATTTCACTTAACGTAGCTGTTTTATGTCGAGAAGAGAAAAAAAAACGAGAAAACGCAGTCGGCAGGGTTCGAACCTGCGTGGAACAAACCCAATGGTTTTCAGGACCTTCGCGTTAACCACTCGGTCACGACTGCGGCGACGGCGTCTCCTGCGAATTCACTCTGTACAAAGTTGTTTATGTCGAGAAGTAAAAAAAAAACGAGGAAATGCCGTCGGCAGAGTTTGATCCTGAGCGGGAAGAACCCAAATGTTTTCAAGACCATCGCCTTAACCACTCCGCATCGATGGCGACAGCGGCTTCATCTGGTATTTCACTCTGAACATAGTCGTTTATGTCGAGAAGAGAGAAAAAAACGAGGAAACGCAGTCGGCAGGGTTTGAACTTACACAAGAAGAGCCCTGTGGTTTTCAAGACCATTGCCTTAACCAGTCGGCCACGACTGCGGCGACGACGTCAACTCCTATTTCACTTTTAACATAGCCGACTATGTCGAGAAGATAAAAACAAAATGAGGAATCGCCGTCGGCATGGTTCGATCCTGTGCGGCAAGAATCCAATGGTTTTCAAGACCATCGCCTTAACCACTCGGCCATGACAACAGTGACGGCTTTAACTCCTATTTCACTCTTATAATAGCCTTTAAGGTCGAGAAGAGAAAAAAAACGATGTAACGCAGTCGACAGGGTTCGAACCTGCGCAGAAAAACCCAACGGTTTTCGAGACGATCGCCTTAATCACTCGGTCACGACTACAGCGACAGCGTCTCCTGCGATTTCACTCTGAACAAAGTCGATTATGTGGAGAAATGAAAAAAAACGAGGAAACGCAGTCGGCAGGGTTCGATCCTGAGCAAGAAGAACCCAATGGTTTTGAAGACCATCGCTTTACCCACTCCGCCCCAACTGCGGTGAGGGCATCATCTGCTATTTCACTCTGAACATAGCCGTTTATGTCGAGAAGAGAAAAACAGAACGAGAAACCAAGTTGACAGGACTCAAACCTGCGCGGGAAGAACCCAATGGTTTTCAAGACCATCGCCTTAACCACTCGGCCACGACTGCGGCGATGGCGTCAACTCCTCTTTCACTCTTAACATAGTCGATTATGTCGAGAATAGAAAAACAGAAAGAGAAACCCAGTCGACAGGATTCAAACCTGCGCGGGAAAAACCCAATGGTTTTCAAGACCATCGGCTTAACCACTCGGCCACGACTGCGGCGACGGTGTCATCTGCTATTTCACTGTGAACATAGCCGTTTATATCGAGAAGATAAAACAAAACAAGGAAACGCAGTGGGCACGGTTCGATCCTGCGCGGGAAGAACCCAATGGTTTTCAATACCATCGTCTTAACCACTCGGCCACGACTGCTGCGACGGTGTCATCTGCAATTTCACTTTGAACATAGCCATTGATATTGAGAAGAGAAAAACGAAACCAGGAAACGCAGTAGGCAGGATTCGATCCTGGCGCGGGAAGAACCCATTGGTTTTCAAGACAATCACCTTAACCACTCGGCCACGACTCTGGCGACGTTGTCATCTGCTATTTTACTCTGAACATAGTCCTTTATGTTGTGAAGAGAAAAACAAAACGAGAAAACGCAGTCAGCGGGGTTCGAAGCTGCGTGGAATAAACCCAATGGTTTTCAAGACTATCGCCTTAACCACTCGGCCACGACTGCGGTGATAGCGTCAACTCCTCTTTCACTCTTAACATTGTCGACTATGTCGAGAAGAGAAAAACGAAACCAGGAAACGCACTCGGCGGGGTTCGATCCTGCGCGGAAAGAACCCAAAGGTTTTCAAGACAATCACCTTAACCACTCAGCCACGACTGCGGCGCCTTTGTCATCTGCTATATTACTCTGAACGTAGTCGCTTATGTCGAGAAGAGAAAAAAACGGGGAAACGCAGTCGGCAGGGTTCGAACCTGCGCGGGAAGAACCCAATGGTTTTCAAGACCATCGCCTTAACCACTCGGCCACGACTGCGGCGACGGCGTCAACTCCTATTTCACTCTTATAATAGCCTTTAAGGTCGAGAAGAGAAAAAAAACGATGTAACGCAGTCGACAGGGTTCGAACCTGCGCAGAAAAACCCAACGGTTTTCGAGACGATCGCCCTAATCACTCGGTCACGACTACAGCGACAGCGTCTCCTGCGATTTCACTCTGAACAAAGTCGATTATGTGGAGAAATGAAAAAAACGAGGAAACGCAGTCGGCAGGGTTCGATCCTGAGCAAGAAGAACCCAATGGTTTTGAAGACCATCGCTTTACCCACTCCGCCCCAACTGCGGTGAGGGCATCATCTGCTATTTCACTCTGAACATAGCCGTTTATGTCGAGAAGAGAAAAACAGAACGAGAAACCAAGTTGACAGGACTCAAACCTGCGCGGGAAGAACCCAATGGTTTTCAAGACCATCGCCTTAACCACTCGGCCACGACTGCGGCGATGGCGTCAACTCCTCTTTCACTCTTAACATAGTCGACTATGTCGAGATGAGAAAAACGAAACGAAGAAACGCAGTCGGCATGGTTCGATCCTGCGCGGGAAGAACCCAAAGGTTTTCAATAAAATGACCTTAACAACTCAGCCACGACTGCGGCGCCGTTGTCATCTGCTATATCACTCTGAACAGAGTCGTTTATGTCGAGAAGAGAAAAAAATGAGGAAACGCAGTCGGCAGGGTTCGAACCTGCGCGGGAAGAACCCAATGGTTTTCAAGACCATCGCCTTAACCACTCGGCCACGACTGCGACGACGGCGCCATCTCCGATTTCACTTTTAACATAGTCGACTATGTCGAGAAGAGGAAAAACAAAACGAGGAAACGCAGTGGGCACGGTTCGATCCTGCGCGGGAAGAACCCAATGGTTTTCAAGACCATCGCCTTAACCACTTGTTCAAGACAACGGCGACGGCGACAACTCCCATTTCACTCTTAACGTAGCTGTTTTATGTCTAGAAGAGAAAAAACGAGAAAACGCAGTCGGCAGGGTTCGAACCTGCGTGGAAAGAACCCAATGGTTTTCAAGACCATCGCGTTAACCACTCGGTCACGACTGCGGCGACGGCGTCTCCTGCGATTTCACTCTGAACAAAGTTGTATATGTCGAGAAGTAAAAAAAACGATGAAACGCAGTCGGCAGAGTTCGATCCTGAGCGGGAAGAACCCAAAGGTTTTCAAGACCATCGCCTTAACCACTCCGCATCGATGGCGACAGCGGCTTCATCTGGTATTTCACTCTGAACATAGTCGTTTATGTCGAGAAGAGAAAAAAAACGAGGAAACGCAGTCGACAGGGTTCGAACATGCGTAGAAAGATCCAAATGGTTTTGAAGACCAACGTCTTAACCACTCGGCCACGAACACGGCGGCGGCGTCAACCCCAATTTCACTTTTAACGTAGCCGTTTTATGTCGAGAAGAGAAAAAAAACGAGGAAACGCCATCGGCACGGTTCGAACCTGCGCGGGAAGAACCCAATGGTTTTCAAGACCATCGTATTACCCACTCGGTCATGACTGCGGCGACGCGTCAACTCCTATTTCACTCTTAACATAGCCGTTTATGTCAAGAAGAGAAAAAAAACGAGGAAACGCAGTCGGCAGGGTTTGAACTTACACAGGAAGAGCCCTGTGGTTTTCAAAACCATTGCCTTAACCAGTCGGCCACAACTGCAGCGACGGCGTCAACTCCTATTTCACTTTTAACATAGCCAACTATGTCGAGAAGATAAAAACAAAACGAGGAAACGCCGTCGGCATGGTTCGATCCTGTGCGGCAAGATTCCAATGGTTTTCAAGACCATCGCCTTAACCACTCGGCCATGACAACGGTGACGGCGTTAACTCCTATTTCACTCTTATAATAGCCTTTTAAGTCGAGAAGAGAAAAAAAAACGATGTAACGCAGTCGACAGGGTTCGAACCTGCGCAGGAAAAACCCAATGGTTTTCGAGACGATCGCCTTAATCACTCGGTCACGACTACAGCGACGGCGTCTCCTGCGATTTCACTCTGAACAAAGTCGATTATGTCGAGAAATGAAAAAAAAACGAGGAAACGCAGTCGGCAGGGTTCGATCCTGAGCGGGAAGAACCCAATGGTTTTCAAGACCATCGCTTTACCCACTCCGCCCCAACTGCGGCGAGGGCATCATCTGCTATTTTACTCTGAACATAGCCGTTTATGTCGAGAACAGAAAAACAGAACGAGAAACGAAGTCGACAGGATTCAAACCTGCGCGAAAAGAACCCAATGGTTTTCAAGACCATCGCCTTAACCACTCGGCCACGACTGCGGCGATGGCGTCAACTCCTATTTCACTCTTAACATAGTCGACTATGTCGAGAAGAGAAAAACGAAACCAGGAAACGCAGTCGGCGGGGTTTAATCTTGCGCGGAAAGAACCGAAAGGTTTCAAGACAATCACCTTAACCACTCAGCCACGACTGCGGCGCCGTTGTCATCTGCTATATCACTCTGAACATAGTCGTTTTTGTCGAGAAGAGAGAAAAAACGAGGAATCGCAGTCGGCAGGGTTCGAACCTGCGCGGGAAGAACTCAATGGTTTTCAAGACCATCGCCTTAACCACTCGGCCACGACTGCGGCGACGGCGTCAACTTCTATTTCACTTTTAACATAATCGACTATGTCGAGAAGAGGAAAAACAAAACGAGGAAACGCAGTGGGCACGGTTCGATCCTGCGCGGGAAGAACGCAATGGTTTTCAAGACCATCGTCTTAACCACTCGGCCACGACTGCTGCGACGGTGTCATCTGCAATTTCACTGTGAACATAGCCATTGATATCGAGAAGAGAAAAACGAAACCAGGAAACGCAGTAGGCAGGGTTCGATCCTGGCGCGGGAAGAACCCAATGGTTTTCAAGACAATCACCTTAACCACTCGGCCACGACTGCGGCGACGTTGTCATCTGCTATTTTACTCTGAACACAGTCGTTTATGTCGAGAAGAGAAAAACAAAACGAGAAAACGCAGTCGGCAGGGTTCGAACCTGCGTGGAATGAACCCAATAGTTTTCAAGACTATCGCCTTAACCACTCGGCCACGACTGCGGTGATAGCGTCAACTCCTCTTTCACTCTTAACATAGTCGGCTATGTCGAGATGAGAAAAACGAAACGAAGAAACGCAGTCGGCAGGGTTCGATCCTGCGCGGGAAGAACCCAAAGGTTTTCAAGACCATCGTCTTAATCACTCGGTCACGACTACAGCGACGGCGTCTCCTGCGATTTCACTCTGAACAAAGTCGATTATGTCGAGAAATGACAAAAAACGAGGAAACGCAGTCGGCATGGTTTGATCCTGAGCGGGAAGAACCCAATGGTTTTCAAGACCGTCGCTTTACCCACTCCGCCCCGACTGCGGCGAGGGCATCGACTGCTATTTCACTCTGAACACAGCCGTTTATGTCGATAAGAGAAAAAAAACAAGGGAACGCATTCGACAGGGTTCGATCTTGAGCGGGAAGAACCCAATGCTTTTCAAGACCATCGCTTTACCCACTCCGCCCCGACTGCGGCGAGGTTATCATCTGCTACTTCACTCTGAACATAGTCGTTTATGCCGAGAAGAGAGATAAAAAACGAGAAAACGCAGTCCGCTGGGTTCGAACCTGCGCGGGAAGAACCCAATGGTTTTCAAGACCATCACCTTAACCGCTCGGCCACGACTGCAGCGACGGTGTCATCTGCTATTTCACTGTGAACATAGCCGTTTATACCGAGAAGAGGAAAAACAAAACGAGGAAACGCAGTGGGCACGGTTCGATCCTGCGCGCGAAGAACCCAATGGTTTTATAGACCATCGTCTTAACCACTCGGCCACGACTGCTGCGACGGTGTCATCACCAATTTCACTTTGAACATAGCCATTATATTGAGAAGAGAAAAACGAAACCAGGAAACGCAGTAGGCAGGATTCGATCCTGGCGCGGGAAGAACCCATTGGTTTTCAAGACAATCACCTTAACCACTCGGCCACGACTCCGGCGACGTTGTCATCTGCTATTTTACTCTGAATATAGTCCTTTATGTTGTGAAGAGAAAAACAAAACGAGAAAACGCAGTCAGCAGGGTTCGAACCTGCGTGGAATGAACCCAATAGTTTTCAAGACTATCGCCTTAACCACTCAGCCATGACTGCGGGAACGGCGTCAACTCCTCTTTCACTCTTAACATAGTCGACTATGTCGAGAAGAGAAAAACGAAACGAGGAAACGCAGTCGGCAGGGTTCGATCCTTAGCGGGAAGAACCCAATGGTTTTCAAGTCCATCACTTTACCCACTCCGCCCCGACTGCGGCGAGGGCATCATCTCCTAATTCACTCCGAACATAGCCGTTTATGTCGAGAATAGAAAAACAGAACGAGAAACCCAGTCGACAGGATTCGAACCTGCGCGGGAAGAACCCAATGGTTTTCAAGACCATCAGCTCAACCACTCGGCCACGACTGCGGCGATGGCGTCAACTCCTCTTTCACTCTCAACATAGTCGATTATGTCGAGAATAGAAAAACAGAAAGAGAAACCCAGTCGACAGGATTCAAACCTGCGCGGGAAGAACCCAATGGTTTTTAAGACCATCGGCTTAACCACTCGGCCACGACTGCGGCGATGGCGTCAACTCCTCTTTCACTCTTAACATAGTCGATTATGTCGAGAAGAGAAAAACGAAACGAAGAAACGCAGTCGACAGGCTTCGAACATTCGCAGGAAGAACCCAATTTTTTTCAAGACTATCGCCTTAACCACTCCGCCACGACTGCGGTGATGGCGTCAACTCCTCTTTCACTCTTAACATTGTCGACTATGTCGAGAAGAGAAAAACGGAACCAGGAAACGCAGTCGGCGGGGTTTGACCCTGCGCGGGAAGAACCCAAAGGTTTTCAAGACAATCACCTTAACCACTCAGCCACGACTGCGGCGCCTTTGTCATCTGCTATATCACTCTGAACATAGTCGTTTATGTCGAGAAGAGAAAAAAACGAGGAAACGCAGTCGGCAGGGTTCGAACCTGCGCGGGAAGAACCCAATGGTTTTCAAAACCATCGCCTTAACCACTCGGCCACGACTGCGGTGACGGCGTCAACTCCTATTTCACTTTTAACATAGTCGACTATGTCGAGAAGAGGAAAAACAAAACGAGGAAACGCAGTGGGCACGGTTCGATCATGCGCAATAAGAACCCAATGGTTTTCAAGACCATCGTCTTAACCACTCGGCAACGACTGCTGCGACGGTGTCATCTGCAATTTCACTCTGAACATAGCCATTGATATCGAGAAGAGAAAAAAGAAACCAGGAAACGCAGTAGGCAGGGTTTGATCCTGGCGCGGGAAGAACCCAATGGTTTTCAAGACAATCACTTTAACCACTCGGCTACGACTGCGGCGACGTTGTCATCTGCTATTTTACTCTGAACATAGTCGTTTATGTTGAGAAGAGAAAAACAAAACGAGAAAACGCAGTCGGCAGGGTTCGAACCTGCGTGGAATGAACCTAATAGTTTTCAAGACTATCGCCTTAACCACTCGGCCACGACTGCGGTGATGGCGTCAACTCCTCTTTCACTCTTAACATTGTCGACTATGTCGAGAAGAGAAAAACAAAACCAGGAAACGCAGTCGGCGGGGTTCGATCCTGTGCGGGAGAACCCAAAGGTTTTCAAGACAATCACCTTAACCACTCAGCCACGACTGCGGCGCCTTTGTCATCTGCTATTTCACTTTGAACATAGTCGTTTATGTCGAGAAGAGAATAAAAACAAGGAAACGCAGTCGGCAGGGTTCGAACCTGCGCGGGAAGAACCCAATGGTTTTCAAGACCATCGCCTTAACCACTCGGCCACGACTGCGGCGACGGCGTCAACTCCCATTTCACTTTTAACATAGTCGACTATGTCGAGAAGAGGAAAAACAAAACGAGGAAACGCCGTGGGCACGGTTCGATCCTGCACGGGAAGAACCCAATGGTTTTCAAGACTATCGCCCTAACCACTCGTCCACGACTGCTGCGACAGGTGTCATCTGCAATTTCACTCTGAACGTAGCCCTTTATATCAAGAAGAGAAAAACGAAACCAGGAAACGCAGTAGGCAGGTTTCGATCCTGCGCGGAAAGAACGCAATGGTTTTCAAGACAATCACCATAACCACTCGGCCACAACTGCGGCGACGTTTTTATCTGCTATTTTACTCTGAACATAGTCGTTTATGTCGAGAACAGAAAACCAAAACGAGAAAACGCATACGGCAGGGTTCGAACCTGCGCGGGAAGAACACAATGGTTTTCAAGACCATCGCCTTAACCACTCGGCCACGACTACGGCGACAGCGTCAACTCCTATTTCACTTTTAACATAGTCGACTATGTCGAGAAGAGGAAAAACATAACGAGGAAACCCAGTGGGCACGGTTCAATCCTGCGCGGGAAGAACCCAATGGTCTTCAAGACCATCGCCTTAACCACTTGGTCAAGACAACGGCGACGGCGACAACTCCCATTTCACTCTTAACGTAGCTGTTTTATGTCGAGAAGAGAAAAAAAAACAAGAAAACGCAGTCGACAGGGTACGAACCTGCGCAGGAAAACCCAACGGTTTTCAAGACCATCGCCTTAACCACTCGGTCACGACTACAGCGACGGCGTCTCCTGCGATTTCACTCTGAACAAAGTCGATTATGTCGAGAAATGAAAAAAAACGAGGAAACGCAGTCGGCAGGGTTTGATCCTGAGCGGGAAGAACCCAATGGTTTTCAAGACTATCGCTTTACCCACTCCGCCCCGACTGCGGCGAGGGCATCGACTGCTATTTCACTCTGAACACAGCCGTTTATGTCGATAACGGAAAAACAGAACGAGAAACCAAGTCAACAGGATTCAAACCTGCGCGGGAAGAAACCAATGGTTTTCAAGACCATCGCCTTAACCACTCGGCCATGACTGCGGCGATGGCGTACACTACTCTTTCACTCTTAACATAGTCGACTATGTCGAGAAGAGAAAAACGAAACGAAGAAACGCAGTCAGCAGTGTTTGAACCTGAGCGGGAAGAACCCAATGGTTTTCAAGACCATCGCCTGAACCACTCGGCCAAGACAACGGCTACGGCGTCAACTCCTGTTTAACTCTTAACGTAGCTGTTTTATGTTGAGAAGAGAAAACAAAACGAGGAAACGCAGTCGGCAGGGTTTTAACCTGTGCAGGAAAAACCCAACGGTTTTCAAGACCATCGTCTTAACCACTCGGTCACGACTATAGCGACGGCGTCTCCTGCGATTTCATTCTGAACAAAGTCGTTTATGTCAAGAAGTGACAAAAATATGAGGAAACGCAGTCGGCGGGGTTCGATCCTGCGCGGGTAGAACCCAAAGGTTTTCAAGACAATCACCTTAACCACTCAGCCACGACTGTGGCGCCTTTGTCATCTGCTATATCACTCTGAACATAGTCGTTTTTGTCGAGAAGAGAGATACAAAACGAGAAAACGCAGTCCGCAGGGTTCGAACCTGCGCGAGAAGAACCCAATGGTTTTCAAGACCATCACCTTAACCGCTCGGCCACGACTGCAGCGACGGTGTCACCTGCTATTTCACTGTGAACATAGCCGTTTATATCGAGAAGATAAAATAAAACGAGGAAACGCAGGCGGCAGGGTTCGATCCTTAGCGGGAAGAACCCAATGGTTTTCAAGACCATCGCTTTACCCACTCCGCCCCGACTGCGGCGAGGGCATCATCTGCTAATTCACTCTGAATATAGCCGTTTATGCCGAGAATAGAAAAACAGAACGAGAAACCCAGTCGACAGGATTCAATCCTGCGCGGGAAGAACCCAATGGTTTTCAAGACCATCGGCTTAACCACTCGGCCACGACTGCGGCGATGGCGTCAACTCCTCTTTCACTCTTAACATAGTCGATTATGTCGAGAATAGAAAAACAGAACGAGAAACCCAGTCGACAGGATTCAAACCTGCGCGGGAAGAACACAATGGTTTTCAAGACCATCGCCTTAACCACTCGGCCACGACTGCGGCGATGGCGTCAACTCCTATTTCACTCTTAACATAGTCGACTATGTCGAGAAGAGAAAAACGAAACCAGGAAACGCAGTCGGCGGGGTTCAATCTTGCGCGGAAAGAACCGAAAGGTTTTCAAGACAATCACCTTAACCACTCAGCCACGACTGCGGCGCCGTTGTCATCTGCTATATCACTCTGAACATAGTCGTTTTTGTCGAGAAGAGAGAAAAAACGAGGAAACGCAGTCGGCAGGGTTCGAACCTGCGCGGGAAGAACTCAATGGTTTTCAAGACCATCGCCTTAACCACTCGGCCACGACTGCGGCGACGGCGTCAACTTCTATTTCACTTTTAACATAATCGACTATGTCGAGAAGAGGAAAAACAAAACGAGGAAACGCAGTGGGCACGGTTCGATCCTGCGCGGGAAGAACGCAATGGTTTTCAAGACCATCGTCTTAACCACTCGGCCACGACTGCTGCGACGGTGTCATCTGCAATTTCACTGTGAACATAGCCATTGATATCGAGAAGAGAAAAACGAAACCAGGAAACGCAGTAGGCAGGGTTCGATCCTGGCGCGGGAAGAACCCAATGGTTTTCAAGACAATCACCTTAACCACTCGGCCACGACTGCGGCGACGTTGTCATCCGCTATTTTACTCTGAACACAGTCGTTTATGTCGAGAAGAGAAAAACAAAACGAGAAAACGCAGTCGGCAGGGTTCGAACCTGCGTGGAATGAACCCAATAGTTTTCAAGACTATCGCCTTAACCACTCGGCCACGACTGCGGTGATAGCGTCAACTCCTCTTTCACTCTTAACATAGTCGGCTATGTCGAGATGAGAAAAACGAAACGAAGAAACGCAGTCGGCAGGGTTCGATCCTGCGCGGGAAGAACCCAAAGGTTTTCAAGACCATCGTCTTAATCACTCGGTCACGACTACAGCGACGGCGTCTCCTGCGATTTCACTCTGAACAAAGTCGATTATGTCGAGAAATGACAAAAAACGAGGAAACGCAGTCGGCATGGTTTGATCCTGAGCGGGAAGAACCCAATGGTTTTCAAGACCGTCGCTTTACCCACTCCGCCCCGACTGCGGCGAGGGCATCGACTGCTATTTCACTCTGAACACAGCCGTTTATGTCGATAAGAGAAAAAAAACAAGGGAACGCATTCGACAGGGTTCGATCTTGAGCGGGAAGAACCCAATGCTTTTCAAGACCATCGCTTTACCCACTCCGCCCCGACTGCGGCGAGGTTATCATCTGCTACTTCACTCTGAACATAGTCGTTTATGCCGAGAAGAGAGATAAAAAACGAGAAAACGCAGTCCGCTGGGTTCGAACCTGCGCGGGAAGAACCCAATGGTTTTCAAGACCATCACCTTAACCGCTCGGCCACGACTGCAGCGACGGTGTCATCTGCTATTTCACTGTGAACATAGCCGTTTATACCGAGAAGAGGAAAAACAAAACGAGGAAACGCAGTGGGCACGGTTCGATCCTGCGCGCGAAGAACCCAATGGTTTTATAGACCATCGTCTTAACCACTCGGCCACGACTGCTGCGACGGTGTCATCACCAATTTCACTTTGAACATAGCCATTATATTGAGAAGAGAAAAACGAAACCAGGAAACGCAGTAGGCAGGATTCGATCCTGGCGCGGGAAGAACCCATTGGTTTTCAAGACAATCACCTTAACCACTCGGCCACGACTCCGGCGACGTTGTCATCTGCTATTTTACTCTGAATATAGTCCTTTATGTTGTGAAGAGAAAAACAAAACGAGAAAACGCAGTCAGCAGGGTTCGAACCTGCGTGGAATGAACCCAATAGTTTTCAAGACTATCGCCTTAACCACTCAGCCATGACTGCGGGAACGGCGTCAACTCCTCTTTCACTCTTAACATAGTCGACTATGTCGAGAAGAGAAAAACGAAACGAGGAAACGCAGTCGGCAGGGTTCGATCCTTAGCGGGAAGAACCCAATGGTTTTCAAGTCCATCACTTTACCCACTCCGCCCCGACTGCGGCGAGGGCATCATCTCCTAATTCACTCCGAACATAGCCGTTTATGTCGAGAATAGAAAAACAGAACGAGAAACCCAGTCGACAGGATTCGAACCTGCGCGGGAAGAACCCAATGGTTTTCAAGACCATCAGCTCAACCACTCGGCCACGACTGCGGCGATGGCGTCAACTCCTCTTTCACTCTCAACATAGTCGATTATGTCGAGAATAGAAAAACAGAAAGAGAAACCCAGTCGACAGGATTCAAACCTGCGCGGGAAGAACCCAATGGTTTTTAAGACCATCGGCTTAACCACTCGGCCACGACTGCGGCGATGGCGTCAACTCCTCTTTCACTCTTAACATAGTCGATTATGTCGAGAAGAGAAAAACGAAACGAAGAAACGCAGTCGACAGGCTTCGAACATTCGCAGGAAGAACCCAATTTTTTTCAAGACTATCGCCTTAACCACTCTGCCACGACTGCGGTGATGGCGTCAACTCCTCTTTCACTCTTAACATTGTCGACTATGTCGAGAAGAGAAAAACGGAACCAGGAAACGCAGTCGGCGGGGTTTGACCCTGCGCGGGAAGAACCCAAAGGTTTTCAAGACAATCACCTTAACCACTCAGCCACGACTGCGGCGCCTTTGTCATCTGCTATATCACTCTGAACATAGTCGTTTATGTCGAGAAGAGAAAAAAACGAGGAAACGCTGTCGGCAGGGTTCGAACCTGCGCGGGAAGAACCCAATGGTTTTCAAAACCATCGCCTTAACCACTCGGCCACGACTGCGGTGACGGCGTCAACTCCTATTTCACTTTTAACATAGTCGACTATGTCGAGAAGAGGAAAAACAAAACGAGGAAACGCAGTGGGCACGGTTCGATCATGCGCAATAAGAACCCAATGGTTTTCAAGACCATCGTCTTAACCACTCGGCAACGACTGCTGCGACGGTGTCATCTGCAATTTCACTCTGAACATAGCCATTGATATCGAGAAGAGAAAAAAGAAACCAGGAAACGCAGTAGGCAGGGTTTGATCCTGGCGCGGGAAGAACCCAATGGTTTTCAAGACAATCACTTTAACCACTCGGCTACGACTGCGGCGACGTTGTCATCTGCTATTTTACTCTGAACATAGTCGTTTATGTTGAGAAGAGAAAAACAAAACGAGAAAACGCAGTCGGCAGGGTTCGAACCTGCGTGGAATGAACCTAATAGTTTTCAAGACTATCGCCTTAACCACTCGGCCACGACTGCGGTGATGGCGTCAACTCCTCTTTCACTCTTAACATTGTCGACTATGTCGAGAAGAGAAAAACAAAACCAGGAAACGCAGTCGGCGGGGTTCGATCCTGTGCGGGAGAACCCAAAGGTTTTCAAGACAATCACCTTAACCACTCAGCCACGACTGCGGCGCCTTTGTCATCTGCTATTTCACTTTGAACATAGTCGTTTATGTCGAGAAGAGAATAAAAACAAGGAAACGCAGTCGGCAGGGTTCGAACCTGCGCGGGAAGAACCCAATGGTTTTCAAGACCATCGCCTTAACCACTCGGCCACGACTGCGGCGACGGCGTCAACTCCCATTTCACTTTTAACATAGTCGACTATGTCGAGAAGAGGAAAAACAAAACGAGGAAACGCCGTGGGCACGGTTCGATCCTGCACGGGAAGAACCCAATGGTTTTCAAGACTATCGCCCTAACCACTCGTCCACGACTGCTGCGACAGGTGTCATCTGCAATTTCACTCTGAACGTAGCCCTTTATATCAAGAAGAGAAAAACGAAACCAGGAAACGCAGTAGGCAGGTTTCGATCCTGCGCGGAAAGAACGCAATGGTTTTCAAGACAATCACCATAACCACTCGGCCACAACTGCGGCGACGTTTTTATCTGCTATTTTACTCTGAACATAGTCGTTTATGTCGAGAACAGAAAACCAAAACGAGAAAACGCATACGGCAGGGTTCGAACCTGCGCGGGAAGAACACAATGGTTTTCAAGACCATCGCCTTAACCACTCGGCCACGACTACGGCGACAGCGTCAACTCCTATTTCACTTTTAACATAGTCGACTATGTCGAGAAGAGGAAAAACATAACGAGGAAACCCAGTGGGCACGGTTCAATCCTGCGCGGGAAGAACCCAATGGTCTTCAAGACCATCGCCTTAACCACTTGGTCAAGACAACGGCGACGGCGACAACTCCCATTTCACTCTTAACGTAGCTGTTTTATGTCGAGAAGAGAAAAAAAAACAAGAAAACGCAGTCGACAGGGTACGAACCTGCGCAGGAAAACCCAACGGTTTTCAAGACCATCGCCTTAACCACTCGGTCACGACTACAGCGACGGCGTCTCCTGCGATTTCACTCTGAACAAAGTCGATTATGTCGAGAAATGAAAAAAAACGAGGAAACGCAGTCGGCAGGGTTTGATCCTGAGCGGGAAGAACCCAATGGTTTTCAAGACTATCGCTTTACCCACTCCGCCCCGACTGCGGCGAGGGCATCGACTGCTATTTCACTCTGAACACAGCCGTTTATGTCGATAACGGAAAAACAGAACGAGAAACCAAGTCAACAGGATTCAAACCTGCGCGGGAAGAAACCAATGGTTTTCAAGACCATCGCCTTAACCACTCGGCCATGACTGCGGCGATGGCGTACACTACTCTTTCACTCTTAACATAGTCGACTATGTCGAGAAGAGAAAAACGAAACGAAGAAACGCAGTCAGCAGTGTTTGAACCTGAGCGGGAAGAACCCAATGGTTTTCAAGACCATCGCCTGAACCACTCGGCCAAGACAACGGCTACGGCGTCAACTCCTGTTTAACTCTTAACGTAGCTGTTTTATGTTGAGAAGAGAAAACAAAACGAGGAAACGCAGTCGGCAGGGTTTTAACCTGTGCAGGAAAAACCCAACGGTTTTCAAGACCATCGTCTTAACCACTCGGTCACGACTATAGCGACGGCGTCTCCTGCGATTTCATTCTGAACAAAGTCGTTTATGTCAAGAAGTGACAAAAATATGAGGAAACGCAGTCGGCGGGGTTCGATCCTGCGCGGGTAGAACCCAAAGGTTTTCAAGACAATCACCTTAACCACTCAGCCACGACTGTGGCGCCTTTGTCATCTGCTATATCACTCTGAACATAGTCGTTTTTGTCGAGAAGAGAGATACAAAACGAGAAAACGCAGTCGGCAGGGTTTGAACCTGCGTGGAATGAACCCAATAGTTTTCAAGACTATCGCCTTAACCACTTCGCCACGACTGCGGTGATGGCGTCAACTCTTCTTTCACTCTTAACATAGTCGACTATGTCGAGATGAGAAAAACGAAACGAAGAAACGCACTCGGCATGGTTCGATCCTGCGCGGGAAGAACCCAAAGGTTTTCAAGACAATCACCTTAACCACTCAGCCACGACTGCGGCGCCGTTGTCATCTGCTATATCACTCTGAACATAGTCGTTTATGTCGAGAAGAGAAAAAAATGAGGAAACGCAGTCGGCAGGGTTCGAACATGCGCGGGAAGAACCCAATGGTTTTCAAGACCATCGCCTTAACCACTCGGCCACGACTGCGACGACGGCGTCATCTCCTATTTCACTTTTAACATAGTTGACTATGTCGAGAAGAGGAAAAACCAAACGAGGAAACGCAGTGGGCACGGTTGGATACTGCGCGGGAAGAACCCAATGGTTTTCAAGACCATCGCCTTAACCACTCGGTCACGACTGCGGCGACAGCGTCTCTTGCTATTTCACTCGGAACAAAGTTGTTTATGTCGAGAAGTAAAAAAACGAGGAAACGCAGTCGGCAGAGTTCGATCCTTAGCGGGAAGAACCCAAAGGTTTTCAAGACCATCGCCTTAACCACTCCGCATCGATGGCGACAGCGGCTTCATCTAGTATTTCACTCTTAACATAGCCGTTTATGTCAAGAAGAGAAAAAAACGAGGAAACGCAGTCGGCAGGGTTTGAACTTACACAGGAAGAGCCCTGTGGTTTTCAAGACCATTGCCTTTACCAGTCGGCCACGAGTGCGGCGACGGCGTCAACTCCTATTTCACTTTTAACATAGCCGCCTATGTCGAGAAGATAAAAACAAAACGAGGAAACACCGTCGGCATGGTTCGATCCTGTGCGGCAAGAACCCAAAGGTTTTCAAGACCATCGCCTTAACCACTCCGCATCGATGGCGAAAGCGGCTTCATCTGGTATTTCACTCTGAACATAGTCGTTTATGTCGAGAAGAGAAAAAAAAACGAGGAAACGCAGTCGACAGGGTTCGAACATGCGCAGAAAGATCCAAATGGTTTTGAAGACCAACGTCTTAACCACTCGGCCACGACAACGGCGGCGGCGTCAACACCTATTTCACTTATAACGTAGCCGTTTTATGTCGAGAGGAGAAAAAAAACGAGTAAAAGCCGTCGGCAGGGTTCGAACCTGCGCGGGAAGAACCCAATGGTATTCAAGACCATCGTATTACCTACTCGGTCATGACTGCGGTGACGGCATCAACTCCTATTTCACTCTTAACATAGCCGTTTATGTCAAGAAGAGAAAAAAACGAGAAAACGCAGTCGGCAGGGTTTGAACTTACACAGGAAGATCCCTGTGGTTTTCAAGACCATTGCCTTAACCACTCGGCCACGACTGCGGCGACGGCGTCAACTCCAATTTCACTTTTAACATAGCCGACTATGTCGAGAAGATAAACACAAAACGAGGAAATGCAGTCGGCATGGTTCGATCCTGTGCTGGAAGAATCCAATGGTTTTCAAGACCATCGCCTTAACCACTCGGCCATGACAACGGGGACGGCGTTAACTCCTATTTCGCTCTTATAATAGCCTTTTAAGTCGAGAAGAGAAAAAAAAACGATGTAACGCAGTCGACAGGGTTCGAACCTGCGCAGGAAAAACCCAACGGTTTTCGAGACGATGGCCTTAACCACTCGGTGACGACTTCAGCGACGGCGTCTCCTGCGATTTCACTATGAACAAAGTCGATTATGTCGAGAAATGAAAAAAAAAAACGAGGAAACGCAGTCGGCAGGGTTCGATCCTGAGCGGGAAGAACCCAATGGTTTTCAAGACCATCGCTTTACCCACTCCGCCCCAACTGCGGCGAGGGCATCATCTGCTATTTCACTTTGAACATAGCCGTTTGTGTCGAGAAGAGAAAAACAGAACGAGAAACCAAGTCGACAGGATTCAAACCTGCGCGGCAAGAACCCAATGGTTTTCAAGACCATCGCCTTAACCACTCGGCCACGACTGCGGCGATGGCGTCAACTCCTCTTTCACTCTTAACATAGTCGACTATGTCGAGATGAGAAAAACGAAACGAAGAAACGCAGTCGGCATGGTTCGATCCTGCGCAGGAAGAACCCAATGGTTTTCAAGACAATCACCTTAACCACTCAGCCGCGACTGCGGCGCCGTTGTCATCTGCTATATCACTCTGAACATAGTCGTTTATGTCGAGAAGAGAAAAAAATGAGGAAACGCAGTCGGCAGGGTTCGAACCTGCGCGGGAAGAACCCAATGGTTTTCAAGACCATCGCCTTAACCACTCGGCCACGACTGCGACGACGGCGTCATCTCCAGTTTCACTTTTAACATAGTCGACTATGTCGAGAAGAGGAAAAACAAAACGAGGAAACGCAGTGGGCACGGTTCGATCCTGCGCGGGAAGAACCCAATGGTTTTCAAGACCATCGCCTTAACCACTTGGTCAAGACAACGGCGACGGCGACAACTCCCATTTCACTCTTAACGTAGCTGTTTTATGTCGAGAAGAGAAAAAAAAACGAGAAAACGCAGTCGGCAGGGTTCGAACCTGCGTGGAAAGAACCCAATAGTTTTCAAGACCATCGCGTTAACCACTCGGTCATGACTGCGGCGACGGCGTCTCCTGCGATTTCACTCTGAACAAAGTTGTTTATGTCGAGAAGTAAAATAAAACGAGGAAACGCAGTCGGCAGAGTTCGATCCTGAGCGGGAAGATCCCAAAGGTTTTCAAGACCATCGCCTTAACCACTCCGCATCGATGGCGACAGCGGCTTCATCTTGTATTTCACTCTGAACATATTCGTTTATGTCGACAAGATAAAAAAACGAGGAAACGCAGTCGACAGGGTTCGAACATGCGCGGAAAGATCCCAATGGTTTTCAAGACCAACGTCTTAACCACTCGGCCACGACAACGGCGGCGGCGTCAACACCTATTTCACTTTTAACGTAGCCGTTTTATTTCGAGAAGAGAAAAAAAACGAGGAAACGCCGTCGGCAGGGTTCGAACCTGCACGGGAAGAACCCAATGGTTTTCAAGACCATCGTATTACCCACTCGGTCATGACTGCGGCGACGCCGTCAACTCCTATTTCACTCTTAACATAGCCGTTTATGTCAAGAAGATAAAAACGAAACGAAGAAACGCAGTCGGCATGGTTCGATCCTGCGCAGGAAGAACCCAATGGTTTTCAAGACAATCACCTTAACCACTCAGCCGCGACTGCGGCGCCGTTGTCATCTGCTATATCACTCTGAACATAGTCGTTTATGTCGAGAAGAGAAAAAATGAGGAAACGCAGTCGGCAGGGTTCGAACCTGCGCGGGAAGAACCCAATGGTTTTCAAGACCATCGCCTTAACCACTCGGCCACGACTGCGACGACGGCGTCATCTCCAATTTCACTTTTAACATAGTAGACTATGTCGAGAAGAGGAAAAACAAAACGAGGAAACGCAGTGGGCACGGTTCGATCCTGCGCGGGAAGAACCCAATGGTTTTCAAGACCATCGCCTTAACCACTTGGTCAAGACAACGGCGACGGCGACAACTCCCATTTCACTCTTAACGTAGCTGTTTTATGTCGAGAAGAGAAAAAAAAACGAGAAAACGCAGTCGGCAGGGTTCGAACCTGCGTGGAAAGAACCCAATAGTTTTCAAGACCATCGCGTTAACCACTCGGTCATGACTGCGGCGACGGCGTCTCCTGCGATTTCACTCTGAACAAAGTTGTTTATGTCGAGAAGTAAAATAAAACGAGGAAACGCAGTCGGCAGAGTTCGATCCTGAGCGGGAAGATCCCAAAGGTTTTCAAGACCATCGCCTTAACCACTCCGCATCGATGGCGACAGCGGCTTCATCTTGTATTTCACTCTGAACATATTCGTTTATGTCGACAAGATAAAAAAACGAGGAAACGCAGTCGACAGGGTTCGAACATGCGCGGAAAGATCCCAATGGTTTTCAAGACCAACGTCTTAACCACTCGGCCACGACAACGGCGGCGGCGTCAACACCTATTTCACTTTTAACGTAGCCGTTTTATTTCGAGAAGAGAAAAAAAACGAGGAAACGCCGTCGGCAGGGTTCGAACCTGCGCGGGAAGAACCCAATGGTTTTCAAGACCATCGTATTACCCACTCGGTCATGACTGCGGCGACGCCGTCAACTCCTATTTCACTCTTAACATAGCCGTTTATGTCAAGAAGATAAAAACAAAACGAGGAAACGCAGTCGGCATAGTTCGATCCTGTGCGGGAAGAATCCAATGGTTTTCAAGACCATCGCCTTAACCACTCGGCCATGACAACGGTGACGGCGTTAACTCCTATTTCACTCTTATAATAGCCATTTAAGTCGAGAAGAGAAACAAAAACGATGTAACGCAGTCGACAGGGTTCGAACCTGCGCAGGAAAAACCCAACAGTTTTCGAGACGATCGCCTTAACCACTCGGTCACAACTACAGTGACGGCGTCTCCTGCAATTTCACTCGGAACAAAGTCGATTATGTCGAGAAATGAAAAAAAAACGAGGAAACGCAGTCGGCAGGGTTCGATCCTGAGCGGGAAGAACCCAATGGTTTTCAAGACCAACGCTTTACCCACTCCGCCCCAACTGCGGCGAGGGCATCATCTGCTATTTCACTTTGAACATAGCCGTTTATGTCGAGAAGAGAAAAACAGAACGAGAAACCAAGTCGACAGGATTCAAACCTGCGCGGCAACAACCTAATGGTTTTCAAGACCATCGCCTTAACCACTCGGCCACGACTGCGGCGATGGCGTCAACTCCTCTTTCACTCTTAACATAGTCGACTATGTCGAGATGAGAAAAACGAAACGAAGAAACGCAGTCGGCATGGTTCGATCCTGCGCAGGAAGAACCCAAAGGTTTTCAAGACAATCACCTTAACCACTCAGCCGCGACTGTGGCGCCGTTGTCATCTGCTATATCACTCTGAACATAGTCGTTTATGTCGAGAAGAGAAAAAAATGAGGAAACGCAGTCGGCAGGGTTCGAACCTGCGCGGGAAGAACCCAATGGTTTTCAAGACCATCACCTTAACCATTCGGCCACGACTGCGGCGACGGCGTCAACTCCTATTTCACTTTTAACATAGTCGACTATGTCGAGAAGAGGAAAAACAAAACGAAGAAACGCAGTGGGCACGGTTCGATCCTGCGCGGGAAGAACCCAATGGTTTTCAAGACCACCGCCTTAATCACTCGGCCACGACTGCGACGACGGCGTCATTTCCTATATCACTTTTAACATAGTCGACAATGTCGAGAAGAGGAAAAACAAAACGAGGAAACGCAGTGCGCAGGGTTCGATCCTGCGTGGGAAGAACCCAATGGTTTTCAAGACGATCGCCTTAACCACTTGGTCAAGACAACGGCGACGGTGACAACTCCCATTTCACTCTTAACGTAGCTGTTTTATGTCGAGAAGAGAAAAAAACGAGAAAACGCAGTCGGCAGGGTTCGAACCTGCGTGGAAAGAACCCAATAGTTTTCAAGACCATCGCGTTAACCACTCAGTCACGACTGCGGCGACGGCGTCTCCTGCGATTTCACTCTGAACAAAGTTGTTTATGTCGAGAAGTAAAAAAAGCGAGGAAACGCAGTCGGCAGACTTCGATCCTGCGCGGTAAGAACCCAATAGTTTTCAAGACCATCGTATTACCCACTCGGTCACGACTGCGGCGACGGCGTCAACTCCTATTGCACTCTTAACATAGCCGTTAAGTCAAGAAGGGAAAAAACGAGGAAACGCAGTCGGCAGGGTTTGAACTTACACAGGAAGAGCCCTGTGGTTTTCAAGACCATTGCCTTAACACTCGGCCACGACTGCGGCGACGGCGTCAACTCCTATTTCACTTTTAACATAGCCTACTATGTCGAGAAGATAAAAACAAAACGAGGAAACGCAGTCGGCATGTTTCGATCCTGTGCGGGAAGAATCCAATGGTTTGGAAGACCATCGCCTTAACCACTCGGCCATGACAACGGTGACGGCATTAACTCCTATTTCACTCTTATAATAGCCATTTAAGTCGAGAAGAGAAAAAAAACGATGTAACGCAGTCGACAGGGTTCGAACCTGCGCAACAAAAACCCAACGGTTTTCGAGACGATCGCCTTAACCACTCGGTCACGACTACAGCGACGGCGTCTTCTGCGATTTCACTCTGAACAAAGTCGATTATGTCGAGAAATGAAAAAAAAACGAGGAAACGCAGTCGGCAGGGTTCGATCCTGAGCGGGAAGAACCCAATGGTTTTCAAGACCATCGCTTTACCCACTCCGCCCCAACTGCGGCGAGGGCATCATCTGCTATTTCACTCTGAACATAGCCGTTTATGTCGAGAACAGAAAAACAGAACGAGAAACCAAGTCGACAGGATTCAAACCTGCGCGAAAAGAACCCAATGGTTTTCAAGACCATCGCCTTAACCACTCGGCCACGACTGCGGCGATGGCGTCAACTCCTATTTCACTCTTAACATAGTCGACTATGTCGAGAAGAGAAAAACGAAACCAGGAAACGCAGGCGGTGGGGTTCAATCCTGCGCGGGAAGAACCGAAAGGTTTTCAAGACAATCACCTTAACCACTCAGCCACGACCGCGGCGCCGTTGTCATCTGCTATATCACTCTGAACATAGTCGTTTTTGTCGAGAAGAGGAAAAACAAAACGAAGAAACGCAGTGGGCACGGTTCAATCCTGCGCGGGAAGAACCCAACGGTTTTCAAGACCAACGTCTTAACCACTCGGCCACGACAACGGCGGCGGCGTCAACACCTATTTCACTTTTAACGTAGCCGTTTTATTTCGAGAAGAGAAAAAAAACGAGGAAACGCCGTCGGCAGGGTTCGAACCTGCGCGGGAAGAACCCAATGGTTTTCAAGACCATCGTATTACCCACTCGGTCATGACTGCGGCGACGCCGTCAACTCCTATTTCACTCTTAACATAGCCGTTTATGTCAAGAAGATAAAAACAAAACGAGGAAACGCAGTCGGCATAGTTCGATCCTGTGCGGGAAGAATCCAATGGTTTTCAAGACCATCGCCTTAACCACTCGGCCATGACAACGGTGACGGCGTTAACTCCTATTTCACTCTTATAATAGCCATTTAAGTCGAGAAGAGAAACAAAAACGATGTAACGCAGTCGACAGGGTTCGAACCTGCGCAGGAAAAACCCAACAGTTTTCGAGACGATCGCCTTAACCACTCGGTCACAACTACAGTGACGGCGTCTCCTGCAATTTCACTCGGAACAAAGTCGATTATGTCGAGAAATGAAAAAAAAACGAGGAAACGCAGTCGGCAGGGTTCGATCCTGAGCGGGAAGAACCCAATGGTTTTCAAGACCAACGCTTTACCCACTCCGCCCCAACTGCGGCGAGGGCATCATCTGCTATTTCACTTTGAACATAGCCGTTTATGTCGAGAAGAGAAAAACAGAACGAGAAACCAAGTCGACAGGATTCAAACCTGCGCGGCAACAACCTAATGGTTTTCAAGACCATCGCCTTAACCACTCGGCCACGACTGCGGCGATGGCGTCAACTCCTCTTTCACTCTTAACATAGTCGACTATGTCGAGATGAGAAAAACGAAACGAAGAAACGCAGTCGGCATGGTTCGATCCTGCGCAGGAAGAACCCAAAGGTTTTCAAGACAATCACCTTAACCACTCAGCCGCGACTGTGGCGCCGTTGTCATCTGCTATATCACTCTGAACATAGTCGTTTATGTCGAGAAGAGAAAAAAATGAGGAAACGCAGTCGGCAGGGTTCGAACCTGCGCGGGAAGAACCCAATGGTTTTCAAGACCATCACCTTAACCATTCGGCCACGACTGCGGCGACGGCGTCAACTCCTATTTCACTTTTAACATAGTCGACTATGTCGAGAAGAGGAAAAACAAAACGAAGAAACGCAGTGGGCACGGTTCGATCCTGCGCGGGAAGAACCCAATGGTTTTCAAGACCACCGCCTTAATCACTCGGCCACGACTGCGACGACGGCGTCATTTCCTATATCACTTTTAACATAGTCGACAATGTCGAGAAGAGGAAAAACAAAACGAGGAAACGCAGTGCGCAGGGTTCGATCCTGCGTGGGAAGAACCCAATGGTTTTCAAGACGATCGCCTTAACCACTTGGTCAAGACAACGGCGACGGTGACAACTCCCATTTCACTCTTAACGTAGCTGTTTTATGTCGAGAAGAGAAAAAAACGAGAAAACGCAGTCGGCAGGGTTCGAACCTGCGTGGAAAGAACCCAATAGTTTTCAAGACCATCGCGTTAACCACTCAGTCACGACTGCGGCGACGGCGTCTCCTGCGATTTCACTCTGAACAAAGTTGTTTATGTCGAGAAGTAAAAAAAGCGAGGAAACGCAGTCGGCAGACTTCGATCCTGCGCGGTAAGAACCCAATAGTTTTCAAGACCATCGTATTACCCACTCGGTCACGACTGCGGCGACGGCGTCAACTCCTATTGCACTCTTAACATAGCCGTTAAGTCAAGAAGGGAAAAAACGAGGAAACGCAGTCGGCAGGGTTTGAACTTACACAGGAAGAGCCCTGTGGTTTTCAAGACCATTGCCTTAACACTCGGCCACGACTGCGGCGACGGCGTCAACTCCTATTTCACTTTTAACATAGCCTACTATGTCGAGAAGATAAAAACAAAACGAGGAAACGCAGTCGGCATGTTTCGATCCTGTGCGGGAAGAATCCAATGGTTTGGAAGACCATCGCCTTAACCACTCGGCCATGACAACGGTGACGGCATTAACTCCTATTTCACTCTTATAATAGCCATTTAAGTCGAGAAGAGAAAAAAAACGATGTAACGCAGTCGACAGGGTTCGAACCTGCGCAACAAAAACCCAACGGTTTTCGAGACGATCGCCTTAACCACTCGGTCACGACTACAGCGACGGCGTCTTCTGCGATTTCACTCTGAACAAAGTCGATTATGTCGAGAAATGAAAAAAAAACGAGGAAACGCAGTCGGCAGGGTTCGATCCTGAGCGGGAAGAACCCAATGGTTTTCAAGACCATCGCTTTACCCACTCCGCCCCAACTGCGGCGAGGGCATCATCTGCTATTTCACTCTGAACATAGCCGTTTATGTCGAGAACAGAAAAACAGAACGAGAAACCAAGTCGACAGGATTCAAACCTGCGCGAAAAGAACCCAATGGTTTTCAAGACCATCGCCTTAACCACTCGGCCACGACTGCGGCGATGGCGTCAACTCCTATTTCACTCTTAACATAGTCGACTATGTCGAGAAGAGAAAAACGAAACCAGGAAACGCAGGCGGTGGGGTTCAATCCTGCGCGGGAAGAACCGAAAGGTTTTCAAGACAATCACCTTAACCACTCAGCCACGACCGCGGCGCCGTTGTCATCTGCTATATCACTCTGAACATAGTCGTTTTTGTCGAGAAGAGGAAAAACAAAACGAAGAAACGCAGTGGGCACGGTTCAATCCTGCGCGGGAAGAACCCAACGGTTTTCAAGACCATCGCCTTAACCACTCGGCCACGACTGCGACGACGGCGTCATCTCCTATTTCACTTTTAACATAGTCGACTATGTCGAGAAGAGGAAAAACAAAACGAGGAAACGCAGTGGGCACGGTTCGATCCTGCGCGGGAAGAAGCCAAGGGTTTTCAAGACCATCGCCTTAACCACTTGGCCAAGACTACGGCGACGGCGACAACTCCCATTTCACTCTTAACGTAGCTGTTTTATGTCGAGAAGAGAAAAAAAACGAGAAAACGCAGTCGGCAGGGTTCGAACCTGCGTGGAAAGAACCCAATGGTTTTCAAGACCATCGCGTTAACCACTCGGTCACGACTGCGGCGACGGCGTCTCCTGCGATTTCACTCTGAACAAAGTTTTTTATGTCGAGAAGTAAAAAAAACGAGGAAACGCAGTCGGCGGAGTTCGATCCTGAGCGGGAAGAACCCAAAGGTTTTCAAGACCATCGCCTTAACCACTCCGCATTGATGGCGACAGCGGCTTCATCTGGTATTTCACTCTGAACATAGTCGTTTATGTCGAGAAGAGAAAAAAAACGAGGAAACGTAGTCGACAGGGTTCGAACATGCGCGGAAAGATCCCATTGGTTTTCAAGACCAACGTCTTAACCACTCGGCCACGACAACGGCGGCGGCGTCAACACCTATTTCACTTTTAACGTAGCCGTTTTATGTCGAGAGGAGAAAAAAAACGAGTAAAAGCCGTCGGCAGGGTTCGAACCTGCGCGGGAAGAACCCAATGGTTTTCAAGACCATCGTATTACCCACTCGGTCATGACTGCGGCGACGGCATCAACTCCTATTTCACTCTTAACATAGCCGTTTATGTCAAGAAGAGAAAAAAACGAGAAAACGCAGTCGGCAGGGTTTGAACTTACACAGGAAGATCCCTGTGGTTTTCAAGACCATTGCCTTAACCACTCGGCCACGACTGTGGCGACGGCGTCAACTCCAATTTCACTTTTAACATAGCCGACTATGTCGAGAAGATAAACACAAAACGAGGAAACGCAGTCGGCATGGTTCGATCCTGTGCGGGAAGAATCCAATGGTTTTCAAGACCATCGCCTTAACCACTCGGCCATGACAACGGGGACGGCGTTAACTCCTATTTCACTCTTATAATAGCCTTTTAAGTCGAGAAGAGAAAAAAAACGATGTAACGCAGTCGACAGGGTTCGAACCTGCGCAGGAAAAACCCAACGGTTTTCGAGACGATGGCCTTAACCACTCGGTGACGACTTCAGCGACGGCGTCTCCTGCGATTTCACTCTGAACAAAGTCGATTATGTCGAGAAATGAAAAAAAAACGAGGAAACGCAGTCGGCAGGGTTCGATCCTGAGCGGGAAGAACCCAATGGTTTTCAAGACCATCGCTTTACCCACTCCGCTCAACTGCGGCGAGGGCATCATCTGCTATTTCACTTTGAACATAGCCGTTTATGCCGAGAAGAGAAAAACAGAACGAGAAACCAAGTCGACAGGATTCAAACCTTCGCGGCAAGAACCTAATGGTTTTCAAGACCATCGCCTTAACCACTCGGCCACGACTGCGGCGATGGCGTCAACTCCTCTTTCACTCTTAACATAGTCGACTATGTCGAGATGAGAAAAACGAAACGAAGAAACGCAGTCGGCATGGTTCGATCCTGCGCAGGAAGAACCCAAAGGTTTTCAAGACAATCACCTTAACCACTCAGCCGCGACTGCGGCGCCGTTGTCATCTGCTATATCACTCTGAACATAGTCGTTTATGTCGAGAAGAGAAAAAAATGAGGAAACGCAGTCGGCAGGGTTCGAACCTGCGCGGGAAGAACCCAATGGTTTTCAAGACCATCGCCTTAACCACTCGGCCACGACTGCGACGACGGCGTCATCTCCAATTTCACTTTTAACATAGTCGACTATGTCGAGAAGAGGAAAAACAAAACGAGGAAACGCAGTGGGCACGGTTCGATCCTGCGCGGGAAGAACCCAATGGTTTTCAAGACCATCGCCTTAACCACTTGGTCAAGACAACGGCGACGGCGACAACTCCCATTTCACTCTTAACGTAGCTGTTTTATGTCGAGAAGAGAAAAAAAAACGAGAAAACGCAGTCGGCAGGGTTCGAACCTGCGTGGAAAGAACCCAATAGTTTTCAAGACCATCGCGTTAACCACTCGGTCACGACTGCGGCGACGGCGTGTCCTGCGATTTCACTCTGAACAAAGTTGTTTATGTCGAGAAGTTAAATAAAACGAGGAAACGCAGTCGGCAGAGTTCGATCCTGAGCGGGAAGAACCCAAAGGTTATCAAGACCATCGCCTTAACCACTCCGCATCGATGGCGACAGCGGCTTCATCTTGTATTTCACTCTGAACATATTCGTTTATGTCGACAAGATAAAAAAACCAGGAAACGCAGTCGACAGGGTTCGAACATGCGCGGAAAGATCCCAATGGTTTTCAAGACCAACGTCTTAACCACTCGGCAACGACAACGGCGGCGGTGTCAACTCCTATTTCACTTTTAACGTAGCCGTTTTATGTCGAGAAGAGAAAAAAAACGAGGAAACGCCATCGGCAGGGTTCGAACCTGCGCGGTAAGAACCCAATGGCTTTCAAGACCATCGTATTACCCACTCGGTCATGACTGCGGCGACGGCGTCAACTCCTATTGCACTCTTAACATAGCCGTTAAGTCAAGAAGAGAAAAAAACGAGGAAACGCAGTCGGCAGGGTTTGAACTTACACAGGAAGAGCCCTGTGGTTTTCAAGACCATTGCCTTAACACTCGGCCACGACTGCGGCGACGTCGTCAACTCCTATTTCACTTTTAACATAGCCGACTATGTCGAGAAGATAAAAACAAAACGAGGAAACGCAGTCGGCATGGTTCGATCCTGTGCGGGAAGAATCCAATGGTTTTCAAGACCATCGCCTTATCCACTCGGCCATGACAACGGTGACGGCGTTAACTCCTATTTCACTCTTATAATAGCCATTTAAGTCGAGAAGAGAAAAAAAACGATGTAACGCAGTCGACAGGGTTCGAACCTGCGCAGGAAAAACCCAACGGTTTTCGAGACGATCGCCTTAACCACTCAGTCACAACTCAGTGACGGCGTCTCCTGCGATTTCACTCTGAACAAAGTCGATTAGGTCAAGAAATGAAAATAAAAACGAGGAAACGCATTCGGCAGGGTTCGATCCTGAGCGGGAAGAACCCAATGGTTTTCAAGACCATCGCTTTACCCACTCCGCCCCAACTGCGGCGAGGGCATCATCTGCTATTTCACTTTGAACATAGCCGTTTATGTCGAGAAGAGAAAAACAGAACGAGAAACCAAGTCGACAGGATTCAAACCTGCGCGGCAAGAACCCAATGTTTTTCAAGACCATCGCCTTAACCACTCGACCACGACTGTGGCGATGGCGTCAACTCCTGATTGATATGTGGGGTTTAACGTCCCAAAACCACTATATGATTATGAGAGACGCCGTAGTGGAGGGCTCTGGAAATTTAGACCACCTGGGGTTCTTTAACGTGCACCCAAATCTGAGCACACGGGCCTACAACATTTCCGCCTCCATCGGAAATGCAGCCGCCGCAGCCGGGATCCGAACCTGCGACCTGCGGGTCAGCAGCCGAGTACCTTAGCCACTAGACCACCGCGGCGGGGCATGGCGTCAACTCCTATTTCACTCTTAACATAGTCGACTATGACAAGAAGAGAAAAACGAAACGAAGAAACGCAGTCAGCAGGGTTCGAACCTGCGCGGGAAGAACCCAATGGTTTTCAAGATCATCGCCTTAATTACTCGGCCACGACTGCGGCGATGGCGTCAACTCCTATTTCACTCCTAACGTAGCTGTTTTATGTCGAGAAGAGAAAACAAAACGAGGAAACGCAGTCGGCAGGGTTTGAACCTGCGCAGGAAAATCCAACGGTTTTCAAGACCATCGCCTTAACCACTCGGTCAATACAGCGACGGCGTCTCCTGCGATTTCATTCTGAACAAAGTCGTTTATGTCAAAAAGTTAAAAAAAACGAGGAAACGCTGTCGGCAGGGTTCGATCCTGAGCGCGAAGAACCCAATGGTTTTCAAGACCATCGCTTTACCCACTCCGCCCCGACTACGGCGATGTTATCATCTGCTATTTCACTCTGAACATAGTCGTTTATATCGAAAAGATAAAACAACACGAGGAAACGCAGTCGGCAGGGTTCGATCCTGAGCGGGAAGAACCCAATGGTTTTCAAGACCATCGCTTTACCCACTCCGCCCCAACTGCGGCGAGGGCATCATCTGCTATTTCACTTTGAACATAGCCGTTTATGTCGAGAAGAGAAAAACAGAACGAGAAACCAAGTCGACAGGATTCAAACCTGCGCGGCAAGAACCCAATGGTTTTCAAGACCATCACCTTAACCGCTCGGCCACGACTGCAGCGACGGTGTCATCTGCTATTTCACTCTGAACATAGCCGTTTATATCGAAAAGATAAAACAAAACGAGGAAACGCAGTCGGCAGGGTTCGATCCTGAGCGGGAAGAACCCAATGGTTTTCAAGACCATCGCTTTACCCACTCCGCCCCAACTGCGGCGAGGGCATCATCTGCTATTTCACTTTGAACATAGCCGTTTATGTCGAGAAGAGAAAAACAGAACGAGAAACCAAGTCGACAGGATTCAAACCTGCGCGGCAAGAACCCAATGGTTTTCAAGACCATCGCCTTAACCACTCGGCCACGAGTGCGGCGATGGCGTCAACTCCTCTTTCACTCTTAACATAGTCGACTATGTCGAGATGAGAAAAACGAAACGAAGAAACGCAGTCGGCATGGTTCGATCCTGCGCAGGAAGAACCCAAAGGTTTTCAAGACAATTACCTTAACCACTCAGCCGCGAATGCGGCGCCGTTGTCATCTGCTATATCACTCTGAACATAGTTGTTTATGTCGAGAAGAGAAAAAAATGAGGAAACGCAGTCGGCAGGGTTCGAACCTGCGCGGGAAGAACCCAATGGTTTTCAAGACCATCGCCTTAACCACTCGGCCACGACTGCGACGACGGCGTCATCTCCTATTTCACTTTTAACATAGTCGACTATGTCGAGAAGAGGAAACACAAAACGAGGAAACGCAGTGGGCACGGTTCGATCCTGCGCGGAAAGAACCCAATGGTTTTTAATTCCACCGCCTTAATCACTCGGCCACGACTGCGACGACCGCGTCATCTCCTATATCACTTTTAACATAGTCGACTATGTCGAGAAGAGGAAAAACAAAACGAGGCAACGCAGTGGGCAGGGTTCGATCCTGCGCGGGAAAACCCAATGGTTTTCAAGACCATCGCCTTATCCACTCGGCCATGACAACGGTGACGGCGTTAACTCCTATTTCACTCTTATAATAGCCATTTAAGTCGAGAAGAGAAAAAAAACGATGTAACGCAGTCGACAGGGTTCGAACCTGCGCAGGAAAAACCCAACGGTTTTCGAGACGATCGCCTTAACCACTCAGTCACAACTCAGTGACGGCGTCTCCTGCGATTTCACTCTGAACAAAGTCGATTAGGTCAAGAAATGAAAATAAAAACGAGGAAACGCATTCGGCAGGGTTCGATCCTGAGCGGGAAGAACCCAATGGTTTTCAAGACCATCGCTTTACCCACTCCGCCCCAACTGCGGCGAGGGCATCATCTGCTATTTCACTTTGAACATAGCCGTTTATGTCGAGAAGAGAAAAACAGAACGAGAAACCAAGTCGACAGGATTCAAACCTGCGCGGCAAGAACCCAATGTTTTTCAAGACCATCGCCTTAACCACTCGACCACGACTGTGGCGATGGCGTCAACTCCTGATTGATATGTGGGGTTTAACGTCCCAAAACCACTATATGATTATGAGAGACGCCGTAGTGGAGGGCTCTGGAAATTTAGACCACCTGGGGTTCTTTAACGTGCACCCAAATCTGAGCACACGGGCCTACAACATTTCCGCCTCCATCGGAAATGCAGCCGCCGCAGCCGGGATCCGAACCTGCGACCTGCGGGTCAGCAGCCGAGTACCTTAGCCACTAGACCACCGCGGCGGGGCATGGCGTCAACTCCTATTTCACTCTTAACATAGTCGACTATGACAAGAAGAGAAAAACGAAACGAAGAAACGCAGTCAGCAGGGTTCGAACCTGCGCGGGAAGAACCCAATGGTTTTCAAGATCATCGCCTTAATTACTAGGCCACGACTGCGGCGATGGCGTCAACTCCTATTTCACTCCTAACGTAGCTGTTTTATGTCGAGAAGAGAAAACAAAACGAGGAAACGCAGTCGGCAGGGTTTGAACCTGCGCAGGAAAATCCAACGGTTTTCAAGACCATCGCCTTAACCACTCGGTCAATACAGCGACGGCGTCTCCTGCGATTTCATTCTGAACAAAGTCGTTTATGTCAAAAAGTTAAAAAAAACGAGGAAACGCTGTCGGCAGGGTTCGATCCTGAGCGGGAAGAACCCAATGGTTTTCAAGACCATCGCTTTACCCACTCCGCCCCGACTACGGCGATGTTATCATCTGCTATTTCACTCTGAACATAGTCGTTTATATCGAAAAGATAAAACAACACGAGGAAACGCAGTCGGCAGGGTTCGATCCTGAGCGGGAAGAACCCAATGGTTTTCAAGACCATCGCTTTACCCACTCCGCCCCAACTGCGGCGAGGGCATCATCTGCTATTTCACTTTGAACATAGCCGTTTATGTCGAGAAGAGAAAAACAGAACGAGAAACCAAGTCGACAGGATTCAAACCTGCGCGGCAAGAACCCAATGGTTTTCAAGACCATCACCTTAACCGCTCGGCCACGACTGCAGCGACGGTGTCATTTGCTATTTCACTCTGAACATAGCCGTTTATATCGAAAAGATAAAACAAAACGAGGAAACGCAGTCGGCAGGGTTCGATCCTGAGCGGGAAGAACCCAATGGTTTTCAAGACCATCGCTTTACCCACTCCGCCCCAACTGCGGCGAGGGCATCATCTGCTATTTCACTTTGAACATAGCCGTTTATGTCGAGAAGAGAAAAACAGAACGAGAAACCAAGTCGACAGGATTCAAACCTGCGCGGCAAGAACCCAATGGTTTTCAAGACCATCGCCTTAACCACTCGGCCACGAGTGCGGCGATGGCGTCAACTCCTCTTTCACTCTTAACATAGTCGACTATGTCGAGATGAGAAAAACGAAACGAAGAAACGCAGTCGGCATGGTTCGATCCTGCGCAGGAAGAACCCAAAGGTTTTCAAGACAATTACCTTAACCACTCAGCCGCGAATGCGGCGCCGTTGTCATCTGCTATATCACTCTGAACATAGTTGTTTATGTCGAGAAGAGAAAAAAATGAGGAAACGCAGTCGGCAGGGTTCGAACCTGCGCGGGAAGAACCCAATGGTTTTCAAGACCATCGCCTTAACCACTCGGCCACGACTGCGACGACGGCGTCATCTCCTATTTCACTTTTAACATAGTCGACTATGTCGAGAAGAGGAAACACAAAACGAGGAAACGCAGTGGGCACGGTTCGATCCTGCGCGGAAAGAACCCAATGGTTTTTAATTCCACCGCCTTAATCACTCGGCCACGACTGCGACGACCGCGTCATCTCCTATATCACTTTTAACATAGTCGACTATGTCGAGAAGAGGAAAAACAAAACGAGGCAACGCAGTGGGCAGGGTTCGATCCTGCGCGGGAAGAACCCAATGGTTTTCAAGACCATCGCCTTAACCACTTAATCAAGACAACGGCAACGGCGACAACTCCCATTTCACTCTTAACGTAGCTGTTTTATGTCGAGAAGAGAAAAAAACGAGAAAACGCAGTCAGCAGGTTTCGAACCTGCGTGGAAAGAACCCAATAGTTTTCAAGACCATCGCGTTAACCACTCGGTCACGACTGCGGCGACGGCGTCTCCTGCGATTTCACTCTGAACAAAGTTGTTTATGTCGAGAAGTAAAAAAAACGAGGAAACGCAGTCGGCATAGTTCGATCCTGAGCGCGAAGAACCCAAAGGTTTTCAAGACCATCGCCTTAACCACCCCAAATCGATGGCGACAGCGGCTTCATCTGGTATTTCACTCTGAACATAGTCGTTTATGTCGAGAAGAGAAAAAAACGAGGAAACGCAGTCGACAGGGTTCGAACATGCGCGGAAAGATCCCAATGGTTTTCAAGACCAACGTCTTAACCACTCGGCCACGACAACGGCGGTGGCGTCAACTCCTATTTCACTTTTAACGTAGCCGTTCTTTGTCGAGAAGAGAAAAAAAAACGAAGGAACGCCATCGGCAGGATTCGAACCTGCGCGGTAAGAACCCAATGGTTTTCAAGACCATCGTATTACCTACTCGGTCACGACTGCGGCGACGGCGTCAACTCCTATTGCACTCTTAACATAGCCGTTAAGTCAAGAAGGGAAAAAACGAGGAAACGCAGTCGGCAGGGTTTGAACTTACACAGGAAGAGCCCTGTGGTTTTCAAGACCATTGCCTTAACACTCGGCCACGACTGCGGCGACGGCGTCAACTCCTATTTCACTTTTAACATAGCCGACTATGTCGAGAAGATAAAAACAAAACGAGGAAACGCAGTCGGCATGGTTCGATCCTGTGCGGGAAGAATCCAATGGTTTTCAAGACCATCGCCTTAACCACTCGGCCATGACAACGGTGACGGCGTTAACTCCTATTTCACTCTTATAATAGCCATTTAAGTCGAGAAGAGAAAAAAAACGATGTAACGCAGTCGACAGGGTTCGAACCTGCGCAGGAAAAACCCAACGGTTTCCGAGACGATCGCCTTAACCACTCGGTCACAACTACAGTGACGGCGTCTCCTGCGATTTCACTCTGAACAAAGTCGATTATGTCGAGAAATGAAAAAAAAACGAGGAAACGCATTCGGCAGGGTTCGATCCTGAGCGGGAAGAACCCAATGGTTTTTAAGACCATCGATTTACCCACTCCGCCCCAACTGCGGCGAGGGCATCATCTGCTATTTCACTTTGAACATAGCCGTTTATGTCTAGAAGAGAACAACAGAACGAGGAAACGCTGTCGGCAGGGTTCGATCCTGAGCGGGAAGAACCCAATGGTTTTCAAGACCATCGCTTTACCCAATCCGCCCCGACTGCGGCGAGGGCATCATCTGCTATTTCACTCTGAACATAGCGGTTTATGTCGAGAAGAGAAAAACAGAACGAGAAACCAAGTCGACAGGATTCAAACCTGCGCGGCAACAACCCAATGGTTTTCAAGACCATCGCCTTAGCCACTCGGCCACGACTACGGTGACGGCGTCAACTCCTATTTCACTTTTACCATAGTCGACTCTGTCGAGAAAAAGAAAAACAAAACGAGGAAACGCAAATGGCAGGAGTTGAACCTGCGCGGGAAGAACCCAATGGTCTTCAAGACCATCACCATAACCACTCGGCCACGACTGCGGCGACGGCGTCAACTGCTATTTCACTCTTAACATAGTAGACTATGTCGAGAAGAGGAAAACGAAACGAGGAAACGCAGTCAGCAGGGTTCGAACCTGCGCGGGAAAAACCCAACGGTTTTCAAGACCATCGCCTTAACCACTCAATCACGACTACAGCGACGGCGTCTCCTGCGATTTCACTCTGAACAAAGTCTTTTATTTCAAAAAGTGAAAAAAAAACGAGGAAACGCAGTCGGCAGGGTTCGATCCTGAGCGGGAAGAACACAATGGTTTTCAAGACCATTGCCTTAAACACTCGGTCATGACTGCGGCGACGCCGTCTCCTGCGATTTCACTCTGAACAAAACGTTCATGTCGAGAAGAGAAAAAGAAAACGAGGAAACGCCATCGACAGGGTTCGAACATGCGCGGAAAGATCCCAATGGTTTTCAAGACCAACGTCTTATCCACTCGGCCACGACAACGGCGGCGGTGTCAACTCCTATTTCACTCTTAACGTAGTCGTTTTATGTCGAGAAGAGAAAAAAATACGAGGAAACGCCGTCGGCAGGGTTCGAACCTGCGCGGAAAGAACCCAATGGTTTTCAAGACCATCGTATTAACCACTCGGTCATGACTGCGGCGACGGCGTCAACTCCTATTTCACTCTTATACATAGCCGTTTATGTCGAGAAGAGAAAAAAACGATGTAACGCAGTCGACAGGGTTCGAACCTGCGCAGGAAAAACCCAACGGTTTTCGAGACGATCGCCTTAACCAATCGGTCACAACTACAGTGACGGCGTCTCCTGCGATTTCACTCTGAACAAAGTCGATTATGTCGAGAAATGAAAAAAAAACGAGGAAACGCAGTCGGCAGGGTTCGATCCTGAGCGGGAAGAACCCAATGGTTTTCAAGACCATCGCTTTACCCACTCCGCCCCAACTGCGGCGAGGGCATCATCTGCTATTTCACTCTGAACAAAACGTTCATGTCGAGAAGAGAAAAACAAAACGAGGAAACGCCGTCGACAGGGTTCGAACATGTGCGGAAAGATCCCAATGGTTTTCAAGACCAACGTCTTAACCACTCGGTCATGACTGCGGCGACGGCGTCAACTCCTATTTCACTCTTATACATAGCCGTTTATGTCGAGAAGCGAAAAGAACGAGGAAACGCAGTCGGCAGGGTTTGAACCTGCACGGTAAGAGCCCTGTGGTTTTCAAGACCATCGCCTTAACCACTCGGCCACGACAACGGCGATGGCGTTAACTCCTATTTTACTTTTATAATAGCCGTTTAAGTCGACAACAGAAAAAAACGAGGAAACGCAGTCGATAGGGTTCGAACCTGCGCGGGAAGAACCCAACGGTTTTCAAGACCATCGCCTTAACCACTCGATCACGACTACAGCGACGGTGTCTCCTGCGATTTCACTCTGAAAAAAGTCGTTTATGTCAAAAAGTGAAAAAAACGAGGAAACGCAGTCGGCAGGGTTCGAACCTGCGCGGGAAGAACCCAATGGTTTTTAAGACCATCGCTTTAACCACTGGGCCACGACTACGGCAACGGATTCAACTCCTATTTCACTCTTAACATAGTAGACTATGTCGAGAAGAGAAAAACCAAACGAGGAAACGCAGTCGGCACGGTTAGATCCTGCGCGGGAAGAACCCAATGGTTTTAAGACCATCGCCTTAACCATTCCGCCACAACGGCGGCAACGGCTTCATTCGGTATTTCACTCTGAACATAGTCGTTCATGTCGAGAAGTGAAAAAAAATGAGGAAACGCAGTCGGCAGGGTTTGATCCTGCGCGGGAAGAAACGAAAAGTTTTCAAGACCATCGCTTTACCCACTCCGCCCCGACAGCGGCGAGGGCATCATCTGGTATTTCACTCCCAACATAGTCGTTTATGTCGAGAACAGAGAAAGATAACGAGAAAACGCAGTCGGCAGGGTTCGAAGCTGCGCGGGAAGAACCCAATGGTTTTCAAGACCATCACCTTAACCACTCGGTAACGACTGCAGCGACGGGGTCATCTGCTATTTCACTTTGAACATAGCCGTTTATATCGAGAAGAGAAAAACGAAACGAAGATTCGCAGTCGGCAGGGTTCGAACCTTCGTGGAAAGAACCCAATAATTTTCAAGACCCTCGTATTAACCACTCGGCCATGAATGCGGCGATGGTCAACTCCTATTTCACTTTTAACATAGTCGACTATGTCGAGAAGAGGAAAAACAAAACGAGAAAACGCAGTGGGCATGGTTCGATTCTGCGCGAGAAGAACCCAATGGTTTTCAAGACCCTCGCCTTAACCACTCAGCCAAGACAACGGCGACGGCGTCAACTCCTATTTCACTCTGAACATAGCCGTTTATATCGAGAAGAGAAAAACGAAACTAGGAAACGCAGTCGGCAGGGTTCGATACTGCGCGGGAAGAACCTAATGGTTTTCAAGACAATCACCTCAACCACTCGGCCACGACTGCGGTGACGTTGTCATCTGCTATTTCACTCTGAACATAGTCGTTTATGTCGCGAAGAGAAAAACAAAACGAGAAAACGCAGTCGGCAGGGTTCGAGCCTGCGCGGGAAGAACCCAATGGTTTTCAATACCATCGCGTTAACCACTCGGTCACGACTGCGGCGACGGCGTCTCCTGCGATTTCAATCTGAACAAAGTCGTTTATGTCGAGAAGTAAAAAACACGAGAAAACGCAGTCGGCAGAGTTCTATCCTGAGCGGGAAGAACCCAAAGGTTTTCAAGACCATCGCCTAAACCACTCCTCATTGAAGGCGGCAGCGGCTTCATCTGGTATTTCACTCTGAAGAAAAAGTTCTTGTCGAGAAGAGAAAAACAAAATGAGGAAACGCAGTCGGTACGGTTCGATCCTGCGCGGGAAGAACCCAATGGTTTTCAAGACCATCGCCTTAGCCACTCGGACACGACTGCACCGAAGGTGTCATCTGCGATTTCATTCTGAATAAAGTTGTTTATGTCGAGAAGTGAAAACGAAACGAGGAAATACAGTCTGCCGGATTCGAACCTGTGTGCGAAGATCCCAATGGTTTTCAAGACCATAGCGTTAACCACTCGGCCACGACTGCGTCGACGGCGTCGACTCCCATTGCACTCTTAAGATAGTCGACTATGTCGAGAAGAGAAAAACAAAACGAGGAAACGCAGTCGGCAGGGTTCGAACCATCGCGGGAGGAACCAAATGGTTTTCAAGACCATCGCCTTAACCACTCGGTCATGACTGCGGCGACGCCGTCTCCTGCGATTTCACTCTGAACAAAACGTTCATGTCGAGAAGAGAAAAACAAAACGAGGAAACGCCGTCGACAGGGTTCGAGCATGCGCGGGAAGATCCCAATGGTTTTCAAGACCAACGTCTTAACCACTCGGCCACGACAACAGCGGCAGTGTCAACTCCTATTTCACTCTTAACGTAGCCTTTTATGTCGAGAAGAGAAAAAAACGAGAAAACGCCGTCGGCAGGGTACGACCCTGCGCGGGAAGAACCCAATGGTTTTAAAGATCATCGTATTAACCACTCGGTCATGACTGCGGCCACGGCGTCAACTCCTATTTCACTTTTCACATAGTCGACTATGTCCAGAAGAGGAAAAACAAAACGAGGAAACGCAGTGGGCACGGTTCGATCCAGCACGGGAAGAACCCAATGGTTTTCAAGACCATCGCCTTAACCAGTCGGTCAAGACAACGGCGACGGCGTCAACTCCTATTTCACTTTTAACATAGTCGACTATGTCGAGAAAAGGAAAAACAAAACGAGGAAACGCAGTCGACAGGCTTCCAACATGCGCGGAAAGTTCCCATTGGTTTTCAAAACCATCGTCTTAACCACTCGGCCACGACAACGGCGATGGCGTTAACTCCTATTTCACTTTTATAATAGCCGTTTAAGTCGAGAAGAGAAAAAAACGAGGAAACGCAGTCGACAGGGTTCGAACATGCGCGGGAAGAACCCAACGGTTTTCAAGACCATCGCCTTAACCACTCGATCACGACTACAGCGACGGCGTCTCCTGCGATTTCACTCTGAACAAAGTCGTTTATGTCAAAAAGTGAAAAAAACGAAGAAACGCAGTCGGCAGGGTTCGATCCTGAGCGCGAACAACCCAATGGTTTTCAAGACCATCGCTTTACCCACTCCACCCCGACTGCGGCGAGGGCATCATCTGCTATTTCACTCTTAACATAGTCGACTATGTTGAGAAGAGAAAAACAAAACGAAGAAACACAGTTGGCAGGGTTCGAACATGCGCGGGAAGAACCCAACGGTTTTCGAGACCATCGCCTTAACCACTCGACCACGACTGCGGCGCCGTTGTCATCTGCTATATCACTCTGAACATAGTCGTTGATGTCGAGAAGAGAAAAAAACGAGGAAACGCAGTCGGCAGGGTTCGAACCTGCGCGGGAAGAACCCAATGGTTTTCAAGACCATCACCTTAACCACTCGGCCACGACTGCAGCGCCAGGGTCATCTGCTATTTCACTCTGAACATAGCCGTTTATATCGAGAAGAGAAAAACAAAACGATGATTCGCAGTCGGCAGGGTTCGAACCTCCGTGAAAAGAACCCAATGATTTTCAAGACCCTCGTATTAACCAATCGGCCATGACTGCGGCGATGGCGTCAACTCCTATTTCACTTTTAACATAGTCGACTATGTCGAGAAGAGAAAAAACAAAACGAGAAAACGCAGTGGGCATGGTTCGATCCTGCGCGAGAAGAACCCAATGGTTTTCAAGACCCTCGCCTAAACCACTCAGCCAAGACAACGGCGACAGCGTCAACTCCTATTTCACTCTTAAAGTAGCTGTTTTATGTCGAGAAGATAAAAAAACGAGGAAACCCAGTAAGCAGGGTTTGAACCTGCGCGGGAAGAACCCAATGGTTTTCAAGACCACCGCTTTACCAACTCCGCCCCGACTGCGGCGAGGGCATCATCTGCTATTTCACTCTTAACATAGTCGACTATGTTGAGAAGAGAAAAACAAAACGAGGAAACACAGTTGGCAGGGTTTGAACGTGCGCGGGAAGCACCCAATAGTTTTCGAGACCATCGCCTTAACCACTCGACCACGACTGCGCCGATAATGTCATCTGCTATTTCACTCTGAACATAGCCGTTTATATCGAGAAGATAAAACAAAACGAGGAAACGCAGCCGACAGGATTTGAACCTGCGCGGGAAGAACCCAATGGTTTTCAAGACCCTCGCCTTAACCACTCAGCCAAGACCACGGCGACGGCGTCAACTCCTATTTCACTCTTAATGTAGCTGTTTTATGTCAAGAACAGAAAAAAACGAGGAAACGCAGTTGGCAGGTTTCAAACCTGCGTGGGAAGAAGCCAATGGTTTTCAAGACCATCACCTCAACCACTCGGCCACGACTGCTGCGACGGTGTCATCTGCAATTTCACTCTGAACATAGCCGTTTATATCGAGAAGAGAAAAACGTAACTAGGAAACGCAGTCGGCAGAGTTCGATACTGCGTGGGAAGAACCTAATGGTTTTCAAGAAAATCACCTTAACCACTCGGCCACGACTGCGGCGACGTTGTCATCTGCTATTTCACTCTGAACGTAGTCGTTTATGTCGAGAAGAGAAAAACAAAACTAGGAAACGCAGTCGGCCGGGTTTGAACCATCGCGGGAAGAACGCAATGGTTTTCAGACCATCGCGTTAACCACTCAGCCACGACTGCGGCGACGCCGTCTCCTGTGATTTCACTCTGAACAAAACGTTCATGTCGAGAAGAGAAAAACAAAACGAGGAAACGCCGTCGACAGGGTTCGAAAATGCACCGGAAGAACCAAAGGTTTTTAAGACCATCGACATAACCACTCGGCCACGACTGCGACGATGACGTTGACTCCTATTTCACTCTTAACATAGTCGACTATGTCGACAAGAGAAAAAAACGAGGAAACGCCGTCGGCAGGGTTCGAACCTGCGCGGGAAGAACCCAATGGTTTTCAAGGCTATCGCTTTACCCACTCCGCCCCTACTGCGGCGATGGCATCATCTGCTATTTCACTCGGAACATAGTTGTTTATGTCGAGAAGAGAGAGACAAAACGAGAAAACGCAGTCGGCAGGGTTCGAACCTGCGCGGGAAGTACCCAATGGTTTTCAAGACCATACCTTAACCACTCGGCCACGACTGCAGCGACGGTGTCATCTGCTATTTCACTCTAAACATAGCCGTTTATATCGAGAAGATAAAACGAAACGAGGAAACGCAGTCGGCAGGATTCAAACCTGCGCGGGAAGAACCCAAAGATTTTCAAGACCATCGCCATAACCACTCGGCCACGGCTGCGGCGATGCAGTCAGTTCTTTTTTCACTCTTAACAAAGTCGACTATGTCGGGAAGAGAAAAACAAAACGAGAAAACGCAGTCGACAGGCTTCGAACATGCGCGGGAAGATCCCAGTAGGCTTCAAGACCATCGCCTTAACCACTCAGCCATGACTGCGGGAACGGCGTCAACTCCTCTTTCACTCTTAACATAGTCGACTATGTCGAGAAGAGAAAAACGAAACGAAGAAACGCAGTCGGCAGGGTTCGATCCTGAGTGGGAAGAACCCAATGGTTTTGAAGACCATCGCTTTACCCACTCCGCCCCGACTGCGGCGAGGGCATTATCTGCTATTTCACTCTCAACATAGTCGTTTAGGTCGAGAAGAGAAAAACAAAACGAGAATACGCGGTCGGCAGGGTACAAACCTGCGCAGGAAGAACCCAATGGTTTTTAAGACCATCGCCATAACCACTCGGCCACGACTGTGGCGATGGCATCAACTCCTATTGCACTCTTAACATAGTCGACTATGTCGAGAAGAGAAAAACAAAACGAGGAAACGCAGTCGACAGGATTCGAACCTGCGCGGGAAGAACCCAATGGTTTTCAAAACCATCGCCATAACCACTCCGCCAAGACGGCGGCAACGGCTTCATTTGGTATTTCACTCTGAACATAGTCGTTTATGTCGAGAAGTGAAAAAACAACGAGGAAACGCAGTCGGCAGGGTTTGATCCTGAGCGGGAAAAACCCAATGGTTTTCAAGACCATCGCTTTACACACTCCGCCCCGACTGCGGCGAGGGCATCATCTGCTATTTCACTCATAACATAGTCGAATATGTCGAGAAGAGAAAAACAAAACGAGGAAACACAGTCGGCAGGATTTGAACCTGCGCGGGAAGAACCAAATGGTTTTGAAGACCATCACCTTAACCTCTCGGCCACGACTGCGGTGACAGCGTCACCTGCTATTTCACTCTGAACATAGTCGTTTATGTCGAGAAGAGAAAAACAAAGCGAGAAAACGCAGTCGACAGGCTTCGAACATGCGCGGGAAGATCCCAGTAGGCTTCAAGACCATCGCCTTAACCATTCAGCCATGACTGCGGGAACGGCGTCAACTCCTCTTTCACTCTTAACATAGTCGACTATGTCGAGAAGAGAAAAACGAAACGAAGAAACGCAGTCGGCAGGGTTCGATCCTGAGTTGGAAGAACCCAATGGTTTTCAAGACCATCGCTTTACCCACTCCGCCCCGACTGCGGCGAGGGCATTATCTGCTATTTCACTCTCAACATAGTCGTTTAGATCGAGAAGAGAAAAACAAAACGAGAATACGCGGTCGGCAGGGTACAAACCTGCGCTGGAAGAACCCAATGGTTTTCAAGACCATCGCCATCACCACTCGGCCACGACTGCGGCGATGGCGTCCACTCCTATTTCCCTCTTAACATAGCCGACTACGTCGAGAAGAGAAAAACAAAACGAGGAAACGCAGTCGCCACGGTTCGATCCTGCGCGGGAAGAACCCAATGGTTTTACAGACCATCGCCCTTACCACTCCGCCACGACGGCGCCGACGACGTCCACTCTCATTTCCCTCTGAACGTAGTAGACTATGTCGAAAACATGAAAAGAAAACGCGGAAACGCAGTTGGCAGGGTTTGAACCAGCGCTGGAATAACCAAAGAGTTTTCAAGCCCATCGCCTTAACCACTCGGCCACGACTGCGGCGACGGCGTTCACTCTTATTTCACTCTGAACATAGTCAACTATGTCGAGAAGAGAAAAAGAAAACGCGGAAACGCAGTCAGAAGGATTGCACCTGCGCGAGAAGAATGCAATGGTTTTCAAGACCATCGCCTTAACCACTCGGCCACGACTGCGGCGACGGCGTTCACTCTTATTTCACACTGAACATAGTTGGCTATGTCGAGTTGAGAAAGAGAAAACACGGAAACGCAGTCGACAGGATTCGAACCTGCGCGGGAAGAACCCAATGGTTTTCAAAACCATCGCCATAACCACTCCGCCAAGACGGCGGCAACGGCTTCATTTTGTATTTCACTCTGAACATAGTCGTTTATGTGGAGAAGTGAAAAAACAACGAGGAAACGCAGTCGGCAGGGTTTGATACTGAGCGGCAAAAACCCAATGGTTTTCAAGACCATCGCTTTACACACTCCGCCCCGACTGCGGCGAGGGCATCATCTGCTATTTCACTCTTAACATAGTCGACTATGTCGAGAAGAGAAAAACAAAACGAGGAAACACAGTTGGCAGGGTTTGAACCTGCGCGGGAAGCACCCAATAGTTTTCGAGACCATCGCCCTAACCACTCGACCACGAATGCGCCGACGGTGTCATCTGCTATTTCACTCTGAACATAGCCGTTTATATCGAGAAGAGAAAAAAACGAGGAAACGCAGTTGGCAGGTTTCAAACCTGCGTGGGAAGAACCTAATGGTTTTCAAGACAATCACCTTAACCACTTGGCCACGACTGCGGCGATTGCGTCAACTCCTATTTCACTCCTAACATAGTCGACTATGTCGAAAAGAGAAAAACAAAAACGAGGAAACACAGTCGGCAGGGTTTGAACCTGCGCAGGAAGCACCCAATGGCTTTCGCGACCATCGCCCTAACCACTCGACCACGAATGCTTTTTTTTTTTTTTTTTTATTTATTGCCTGGCATGGACATTGTACAGGGCAATCATTGCACACACATATATTACATTACAAAGAAAAAAAGAAAAAAAAAAAACAAGCATTGCCATCAGTCCCATTTGTACTGATGTTGTCCTCTTAAAAATACTTAAGGTTTGCCAGGGGTTCAAACCTTGACAACCATTCTGGCTCGATATCCTCTATTTTGCTACACTCAATGAATGCAGACATGCTTTGCCTGAAATAAATTACTGCTGGTTTTGCGTCCGGGTCGAAATGGTATCCGGCCATTCGTGCACGCCATATACAGTGGAGACCGGTCAACATCACTACATCGAATGGGACCCCATCATCATTTGTTACTGCGAGGTACCTTATTCCGTGTGGGTCTAGTGGAAAATCCTTCTTTATTGTCCTCTGTAATATGTCCCAAAAATGTACCCCTTCCCAACAATGCAAAAAAACATGGTCTATTGTTTCTGGTTTCTTACATATCAAGCAGTGTGACCCCCATAGTGTAAAAAAACCCCGTTCCTCTGTGAAAGTCTTTACTGATAGTGTTCCTGTGTGTAACTTGAAGAAAAAAGTTTTCACCCCTGTAGGTACCTGCATGTTTCTCACCCGCTTCAGTACGTTTTGTCCCGGTCTTCCACTGTATATGGCCCTGTACAATGGTACTGGCAAAACCATAGCACATACATCTCTGTACAATTCTTTTCTTCTAACACTTGCTAGATAATCTATCGAAAAGCGTACAGATAAAAAACGTACACTGTCTACCACTTCCTTGAGATACCCACGCAACGTCACGGGCCGGCTATCCGTAGTAACAACAAAATCTGGTAAGGCACTGCCTAACCTGAGCTGGCATACCGTACGTAAAAACGGATCCCTGACGTCACGGAAAAACAAAAATCTATTTACTACTTGTCTCACAAATAGGTGCGCCAAACCAAGACCTCCGTCCTTCACGCGCCTGAACAAGTTGGTCCGTCTGCACCTTTCCCATTTCGAGCCCCATATAAAAACTGCGAACACTCTGTGCAGCCTTTGCACGTTGATCCTTGAACAATGTAACACCTGCATCACATACCACAGTTTAGCGATAAAAAACATGTTGCACACAGTAGCCCTAGCGAAAACAGACAGGTTCATGCCTTTCCACCTGTCTGCTTTTTCCTTCGTCTCTTTTGTTTGACGCGACCAATACTCCTCGCTGCCGTTATAACATTCCAGGGGAACACCGAGGTACCTTGTCGGTGTTTCCGTCCAGTGCACATTCGCAAAAAGGTCCGGCTTTGAAGGCCACCTTCCGTGCCAAAGCCCAAGAGATTTCGCCCAGTTTACGCGGCTTCCTGTGACGCTACAAAAATGTTTCACAACACTTATCGTTTCCTCTACACTTTCTTTGTTCGTACAACACACCGCAATGTCGTCTGCATATGCCAGCAGCTTAACTTCCACTGCCGCCAAGCTGAAGCCACGAATTTTTTCATTTTCATTTATCGCTAAGCACATCGCTTCGATGTAAATACAAAACAAAAGTGGACTGAGGGGGCAGCCCTGACGCACAGAACGCATTACGTGAATGGGGGCCCCCAAAGACTTGTTAACAATTAAACGTGTTGTGCAGTTCTGGTACGCCAAGGCCACTCCCTCCTTGATGATGGAACCGACATTAATATGATCTAAGATGACAAACAAAATATCATGCGCAACACAATCAAAAGCTTTCTCCAGGTCTATCTGGAGCACAGCAACGCCAAGTGAATCTTCGTCACAACACTCTAGCACACACCGCATCTTGTGAATGTTTGAGCTAATGGTTCTGCCTTTGATTCCACAAGTTTGGTGCTCTCCAACAATTTCTTTAATGACACCTTGAAGTCGCGCTGCCAGAACCTTCATAAAAATCTTGTAGTCGACATTGGTCAGCGATATGGGCCTATACGATGTCACCAGTTTAAGTTTTTCCCCTTCGTCCGTTTTAGGAATTAATATCGTATGCGCTTTGCTGAAGGAGGGCGGCAGAGTTTTCCGTTCGTACGCCTCATTGAACAGCTCAGCTAACCCCGGGGACAGTTCTATTCTAAACGTCTTATACCATGCTGCGGTTAGGCCATCGGGTCCCGGTGACTTTCCGTGGTTCAGATGACCAATCGCGCGTTCCACTTCACCTTCCGTTATTCTGCCTTCTAAAAGCTTTTTTGTGTCGTCACTAAGCCGCGGCAAGCGCTTGAGAAACTCTTCTTTAAAACCATGTACATTCGCTTTTCGAATTGCAAAAAGTGACTGATAATACGCAACAAAGGCCTGTTCGATGCTTTCATTGTCGCTCGCGAGAGTCCCGTTGCAATAGACCTTATCGATGTGGTTTCGGCGTCCTTGCGCTTTTTCGAGACCAAGCGCCCTTTTTGTGGGCGTCTCACCCGCGGCAAGATCATTTGCGCGCGCGCGAACCCAGGCGCCTCGATAACGCTCTCTGTCATGCAGTTCTAATTTTTCCTTGACACTGCGCACCTCGTCTTTGCAAGTCCCAGGCTCCCGACTTTCTAGGGCTATCAGCTGCTGCAGTGTTTTCTTAAGACTTCTTTCTTTTATTTGCGCTTCGAATTTTAGCGTGCTCGATCTGTCAAGCGCTTTCATTTTCACCTTCTGCTTTAAACACTCCCATTTCTCTGCTACTGTTTCCGTTTTTTCCATAAGCACTTCATTAATGGTCTCGTGCACTGCTTCTAAAAATGGTTCATCTTTTAGTAACAATGCGTTCAGTTTCCATAAATCCCAGTTGAAAACCTTACGCTGTTTCTTCATGCCTATGCGACACACAACCAAACAGTGATCTGAAAACGACACTGGCTCAACCGAAAAATCGTGACACATAGGCAATACATCTAGGGATAGGTATATGCGGTCTAAACGTGCATGGCTATTGCCATGAAATCGCGTGTAGATCACTTCGCGATTTGCTGCCACACATTCATACACGTCTTCCAAGTCATTTTCGGTTATTAATTTGCCTAGCACGTCACTGCTTTTGTCACGAACGCCAGTGCTATTGACTCTATCGCGAGCCCTTAAAACACAGTTAAAATCACCTAACAAAACCACCCTCTTATCACACTTTGTCCACTGAAACAGGTTAGAAAAAAACTGAGCACGCTCTTCTACACTATTCGGTGCGTATACGCATATAACTCTGAATTCAGTGGCACCATAAACAAAGTCACAATAAACAATTCTGCCCGACTGACATGAAAAAACACTTTGCACAAGAAGGCTTTGCAATTTTTTTACAAAAAGAACACAACCCGCGGACGTTCCTATCGAGTGGCTTACGACCGCGTAATATCGGTCAGTGAAACGGCGCACCATGCTCCCGGTCTCCTCCTCTCCGTCTACCTTAGTTTCCTGGACGGCTAGGACGTCTATGTCTTGGTCTGTGAGCAACCGATAGAGCTGACTTTGCCTACGCCTAGCCGCCAACCCTCTGACGTTAAGCGTAGCTATACTGAATGGCGGAGTTAATTCCATAGTGACTTGTTCGCTAAAGGAGTAGGCCCGGAGCATGGCGCTTACCCTTCACGACCAGCCCTCGGCTAGCCGCCTCCAGGACCATCCTGCTTCCCAGCGCTGTTTTCTTTTGCCTTGTCCTCCAGTCTCCGGTCGGTAGGGACTTTCGGCTTAGGTTTGAGACTACGCCGCCTCCCTTGCGGCGCCTTCGCAGGCGGCTCCTGGCTGCTGGTGGACGACGTCCCGTCCTGCTCTACCGAGTCGTCGAGTGGACGCTTTAGCGTGGCGCTGGTCACGCACATCTCGTCGTCGCTGTCCGCCGCCGTCTCTCCCTGACCCTCCGTTGTATCAGCTGTCCCCACTGGAACCACGTCCGTCTCGACCCGCTCAGGCTCGGCCGCTGACGGGGCGCTGGCCGGTGTAGTCGAAAGCTGGCGAGTCTCCGGAAACTTGGGTGTGTCTGCCTGCGCCGCCCCTCCAGTAGTCACAGGGACCACTGGGCTTCCGACCCCTTTGGCGGCGTCCTCTGCCTCGGCCGCGTCCATGACGTGATCAGCCATCGCCTCGTTCTTCGCTGGCCCCATTGCACTGGCGTACGTTCGAACGCAATCCGCCTCGACGTGTCCGAAGCGTTTGCACCGCGAGCAACGGGGAACCTTGCACTCTCGGCGGACGTGCCCTTTGCCTTGGCAGCGCAAGCATTGCATCGGCCGACCAGGCACAACCAGCAAGGCCAGCTCTCCATCGATCCTGATCTGGTGCGGAAGGTCTTCGACCCTGACGCCGCTTTTCAGCTTCAGGAGAGCTGTTCTCGTGGTCGAACACTTGTCGGCCATGCCCGGGACACGCCACCGCTCACGGCTCACCTCCACGACCTTGCCGAAAGCCGACAGCGCCGTCCGTACTTCTTCGTCGCTCACCCCGTGAAGCAGCCAGTGAATTCGTAGCCGCACCTGCTGGTCCTGTGGGTCGACGACGACGCAGCGCCGCCCCTTCACCTGCAGCTCCTTCAAGGCGAGCAGGCGTTTTGTGGGAGCGGCATCATTGAATGTCACCGCCCACAAGTGGTTAACCTGGTATGCACCGAGGCTTACCACATCCGGCAGCAGGCCCGTTGGCGTCAATGCGTCCCTGAAATCTTCGACCTTGTATGGCCTCGCTCGTACATCACCGTGTAAAAACACGGTGTTGATAACAAGTCGTCCTTTTGGCATTTGCGGCAAAATAAACTGGTATTCGCTATCTCCGTTCCTGTTTCCGCGGCTAAGATTGGCCGCTGTCGCCGCTCCGCTGGAGCTCATGATCCTGCGATCCGTTCAGCACGGCTGCCGGAAGCAGAATGCTCGACCACGAATGCGCCGACGGTGTCATCTGCTATTTCACTCTGAACATAGCCGTTTATATCGAGAAGATAACACAAAATGAGGAAACGCAGTCGACAGGATTCGAACCTGCGCGGGAAGAACCCAATGGTTTTCGAGACCATCGCCATAACCACTCGGCCACGACTGCGACGATGGCGCCATCTCTTATTTCCCTCTTAACAAAGTCGACTATGTCGAGAAGAGAAAAACAAAACGAGGAAACGCAGTCGACAGGCTTCGAACATGCGCGGGAAGAACCCAGTAGGTTTCAAGACCATCGCCTTAACCACTCAGCCAGCCATGACTGCAGTGACGGCGTCAACTCCTCTTTCACTCTTAACATAGTCGACTATGTCGAGAAGAGAAAAACCAAACGAAGAAACGCAGTCGGCAGGGTTCGATCCTGAGCGGGAAGAACCCAATGGTTTTCAAGACCTTCGCATTACCCACTCCGCCCCGATTGCGGCGAGGGCATTATCTGCTATTTCACTCTCAACATAGTCGTTTATGTCGAGAAGAGAAAAACAAAACGAAAGTACGCCATCGGCAGGGTAGAAACCGGCGCGGGAAGAACCCAATGGGTTTCAAGACCATCGCCATATTTACTCGGCCACGACTGTGGCGATGGCGTCAACTCCTATTTCACTCTTAACATAGCCGACTATGTCGAGAAGAGAAAAACAAAACGAGGAAACGCAGTCGCCACGGTTCGATCCTGTGCGGGAAGAACCCAATGGTTTTCAAGACCATCGCCCTAACCACTCCGCCACGACGGCGCCGACGACGTCTACTCTCATTTCCCTCTGAACGTAGTAGACTATGTCTAGAATAGAAAAAGAAAACGCGGAAACGCAGTCGGCTGGGTTCGAACCTGCGCAGGAAGACCCCAATGGTTTTCAAGACCATCGCCTTAACCACTTAGCCATTACTGCGGCGACGGCGTTTACGCTTATTTCACTCTGAACATAGTCGACTATGTCGAGAAGAGAAAAAGAACACGCGGAAACGGAGTCGGCAGGGTTTCAACCTTTGCGGAAAGAACCAAATGGTTTGCAAGACCATCAGTACAACCACTCGGCCATGACTGTGGCGACGGCGTCTACTCTTATTTTTTTCTGAGCATATTTAACTGTGTCGACCAGAGAAAAAGAAAACGCGGAAGGGCAGTCGGCAGGGTTGGAACTTGCGCAGGAAGACCCCAATGGTTTTCAAGACCATCGCCTTAACCAGTCCGCCACGACTGCGGCGACGGCTTCTGCTCTTATTTCACTCAGAAAGTAGTCGACGATGCCGAAAAGAGAAAAAGAAACCGCGAAAACGCAGTCGACAGGGTTTGAACCTGCGCGGGAAGAACCGATTGGTTTTCAAGATTATCGCCTTAACCACTCGGCCACGACTGCGGTGACGGCGTCCACTCTTCTTTCACTCTTAACATAGTCGACTAAGTCGAGAAGAGAAAAACAAAACCAGGAAACACAGTCGGCAGGGTTCGAACCATCGCGGGAAGAATGCAATGGCTTTCAAGACCATCGCCTTAACCACTCGGTCATGACTGCGGCGACGCCGTCTCCTGCGATTTCACTCTGAACAAAGTCGTTCATGTCGAGAAGTGAAATAAAACGAGGGAACGCCGTCGGCAGGGTTCGATCCTGAGCGGGAAACCCAATTGTTTTCAAATCGCCTTAACCCCTCGGCCACGACGGCGGCAATGGCTTCATCTGGTATTTCACTCTGAACATAGTCGTTTATGTCGAGTAGAGAAAAAAAAACGAGGAAACGCAGTCGGCATGGTTCAATCCTGCGCGGGAAGAACCCAAAGGTTTTGAAGACCATCGCCTTAACCACTCGGCCACGACAACGGCGACGGCGTTAACTCCTATTTCACTCTTATACTAGCCGTTTAAGTCGAGAAGAGAAAAAAAACGAGGTAACGCAGTTGACAGGGTTCGAACCTGCGCGGGAAGAACCCAACGGTTTTCAAGAACATCGTCCTAACCACACGGTCATGACCACAGCGACGTCGTCTTCTGCGATTTCACTCTGAACAAAGTCGTTTATGTCGAGAAGTGAAAAAAAACCAGGAAACCCAGTCGGCAGGGTTCGATTCTGAGCGGGAAGAACCCAATGGTTTTCAAGACCATCGCTTTAACCACTCCGCCCCAACGGCGACGTGGGCATCTTCTTCGATTTCACTCTAAACACAGTCGTTTATGTCGAGAAGAGAAAAACAAAACGAGGAAACACAGTCGGCAGGGTTTGAACCTGCGCGGGAAGCACCCAATGGTTTTCGAGACCATCACCTTAACCACTCGGCCGCGACTGCGGCGCTGGCGTCACCTGCTATCTCCTTCAGAACATAGTCGTTTGTGTCGAGAAGAGAAAAACAAAACGAGAAAACGCAGTCGGCAGGGTCAGAACCGGCGCGGAAAGAACCCAATGGTTTTCAAGACCATCGCGTTAACCACTCGGCCACGACTGCGGCAATGGCATCAACTCCTATTTCACTCTTAACATAATCGACTATGTAGAGAAGAGAAAAACAAAACGAGGAAACGCCGTCGGTACGGTTCGATCCTGCGCGGGAAGAACCCAATGGTTTTCAAGACCATAGCCTAACCACTCCGCCACGACTGCGGCAACGGCTTCATTTGGTATTTCATTCTGAACATAGTCGTTTATGTCGAGAAGTGAAAAAAACGAGGAAACGCAGTTGGCTGGGTTTGATACTGAGCGGGAAGAACTCAATGGTTTTCAAGACGATCGCTTTACCCACTCTGCCCCGACTGCGGCGAGGGCATCATCTGCTATTTCACTCTGAACATAGTCGTTTATGTCGAGAAGAGAGAGACAAAACGAAAATACGCAGTCGGCAGGGTTCAAACCTGCGCGGGAAGAACACAATGGTTTTCAAGACCATCACCTTAACCACTCGGCCACGACTGCAGCGACGGTGTCATCTGCTATTTCACTCTGAACATAGCCGTTTATATCGAGAAGATAAAACAAAACGAGGAAACGCAGTCGGCAGGATTCGAACCTGCGCGGGAAGACCCCAATGGTTTTCAAGACCATCGCCTTAACCACTCGGTCATGACTGCGACGATGGCGTCATCTCTTATTTCACTCTTAACAAAGTCGACTATGTCGAGAAGAGAAAAACAAAACGAGGAAACGCAGTCGACAGGCTTCGAACATGCGCGGGAAGAACCCAGTAGGTTTCAAGACCATCGCCTTAACCACTCAGCCAGCCATGACTGCGGTGACGGCGTCAACTCCTCTTTTACTCTTAACATAGTCGACTATGTCGAGAAGAGAAAAACCAAACGAAGAAACGCAGTCGGCAGGGTTCGATCCTGAGCGGGAAGAACCCAATGGTTTTCAAGACCTTCGCATTACCCACTCCGCCCCGACTGCGGCGAGGGCATTATCTGCTATTTCACTCTCAACGTAGTCGTTTATGTCGAGAAGAGAAAAAGAAAACGAAAGTACGCCATCGGCAGGGTACAAACCTGCGCGGGAAGAACCCAATGGTTTTCAAGACCATCGCCATAACCACTCGGCCACGACTGTGGCGATGGCGTCAACTCCTATTTCACTGTTAACATAGCCGACTACGTCGAGAAGAGAAAAACAAAACGAGGAAACGCAGTCGCCACGGTTCGATCCTGCGCGGGAAGAACCCAATGGTTTTACAGACCATCGCCCTTACCACTCCGCCACGACGGCGCCGACGACGTCCACTCTCATTTCCCTCTGAACGTAGTAGACTATGTCGAAAACATGAAAAGAAAACGCGGACACGCAGTTGGCAGGGTTTGAACCTGCGCTGGAATAACCAAAGGGTTTTCAAGCCCATCGCCTTAACCACTCGGCCACGACTGTGGCGACGGCGTTCACTCTTATTTCACTCTGAACATAGTCAACTATGTCGAGAAGAGAAAAAGAAAACGCGGAAACGCAGTCAGAAGGATTGCACCTGCGCGAGAAGAATGCAATGGTTTTCAAGACCATCGCCTTAACCACTCGGCCACGACTGCGGCGATGGCGTTCACTCTTATTTCACTCTGAACATAGTTGGCTATGTCGAGAAGAAAAAGAGAAAACACGGAAACGCAGTCGACAGGATTCGAACCTGCGCGGGAAGAACCCAATGGTTTTCAATACCATCGCCATAACCACTCCGCCAAGACGGCGGCAACGGCTTCATTTGGTATTTCACTCTGAACATAGTCGTTTATGTCGAGAAGTCAAAAAACAACGAGGAAACGCAGTCGGCAGGGTTTGATACTGAGCGGCAAAAACCCAATGGTTTTCAAGACCATCGCTTTACACACTCCGCCCCGACTGCGGCGAGGGCATCATCTGCTATTTCACTCTTAACATAGTCGACTATGTCAAGAAGAGAAAAACAAAACGAGGAAACACAGTTGGCAGGGTTTGAACCTGCGCGGGAAGCACCCAATAGTTTTCGAGACCATCGCCTTAACCACTCGACCACGACTGCGCCGATAATGTCATCTGCTATTTCACTCTGAACATAGCCGTTCATATCGAGAAGATAAAACAAAACGAGGAAACGCAGCCGACAGGATTCGAACCTGCGCGGGAAGAACCCAATGATTTTCAAGACCATCGCCATAACCTTTCGGCCACGACTGCGGCGATGGCATCAACTATTATTTCAATCTTAACATAGTCGACTCTGTCAAGAAGAGAAAAACAAAACGAGTAAACACAGTCGGCAGGGTTTGAACCTGCGCGGAAAGCACCCAATGGTTTTCGAGACCTTCACCTTAACCACTCGGCCACGACTGCAGCGACGGGGTCATCTGCTATTTCACTCTGAACATAGCCGTTTATATCGAGAAGAGAAAAAAAACGCGGAAACGCAGTTGGCAGGTTTCAAACCTGCGTGGGAAGAAGCCAATGGTTTTCAAGACCATCACCTCAACCACTCGGCCACGACTGCTGCGACGGTGTCATCTGCAATTTCACTCTGAACATAGCCGTTTATATCGAGAAGAGAAAAACGTAACTAGGAAACGCAGTCGGCAGGGTTCGATACTGCGTGGGAAGAACCTAATGGTTTTCAAGACAATCAGCTTAACCACTCGGCCACGACTGCGGCGACGTTGTCATCTGCTATTTCACTCTGAACGTAGTCGTTTATGTCGAGAAGAGATAAACAAAACTAGGAAACGCAGTCGGCAGGGTTTGAACCATCGCGGGAAGAACCCAATGGTTTTCAAGACCATCGCGTTAACCACTCCGCCACGACTGCGGCGACGCCGTCTCCTGCGATTTCACTCTGAACAAAACGTTCATGCCGAGAAGAGAAAAACAAAACGAGGAAACGCCGTCGACAGGGTTCGAACATGCACGGGAAGAACCAAAGGTTTTCAAGACCATCGACATAACCACTCGGCCACGACTGCGACGATGGTGTCATCTGCTATTTCACTCTGAACATAGTCGTTTATGTCGAGAAGTGAAAAAAACGAGGAAACGCAGTCGGCAGGGTTTGATCCTTGCGGGAAGAACCCAATGGTTTTCAAGACTATCGCTTTACCCACTCCGCCCCGACTGCGGCGATGGCATCATCTGCTAGTTCACTCGGAACATAGTTGTTTATGTCGAGAAGAGAGAGACAAAACGAGAAAACGCAGTCGGCAGGGTTCGAACCTGCGCGGGAAGTACCCAATGGTTTTCAAGACCATACCTTAACCACTCGGCCACGACTGCAGCGACGGTGTCATCTACTATTTCACTCTAAACATAGCCGTTTATATCGAGAAGATAAAACGAAACGAGGAAACGCAGTCGGCAGGATTCGAACCTGCGCGGGAAGAACCCAAAGATTTTCAAGACCATCGCCATAACCACTCGGCCACGACTGCGGCGATGCAGTCAGTTCTTTTTTCACTCTTAACAATGTCGACTATGTCGAGAAGAGAAAAACAAAACGAGGAAACGCAGTCGACAGGCTTCGAACATGGGCGGGAAGATCCCAGTAGGCTTCAAGACCATCGCCTTAACCACTCAGCCAGCCATGACTGCGGTGACGGCGTCAACTCCTCTTTCACTCTTAACATAGTCGACTATGTCGAGAAGAGAAAAACCAAACGAAGAAACGCAGTCGGCAGGGTGCGATCCTGAGCGGGAAGAACCCAATGGTTTTCGAGACCATCGCCATAACCACTCGGCCACGACTGCGACGATGGCGTCATCTCTTATTTCCCTCTTAACAAAGTCGACTATGTCGAGAAGAGAAAAACAAAACGAAAGTACGCCATCGGCAGGGTACAAACCTGCGCGGAAAGAACCCAATGGTTTTAAAGATCATCGCCATATTTACTCGGCCACGACTGTGGCGATGGTGTCAACTCCTATTTCACTCTTAACATAGCCGACTATGTCGAGAAGAGGAAAACAAAACGAGGAAACGCAGTCGCCACGGTTCGATCCTGTGCGGGAAGAACCCAATGGTTTTCAAGACCATCGCCTTAACCACTCGGCCACGACTGCGGCGACGACGTCTGCTCTTATTTCACTCAGAACATATTTGACTATGGGGAGAAGAGAAAAATAAACGAGGAAACGCAACCAGCTGGGTTTGAACCTGCGCGGGAAGACCTCAATGGTTTTTGAAGACCATCCCCTTTACCACTCCGCAACGACTGCGGCGACGGCTTCTGCTCTTATTTCACTCAGAACATCGTCGACTATGCCGAGAATAAAAAAAACCGCAGAAACGTAGTCGGCAGTGTTGGAACCTGTGCGGGAAGAACCCAATGGTTGTCAAGACCATCACCTTAACCACTCGGCCATGACTGCGGCGACGGCGTCTACTCTTATTTCACTCTGAACATATTCAACTATGTCGAGAAGAGAAAAAGAAAACGCGGAAGCGCAGTCGGCAGGGTTGGAACTTGCGCGGAAAGACCCCAATGGTTTTCAAGACCACAGCCTTAACCTCTCGGCCACGACTGCGGCGAAAACGTCCACTCTTATTTCACTCTGAACATAGTCGACTATGTCGAGAAGAGAAAAATAGAACGCGGAAAGGCAGTCGGCAGGGTTTATACCTGCGCGGGAAGAACCCAGAGGTTTTCAAGCCCATCGCCTTAACCACTCGGCCACGACTGCGGCGACGGCTTGTACGCTTATTTCACTCTGAACATAGTCGACTATGTCGAGAAGAGAAAACGAAAACACGGACACGCAGTCGGCTGGGCTCCAACCTGCGCGGGAAAACCCCAATGGTTTTCAAGAACATCGCCTTAACCACTCGGCCATGACTGTGGCGACGGCGTCAACTCCACTTTCACTCTTAACATAGTCGACTATGTCGTGAAGAGAAAAACGAAACGAAGAAACGCAGTCGGCAGGGTTCAATCCTGAGCGGGAAGAACCCAATGGTTTTAACGACCATCGCTTTACCCACTCGGCCCCAACTGCGGCGAGGGCATTATCTGCTATTTCACTCTCAACATGGTCATTTATGTCGAGAAGCGAAAAACAAAACGAGAATACGCCGTCGGCAGGGTACAAACCTGCGCCGGAAGAATCCAATGGTTTTCAAGACCATCGTCATAACCACTCGGCCACGACTGCGGCGATGGCGTCAACTCCTATTTCACTCTTAACATAGTCGACTATGTCGAGAAAAAAAAAACAAATCGAGGAAACACAGTCGGCAGGGTTTCAACATGCGTGGGAAGAACCCAATGGTTTTCAAGCCCATCGCCTTAACCGCTCAGCCACGACTGCGGCGACGGCCTCTGCTCTTATTTCACTCAGAACATATTTGACTATGGGGAGAAGAGAAAAATAAACGCGGGAACGCAAACAGCTGGGTTTGAACCTGCGCGGGAAGACCCCAATGGTTTTTGAAGGCCATCCCCTTTACCACTCCGCCACGACTGCGGCGACGGCTTCTGCTCTTATTTCACTCAGAACATCGTCGACTAAGCCGAGAATAAAAAAAACCGCAGAAGCGTAGTCGGCAGGGTTTGAACCTGTGCGGGAAGAACCCAATGGTTGTCAAGACCATTGCCTTAACCACTCGGCCATGACTGCGGCGACGGCGTCTACTCTTATTTCACTCTGAAAATATTCAACTATGTCGACAAGAAAAAAAACGCGGAAGTGCAGTCGGCAGGGTTGGAACTTGCGCAGGAAGACCCCAATGGTTTTCAAGACCATCGCCTTCACCACTCCGCCACGACTGCGGCTACGCCGTTCACTCTTATTTCACTCTGAACATAGTCAACTATGTCGAGAAGAGAAAAAGAAAACGCGGAAACGCAGTCAGAAGGATTGAACCTGCGCGAGAAGAACGCAATGGTTTTCAAGACCATCGCCTTAACCACTCCGCCACGACTGCGGCGACGGCTTCTGCTCTTATTTCACTCAGAACATAGTCGACTATGGCGAGAATAGAAAAAGAAACCGCGGAAACTTTGTCGGCAGGGTTCGAACCTGAGCGGGAAGAACCAACTGGTTGTCAAGACCATCGCCTCAATCACTCGGCCACGACTGCAGCGACGGCGTTCACTCTTATTTCACTCAGAACATAGTCAACTACGTCGAGAAGACAAAAAGAAAACGCGGAAACGCAGTCAGAAGGATTGCACCTGCGCGAGAAGAACGCAATAGTTTTCAAGACCATCGCCTTAACCACTCCACCACGACTGCGGCAACCGTTTCTACTCTTATTTGTCTCAGAACATATTTACCTACGTCGAGAAGAGAAAAATAAAACGCGGAACAGCAGTCAGCAGGATTGGAACTCGCGCGGGAAGACCCCAATGTTTTTCAAGACCATAGCCTTAAACTCTGCCACGACTGCGGCGACGACGTCCACTCTTATTTCACTCTGAACATAGTCGACTATGTCGACAACAGAAAAAGAAAACGCGGAAACGCAGTCGGTTGGGTTTGAACCTGCGCTGGAAGACCCCAATGGTTTTCAAGACATTAGCCTTAACCTCTCCGCCACGACTGCGGCGACGGTGTCCACTCTTATTTCACTCTGAACATAGTCGGCTATGTCGAGAAGAGAAAAAGAAAACGCAGATAAGCAGTCGGCTGGGTTTGAACCTGCGCTGGAAGAACCCAATGGTTTTCAAAACTATCGCCTTAACCACTCGGCCACGACTTAGGCGACGGCGTCTACTCTTATTATTTTCTGAGCATATTTACCTATGTCGACAAGCAAAATAGAAAACGCGGAAGCGCAGTCGGCAGGGTTGGAACTTGCGGAGGAAGACCCCAATGGTTTTCAAGACCATCGCCTTAACCACTCCGCCACGACTGCGGCGACGGCGTTTACTCCCCTTTTATTTCTGAACATAGTCAACTATATCGAAAAGAGAAAAAGAAAACGCGGAAATGCAGTCGGCTGGGTTTGAACCTGTGCGGGAAGAACCCAAGGGTTTTCAAGACTATCGCCTTAACCACTCGTCCACGACTGTGGTGACGGCGTCTACTCTTATTTTTTTCTGAGCATATTTAACTATGTCGACAAGCAAAAAAGAAAACGCGGAAGTGCAGTCGGCAGGGTTGGAACTTGCGCAGGAAGACCCCAATGGTTTTCAAGACCATCGCCTTAACCACTCCGCCATGACTGCGGCGACGGCGTTTACTCTTATTTCACTCTGAACATAGTCAACTATGTCGAAAAGAGAAAAAGAAAATGTAGAAACGCAGTCGGCGGGGTTCGCACCTACGCGGGAGGACCCCAATGGTTTTCAAGACCGTCACCTTAACCACTCAGCCATTACTGCGGCGACGGCATGTACGCCTATTTCACTCTGAACATAGTCGACTATGTCGGGAAGAGGAAAAGAATACGCGGAAACACAGTCAGCAGGGTTTAAACCTGCGCGGAAAGAACCAATGGTTTCCAAGACCATTGGTTTAAACACTCGGCCATCACTGTGGCGACGGCGTCTACTCTTATTTCACTCAGAACATAGTCGACTATGTCGAGAAGAGAAAAAGAATACGCAGATAAGCAGTCGGCTAGGTTTGAACCTGCGCGGGAAGAACCCAATGGTTTTCAAGACTATCGCCTTAACCACTCGGCCACGACGGCGGCGACGGCGTCTACTCTCATTTCATTTCGAAGATATTTAACTATGTGGAGAAAAGAAAAAGAAAACGCGGAAACGCAGTCGGTAGAGTTCGAACTTGCGCTGGAAGGCCCCAATGGTTTTCAAGACATTAGCCTTAACCTCTCCGCCACGACTACGGCGACGGCGTCCACTCTTAATTCACTCTGATCATAGTCGACTATGTCGAGAAGAAAAAAATGAAACGCGGAAACGCCGTCGGCAGGGTTTGGACCTGCGCGCGAAGAACCCAGTGGTTTTGAAGCCCATCGCCTTAACCACTCGGCCACGACTGCGGCGACGGCGCCTACTTTTATTTCACTCAAAACATATTTGACTATGTGGAAAAGACAAAAAGAAAACGCGGACACGCAGTCGGCTGGGTTCGAACCTACGCGGGAGGACCCCAATGGTTTTCAAGACCGTCACCTTAACCACTCAGCCATTACTGCGGCGACGGCATGTACGCCTATTTCACTCTGAACATAGTCGACTATGTCGGGAAGAGAAAAAGAATACGCGGAAACACAGTCAGCAGGGTTTAAACCTGCGCGGAAAGAACCAAATGGTTTCGAAGACCATCGATTTAAACACTCGGCCATCACTGTCGCGACGGCGTCTACTCTAATTTTACTCAGAACATAGTCAACTATGTCGAGAAGAGAAAAAGAAAACGCAGATAAGCAGTCGGCTAGGTTTGAACCTGCGCGGGAAGAACCCAATGGTTTTCAAGACTATCGCCTTAACCACTCGGCCACGACTGCGGCGACGGCGTCTACTCTTATTTTTTTCTGAGCATATTTAACTATGTCTACAAGAAAAAAAGAAAACGCGAAAGCGCAGTCGGCAGGGTTGGAACTTCCGCAGGTGGACCCCAATGGTTTCCAAGACCACCGCCTTAACCCCTCCGCCACGACTGCGGCGACGGCGTTTACTCTTATTTCACTCTGAACATAGTCAACTATGTCGAGAAGAGAAAAAGAAAACGCGGAAACGCTGTCAGAAGGATTGCACCTGCGCGAGAAGAATGCAATGGCCTTCAAGTACATCGCCGTAACCACTCCGCCACGACTGCGGTGACGGCTTCTACTCTTATTTCACTCAGAACATAGTCGACTACGTCCCGAAGTGAAAAAGAAAACGCTGAATTGCAGTCGGCTGGGTTTGAACCTGTGCGGGAAGAACCCAAGGGTTTTCAAGACCATCGCCTTAACCACTCGGCCATTACTGCGGCGACGGCGTCTACTCTTATTTTACTTCGAAGATATTTAACTATGTGGAGAAAAGAAAAAGAAAACGCGGAAACACAGTCAGTAGAGTTGGAACTTGCGCTGCAAGACCCCAATGGTTTTCAAGACATGAGCCTTAACCTCTCTGCCACGACTGCGGCGACGGCGTCCACTCTTATTTCACTCTAAACATAGTCGACTATGTCGAGAAGAAAAAAATAAAACGCGGAAACGCCGTCGGCAGCGTTAGGACCTGCGCGGGAAGAACCCAGTTGTTTTTGAAGACCATCGCCTTTCCCACTCCGCCACGACTGCGGCGACGGCTTCTGCTCTTATTTCACTCAGAACATAGTCGACTATGCCGAGAATAGAAAAAGAAACCGCGGAAACACAGTCGGCAGGGTTCGAACGTGCGCGGAAAGAACCAACAGGTTTCCAAGACCATCGGTTCAACCACTCGGCCATGACTGTGGCGACGGCGTCTACTCTTATTTCACTCAGAACATAGTCGACTATGTCGAGAAGAGAAAATGAAAACGCAGATAAGCAGTCGGCTGGGTTTGAACCTGCGCGGGAAGAACGGAATGGTTTTTAAGACTATCGCCTTAACCACTCAGCCACGACTTCGGCGACAGCGTCTACTCTTATTTTTTTCTGAGCATATTTAACTATGTCGACAAGAAAAAAAACGCGGAAGCGCAGTCGGCAGGGTTGGAACTTGCGCAGGAAGACCCCAATGGTTTTCAAGACCATCGCCTTAACCACTCCGCCACGACTGCGGCGACGCCGTTCACTCTTATTTCACTCTGAACATAGTCAACTATGTCGAGAAGAGAAAAAGAAATCGCGGAAACGCAGTCAGAAGGATTGAACCTGCGCGAGAAGAACGCAATGGTTTTCAAGACCATCGCCTTAACCACTCCGCCACGACTGCGGCGACGGCTTCTGCTCTTATTTCACTCAGAACATAGTCGACTACACTGTAATCAAAAGTTAGCCGAGATGAGAGTTTCTCCAGCACATAAGCCCACAAAACTCCCCTGCCTCAATTATTTACTCCCTGGTAGGGAGTGAACTCGGCACATGTCATCGTAAAACGCCCCCTCCTTAATCACAGAGTTTATGAACGACATGACCTTATTAAACTCCCCAGGGAGTTTCAGGTCACGTGGTTACAAACTCCCTATGGGAGCTTTAAAAACCCTCTTTGGGCGTGACGTGCGTGTGTGTGTATGTGTGCGTGTGCGTGTGTTTGTGTGTGTGTATGTGTGTGTACGGGCATATGTTTGCACGTCTGTGTGAAACACATGTGCTTTGTGTGGCTAACCGTGTAAGCATCTGTCAACAGGCAACGATATTATAAGTGCACCGAAGAATAGCAACGACTGGTTGGTATTTTGCTGGGAACATTTCAATATATTTCGCACCGTTAAACCACGCTGCACATCGGTCTGATTCCTCAACGAAACGTCGTGAATGCCGCGCTTCAAAGGGCCGAGTAACAAAAAACTTCGAAGAATAAATTAGTGGTAGCAAAAGTAAGCTGTTACGATCGTCAGCGGCTGCTCCAGGAGTTTTACCATCAGAAACTTCAAAGTGGTCTGAAGTAGGCTTCGCTCGACTACGGCAGGCTGGTCGGCAACCGGTCTGAGAGTTGCGCCGGCGACGCGCTCGCCCCGTCTCCGCCGATAGTGGCTTCTCAGAGTGTCACAGGTATTTCATCGCGGATGTAATATCTAAGTGGTAAGAAGGCCTCGCTATGCCGTCGGTATCAAGCCGGCATCGTATCGAACTCGCACTGCGCGCCGGCAACCGCGGCAAGCGCTACGAGCTAGCACCGACCACCGGCTATGCAAAGAATGTGTTTCACAAAAAAAATGAAGGCTTCTGGGATGTATAACAGTCTTCTGCGCCTTGCGACCACAGCTGTCAATGACTAACTACAAGGCGAGCGCCGAACGAGGCGGAGTACGATCGTCAGCGATTGCACCGTAAAACTTCGAAGCGGTTCGAAGTAGGCTTCGCTCGACTACGGCAGGCTGGCCGGCAACCAGTCTGAGAGTTGCGCCGGCGACGCGCTCGCCCCGTCTCTGCCGATAGTAGCTTCTCGGAGTGTCACCGGTATTTCACCGGCTGAAACATCTAAGCGGTAGGAAGGCCTCGCTATGTCGTCGGTATCGAGCCGGCATCCTATCGAGCTCGCACTGCGCACCGGCCGCCGTGGCGAGCTCTGCGAGCTATACATGCAATCCATGCGAGCAACGGGAAAAGCGACTGCGAACCGTCTCATTCGTTTAAGTCTATCGCTCCGTAGCTTAAACTGCGTGGATAGCGGACACCTATTTGTGTGCATGGAAAAAACGAGACGTAAACTGCACATCAGCAAGCATTTTGTGATCGCCAGCTCTCATTCATCGAATCACCGTGCCGTACTCGTGAGTGAGGCCTAGTCGTCGAATGCGGTAGCGGCGGTCTACCTCGGTTCATCGCTGGAGCTGCTAAATGTGCCTCGTTAATGTGGTCGTTCAAGGCCGCGCGCACTTTGTGTATGATTCCGTGCATTTTACGGGTCCACAAACAGTACTGCTAATGCAAATTCAGCCCGTACGACAGAGCGTCAACTGATGAAACTTTTTCGCTATAGTAAAAAAATAATGAATATTAGGCAGGCTTAGGATAAAAGGCATGTGTGTGGAAGTGCTTACATCAGACCACCGCAAGTTCATACTTACGCCGTGCGTATTTATTGCCTAAATTATAGCGAAAAAAGGCTTTCACCAGGGCTACATGGGAGGTAAAAATGTGGTGCATATATATACCCGGTGACTATATAGTAGGTGTGTACTGCGTGTGGCAAGCTGTGGTGAGTGCGAGTGTTGTGTTATAACGTGAACGTTGTGATAATGTTTGTGTACTGTAATCATTGTTGTGCTCATTAAATGTTATCTAATTAAAGTTACGCTTGCGCATGGTACGGCTGCTTACGTAATTTTTTTCTTTGTCGATGCAAAAAATTTACTCCCATACTGACCTGAAAAAGTTCCCCTATGGATGTAAATAAAAACACCCCTGGCACCATGCAAAAACCTCCTACTGATGGGGAGTAAAGTTTTTACTCCCTCCGGACTGTTTTTTAAAACTCCCATCTGGGCGTGCGCTAGAGGACAAGGTCATTTACTCCCATCTCGGCTTATTTCTGTTTACAGTGTATGCCGAGAATAGAAAAAGAAACCGCGGAAACGTTGTCGGCAGGGTTCGAACCTGTGCGGGAAGAACCAAATGGTTGTCAAGACCATCGCCTCAACCACTCGGCCACGACTGCAGCGACGGCGTTCACTCTTATTTCACTCAGAACATAGTCAACTACGTCGAGAAGACAAAAAGAAAACGCGGAAACGCAGTCAGAAGGATTGCACCTGCGCGAGAAGAACGCAATACTTTTCAAGACCATCGCCTTAACCACTCCACCACGACTGCGGCGACCGTTTCTACTCTTAATTCACTCAGAACATATTTACCTACGTCGAGAAGAGAAAAATAAAAAGCGGAACAGCAGTCGGCAGGATTGGAACTCGCGCGGGAAGACCCCAATGGTTTTCAAGACCATAGCCTTAAACTCGGCCACGACTGCGGCGACGGCTTCTACTCTTGTTTCACTCTGAACATAGTCGACTATGTCGAGAAGAGAAAAACAATACGCGGAAACACAGTCGGCAGGGTTCGAATCTGTGCGGGAAGAACCCAATGGTTTTCAAGATCATCAGTTTAACCACTCTTCCTTGACTGTGGCGAAGGCGTCTACTCTTATTTCACTCAGAACATAGTGGACAACGTCCCGAAGTGAAAAAGAAAACGCTGAATTGCAGTCGGCTGGGTTTGAACCTGTGCGGGAAGAACCCAAGGGTTTTCAAGACTATCGCCTTAACCACTCGGCCACGACTGCGGCGACGGCGTCTACTCTTATTTTTTTCTGAGCATATTTAACTATGTCTACAAGAAAAAAAGAAAACGCGGAAACGCAGTCGGTAGAGTTGGAACTTGCGCTGGAAGACCCCAATGGTTTTCAAGACATTAGCCTTAACCTCTCCGCCATGACTGCGGCGACGGCGTCTACTCTCATTTCATTTCGAAGATATTTAACTATGTCTACAAGAAAAAAAGAAAACGCGGAAACGCAGTCGGTAGAGTTGGAACTTGCGCTGGAAGACCCCAATGGTTTTCAAGACATGAGCCTTAACCTCTCCGCCACGACTGCGGCGACGGCGTCCACTCTTATTTCACTCTAAACATAGTCGACTATGTCGAGAAGAAAAAAATAAAACGCGGAAACGCCGTCGGCAGGGTTAGGACCTGCGCGGGAAGAACCCAGTGGTTTTTGAAGACCATCGCCTTTCCCACTCCGCCACGACTGCGGCGACGGCTTCTGCTCTTATTTCACTCAGAACATAGTCGACTATGCCGAGAATAGAAAAAGAAACCGCGGAAACGTAGTCGGCAGGGTTCGAACCTGTGCGGGAAGAACCCAATGGTTGTCAAGACCATCGCCTTAACCACTCGGCCACGACTGCGGCGCCGGCGTCTACTCTCATTTCACTTCGAAGATATTTAACTATGTGGAGAAAAGAAAAAGAAAACGCGGAAACACAGTCGGTAGAGTTGGAACTTGCGCTGCAAGACCCCAATGGTTTTCAAGACCATCGCCTTAACCACTCGGCCACGACTGCAGCGACGGCGTCTACTCTTATTTCACTCAAAACATATTTGCCTATGTGGAGAAGAGAAAAAGAAAACGCGGAAACGCAGTCGGCGGGGTTTGAACCTGCGCGGGAAGACCCCATTGGTTTTCAAGACCATCGCATTTACCACTCCGCCACGACTGCGGCGACGGCTTCTACTCTTATTTCACTCAGAACATAGTCGACTACGTCGCGAAGTGAAAAAGAAAACGCGGAAATGCAGTCGGCTGGCTTTGAACCTGTGCGGGAAGAACCCAAGGGTTTTCAAGACTATCGCCTTAACCACTCGGCCACGACTGCGGTGACGGCGTCTACTCTTATTTCACTTCGAAGATATTTAACTATGTGGAGAAAAGAAAAAGAAAACGCGGAAACGCAGTTGGTAGAGTTGGAACTTGCGCGGGAAGGCCCCAATGGTTTTCAAGACATTAGCCTTAACCTCTCCGCCATGACTACGGCGACGGCGTCCACTCTTATTTCACTCTGAACATAGTCGACTATGTCGAGAAGAGAAAAATAAAACGCGGAAACGCCGTCGGCAGGGTATGGACCTGCGCGTGAAGAACCGAGTGGTTTTGAAGCCCATCGCCTTAACCACTCGGCCACGACTGCGACGATGGTGTCTACTTTTATTTCACTCAAAACATATTTGACTATGTGGAAAAGACAAAAAGAAAACGCGGAAACGCAGTCGACGGGGTTCGAACCTGCGCGGGAAGACCCCAATGGTTTTCAAGACCGTCACCTTAACCACTCAGCCATTACTGCGGCGACGGCATGTACGCCTATTTCACTCTGAACATAGTCGACTATGTCGGGAAGAGAAAAAGAATACGCGGAAACACAGTCAGCAGGGTTTAAACCTGCGCGGAAAGAACCAAATGGTTTCAAGACCATCGGTTTAAACACTCGGCCATCACTGTGGCGACGGCGTCTACTCTTATTTCACTCAGAACATAGTCGACTATGTCGAGAAGAGAAAAAGAAAACGCAGATAAGCAGTCGGCTAGGTTTGAACCTGCGCGGGAAGAACCCAATGGTTTTCAAGACTATCGCCTTAACCACTCGGCCACGACTGCGGCGACGGCGTCTACTCTTATTTTTTTCTGAGCACATTTAACTATGTCTACAAGAAAAAAAGAAAACGCGGAAACGCAGTCGGTAGAGTTGGAACTTGCGCTGGAAGACCCCAATGGTTTTCAAGACATTAGCCTTAACCTCTCCGCCATGACTGCGGCGACGGCGTCTACTCTCATTTCATTTCGAAGATATTTAACTATGTGGAGAAAAGAAAAAGAAAACGCGGAAACACAGTCGGTAGAGTTGGAACTTCCGCTGCAAGACCCCAATGGTTTTCAAGACATGAGCCTTAACCTCTCCGCCACGACTGCGGCGACGGCGTCCACTCTTATTTCACTCTGAACATGGTCGACTATGTCGAGAAGAAAAAATAAAACGCGGAAATGCCGTCAGCAGGGTTTGGACCTGCGCGGGAAGAACCCAGTGGTTTTTAAGCCCATCGCCTTAACCACTCGTCCACGACTGCGGTGGCGGCGTCTACTCTTATTTAACTCAAAACATATTTGACTATGTGGAGAAGAGAAAAAGAAAACGCGGAAACGCAGTCGGCTGGGTTCGAACCTGCGCGGAAAGACCCCAATGGTTTTCAAGACCATCGCCTTAACCACTCGGCAATAACTGCGGCGACGGCTTCTACTCTTATTTCACTCTGAACATAGTCGACTATGTCGAGAAGAGAAAAAGAATACGCGGAAACACAGTCGGCAGGGTTCGAATCTGTGCGGGAAGAACCCAATGGTTTTCAAGATCATCAGTTTAACCACTCTGCCTTGACTGTGGCGAAGGCGTCTACTCTTATTTAACTCAGAACATAGTGGACTACGTCCCGAAGTGAAAAAGAAAACGCTGAATTGCAGTCGGCTGGGTTTGAACCTGTGCGGGAAGAACCCAAGGGTTTTCAAGACTATCGCCTTAACCACTCGGCCACGACTGCGGCGACGGTGTCTACTCTCATTTCACTTCGAAGATATTTAACTATGTGGAGAAAAGAAAAAGAAAACGCGGAAACACAGTCAGTAGAGTTGGAACTTGCGCTGCAAGACCCCAATGGTTTTCAAGACATGAGCCTTAACCTCTCCGCCACGACTGCGGCGACGGCGTCTACTCTTATTTCACTCAAAACATATTTGCCTATGTGGAGAAGAGAAAAAGAAAACGCGGAAACGCAGTCGGCGGGGTTTGAACCTGCGCGGGAAGACCCCATTGGTTTTCAAGACCATCGCAATTACCACTCCGCCACGACTGCGGCGACGGCTTCTACTCTTATTTCACTCAGAACATAGTCGACTACGTCGCGAAGTGAAAAAGAAAACGCGGAAATGCAGTCGGCTGGCTTTGAACCTGTGCGGGAAGAACCCAAGGGTTTTCAAGACTATCGCCTTAACCACTCGGCCACGACTGCGGTGACGGCGTCTACTCTTATTTCACTTCGAAGATATTTAACTATGTGGAGAAAAGAAAAAGAAAACGCGGAAACGCAGTTGGTAGAGTTGGAACTTGCGCGGGAAGGCCCCAATGGTTTTCAAGACATTAGCCTTAACCTCTCCGCCATGACTACGGCGACGGCGTCCACTCTTATTTCACTCTGAACATAGTCGACTATGTCGAGAAGAGAAAAATAAAACGCGGAAACGCCGTCGGCAGGGTATGGACCTGCGCGTGAAGAACCGAGTGGTTTTGAAGCCCATCGCCTTAACCACTCGGCCACGACTGCGACGATGGTGTCTACTTTTATTTCACTCAAAACATATTTGACTATGTGGAAAAGACAAAAAAAAAACGCGGAAACGCAGTCGACGGGGTTCGAACCTGCGCGGGAAGACCCCAATGGTTTTCAAGACCGTCACCTTAACCACTCAGCCATTACTGCGGCGACGGCATGTACGCCTATTTCACTCTGAACATAGTCGACTATGTCGGGAAGAGAAAAAGAATACGCGGAAACACAGTCAGCAGGGTTTAAACCTGCGCGGAAAGAACCAAATGGTTTCAAGACCATCGGTTTAAACACTCGGCCATCACTGTGGCGACGGCGTCTACTCTTATTTCACTCAGAACATAGTCGACTATGTCGAGAAGAGAAAAAGAAAACGCAGATAAGCAGTCGGCTAGGTTTGAACCTGCGCGGGAAGAACCCAATGGTTTTCAAGACTATCGCCTTAACCACTCGGCCACGACTGCGGCGACGGCGTCTACTCTTATTTTTTTCTGAGCATATTTAACTATGTCTACAAGAAAAAAAGAAAACGCGGAAACGCAGTCGGTAGAGTTGGAACTTGCGCTGGAAGACCCCAATGGTTTTCAAGACATTAGCCTTAACCTCTCCGCCATGACTGCGGCGACGGCGTCTACTCTCATTTCATTTCGAAGATATTTAACTATGTGGAGAAAAGAAAAAGAAAACGCGGAAACACAGTCGGTAGAGTTGGAACTTCCGCTGCAAGACCCCAATGGTTTTCAAGACATGAGCCTTAACCTCTCCTCCACGACTGCGGCGACGGCGTCCACTCTTATTTCACTCTGAACATGGTCGACTATGTCGAGAAGAAAAAATAAAACGCGGAAATGCCGTCAGCAGGGTTTGGACCTGCGCGGGAAGAACCCAGTGGTTTTTAAGCCCATCGCCTTAACCACTCGTCCGCGACTGCGGTGGCGGCGTCTACTCTTATTTAACTCAAAACATATTTGACTATGTGGAGAAGAGAAAAAGAAAACGCGGAAACGCAGTCGGCTGGGTTTGAACCTGCGCGGAAAGACCCCAATGGTTTTCAAGACCATCGCCTTAACCACTCGGCAATAACTGCGGCGACGGCTTCTACTCTTATTTCACTCAGAACATAGTCGACTATGTCGAGAAGAGAAAAAGAATACGCGGAAACACAGTCGGCAGGGTTCGAATCTGTGCGGGAAGAACCCAATGGTTTTCAAGATCATCAGTTTAACCACTCTGCCTTGACTGTGGCGAAGGCGTCTACTCTTATTTAACTCAGAACATAGTGGACTACGTCCCGAAGTGAAAAAGAAAACGCTGAATTGCAGTCGGCTGGGTTTGAACCTGTGCGGGAAGAACCCAAGGGTTTTCAAGACTATCGCCTTAACCACTCGGCCACGACTGCGGCGACGGTGTCTACTCTCATTTCACTTCGAAGATATTCAACTATGTGGAGAAAAGAAAAAGAAAACGCGGAAACACAGTCAGTAGAGTTGGAACTTGCGCTGCAAGACCCCAATGGTTTTCAAGACATGAGCCTTAACCTCTCCGCCACGACTGCGGCGACGGCGTCCACTCTTATTTCACTCTAAACATAGTCGACTATGTCGAGAAGAAAAAAATAAAACGCGGAAACGCCGTCGGCAGGGTTAGGACCTGCGCGGGAAGAACCCAGTGGTTTTTGAAGACCATCGCCTTTCCCACTCCGCCACGACTGCGGCGACGGCTTCTGCTCTTATTTCACTCAGAACATAGTCGACTATGCCGAGAATAGAAAAAGAAACCGCGGAAACGTAGTCGGCAGGGTTCGAACCTGTGCGGGAAGAACCCAATGGTTGTCAAGACCATCGCCTTAACCACTCGGCCACGACTGCGGCGCCGGCGTCTACTCTCATTTCACTTCGAAGATATTTAACTATGTGGAGAAAAGAAAAAGAAAACGCGGAAACACAGTCGGTAGAGTTGGAACTTGCGCTGCAAGACCCCAATGGTTTTCAAGACCATCGCCTTAACCACTCGGCCACGACTGCAGCGACGGCGTCTACTCTTATTTCACTCAAAACATATTTGCCTATGTGGAGAAGAGAAAAAGAAAACGCGGAAACGCAGTCGGCGGGGTTTGAACCTGCGCGGGAAGACCCCATTGGTTTTCAAGACCATCGCATTTACCACTCCGCCACGAATGCGGCGACGGCTTCTACTCTTATTTCACTCAGAACATAGTCGACTACGTCGCGAAGTGAAAAAGAAAACGCGGAAATGCAGTCGGCTGGCTTTGAACCTGTGCGGGAAGAACCCAAGGGTTTTCAAGACTATCGCCTTAACCACTCGGCCACGACTGCGGTGACGGCGTCTACTCTTATTTCACTTCGAAGATATTTAACTATGTGGAGAAAAGAAAAAGAAAACGCGGAAACGCAGTTGGTAGAGTTGGAACTTGCGCTGGAAGACCCCAATGGTTTTCAAGACATTAGCCTTAACCTCTCCGCCATGACTGCGGCGACGGCGTCCACTCTTATTTCACTCTGAACATAGTCGACTATGTCGAGAAGAGAAAAATAAAACGCGGAAACGCCGTCGGCAGGGTTTGGACCTGCGCGGGAAGAACCCAGTGGTTTTCCAGCCCATCGCCTCAACCACTCGGCCGCGACTGCGGCGACGGTGTCTACTTTTATTTCACTCAAAACATATTTGACTATGTGGAAAAGAGAAAAAAAACGCGGAAACGCAGTCGGCTGGGTTCGAACCTGCGCGGGAAGACCCCAATGGTTTTCAAGACCGTCACCTTAACCACTCGGCCATTACTGCGGCGACGGCTTGTACGCCTATTTTACTCTGAACATAGTCGACTATGTCGAGAAGAGAAAAAGATTACGCGGAAACACAGTCGGCAGGGTTTGAACCTGCGCGAAAAGAACCAACAGGTTTCCAAGACCATCGGTTCAACCACTCGGCCATGACTGTGGCGACGGCGTCTACTCTTATTTAACTCAGAACATAGTCGACTATGTTGAGAAGAGAAAATGAAAACGCAGATAAGCAGTCGGCTAGGTTTGAACCTGCGCGGAAAAAACCCAATGTTTTCAAGACTATCGCCTTAACCACTCGGCCATGACTGCGGCGACGGCGTCTACTCTTATTTTTTTTCTGAGCATATTTAATTATGTCGACTTGAAAAAAAAACGCGGAAGCGCAGTCGGCAGGGTTGGAACTTGCGCAGGAAGACCCCAATGGTTTTCAAGACCATCGCCTTAACCACTCCGCCACGACTGCGGCGACGCCGTTCACTCTTATTTCACTCTGAACATAGTCAACTATGTCGAGAAGAGAAAAAGTAAACGCGGAAACGCAGTCAGAAGAATTGAACCTGCGCGAGAAGAACGCAATGGTTTTCAAGACCATCGCCTTAACCACTCCGCCACGACTGCGGCGACGGCTTCTGCTCTTATTTCACTCAGAACATAGTCGACTATGCCGAGAATAGAAAAAGAAACCGCGGAAACGTTGCCGGCAGGGTTCGAACCTGCGCGAGAAGAACGCAATAGTTTTCAAGACCATCCCCTTAACCACTCCACCACGACTGCGGCGACCGTTTCTACTCTTATTTCACTCAGAACATATTTACCTACGTCGAGAACAGAAAAATAAAACGCGAAACAGCAGTCGGCATCATTGGAACTCGCGCGGGAAGACCCCAATGGTTTTCAAGACCATAGCCTTAAACTCGGCCACGACTGCGGCGACGACGTCCACTCTTATTTCACTCAGAACATAGTCGACTATGTCGAGAACAGAAAAAGAAAACGCGGAAACACAGTCGGCTGGGTTTCAACCTGCGCTGGAAGACCCCAATGGTTTTCAAGACAGCCTTAACCTCTCCGCCACGACTGCGGCGACGGTGTTCACTCTTATTTCACTCTGAACATAGTCGACTATGTCGAAAAGAGAAAAAGAAAACGTGGAAATGCAGTCGGCTGGGTTTGAACCTGTGCGGGAAGAACCCAAGGGTTTTCAAGACTATCGCCTTAACCACTCGGCCAAGACTGCGGCGACGGCGTCTACTCTCATTTCACTTCGAAGATATTTAACTATGTGGAGAAAACAAAAAGAAAACGCGGAAACGCAGTCGGTAGAGTTAGAACTTGCGCTGGAAGGCCGCAATGATTTTCAAGACATTAGCCTTAACCTCTCCGCCACGACTACGGCGACGGCGTCCACTCTTATTTCACTCTGATCATAGTCGACTATGTCGAGAAGAGAAAAATAAAACGCGGAAACGCCGTCGGCAGGGTTTGGACCTGCGCGGGAAGAACGCAGTGGTTTTGAAGCCCATCGCCTCAACCACTCGGCCACGACTGCGGCGACGGTGTCTACTTTTATTTCACTCAAAACATATTTGACTATGTGGAAAAGACAAAAAGAAAACGCGGAAACGCAGTCCGCTGGGTTCGAACCTGCGCGGGAAGACCCCAATGGTTTTCAAGACCGTCACCTTAACCACTCAGCCATTACTGCGGCGACGGCATGTACGCCGATTTCACTCTGAACATAGTCGACTATGTCGGGAAGAGAAAAAGAATACGCGGAAGCACAGTCAGCAGGGTTTAAACCTGCGCGGAAAGAACCAAATGGTTTCCAAGACCATCGATTTAAACACTCGGCCATCACTGTGGCGACGGCGTCTACTCTTATTTCACTCAGAACATAGTCGACTACGCCGAGAAAAGAAAAAGAAAACGCAGATAAGCAGTCGGCTAGGTTTGAACCTGCGCGGGAAAAACCCAATGGTTTTCAAGACTATCGCCTGAACCACTCGACCATGACTGCGGCGACGGCGTCTACTCTTATTTTTTTTCTGAGCATATTTAACTATGTCGACATGAAAAAAAAACGCGGAAGCGCAGTCGGCAGGGTTGGAACTTGCGCAGGAAGACCCCAATGGTTTTCAAGACCATCGCCTTAACCACTTCGCCACGACTGCGGCGACGCCGTTCACTCTTATTTCACTCTGAACATAGTCAACTATGTCGAGAAGAGAAAAAGTAAACGCGGAAACGCAGTCAGAAGAATTGAACCTGCGCGAGAAGAACGCAATGGTTTTCAAGACCATCGCCTTAACCACTCCGCCACGACTGCGGCGACGGCTTCTGCTCTTATTTCACTCAAAACATATTTGACTATGTGGAGAAGAAAAAAAAACGCGGAAACGCAGTCGGCTGGGTTCGAACCTGCGCGGGAAGACCCCAATGGTTTTCAAGACCATCGCCTTAACCACTCGGCAATAACTGCGGCGACGGCTTCTACTCTTATTTCATTCAGAACATAGTCGACTATGCCGAGAATAGAAAAAGAAACCGCGGAAACATAGTCGGCAGGGTTCGAACCTGTGCGGGAAGAACCCAATGGTTTTCACGACCATCAGTTTAACCACTCTGCCATGACTGTGGCGAAGGCGTCTACTCTTATTTCACTCAGAACATAGTCGACTATGTCGAGAAGAGAAAAAGAAAACGCATATAAGCAGTCGGCTGGGTTTGAACCTGCGCGGGAAGAACCCAATGTTTTTCAAGACTATCGCCTTAACCACTCGGCCACGACTGCGGCGACGGCGTCTACTCTTATTTTTTCTGAGCATATTTAACTATGTCGACAAGAGAAAAAGAAAACGCGGAAGCGCAGTCGGCAGGGTTGGAACTTGCGCAGGAAGACCCCAATGGTTTTCAAGACCATCGCCTTAACCACTCCGCCAAGACTGCGGCGACGGCGTTTACTCTTATTTCACTCTGAACATAGTCAACTATGTCGAAAAGAGAAAAAGAAAACGTGGAAATGCAGTCGGCTGGGTTTGAACCTGTGCGGGAAGAACCCAAGGGTTTTCAAGACTATCGCCTTAACCACTCGGCCAAGACTGCGGCGACGGCGTCTACTCTCATTTCACTTCGAAGATATTTAACTATGTGGAGAAAACAAAAAGAAAACGCGGAAACGCAGTCGGTAGAGTTAGAACTTGCGCTGGAAGGCCGCAATGATTTTCAAGACATTACCCTTAACCTCTCCGCCACGACTACGGCGACGGCGTCCACTCTTATTTCACTCTGATCATAGTCGACTATGTCGAGAAGAGAAAAATAAAACGCGGAAACGCCGTCGGCAGGGTTTGGACCTGCGCGGGAAGAACGCAGTGGTTTTGAAGCCCATCGCCTCAACCACTCGGCCACGACTGCGGCGACGGTGTCTACTTTTATTTCACTCAAAACATATTTGACTATGTGGAAAAGACAAAAAGAAAACGCGGAAACGCAGTCCGCTGGGTTCGAACCTGCGCGGGAAGACCCCAATGGTTTTCAAGACCGTCACCTTAACCACTCAGTATTACTGCGGCGACGGCATGTACGCCTATTTCACTCTGAACATAGTCGACTATGTCGGGAAGAGAAAAAGAATACGCGGAAGCACAGTCAGCAGGGTTTAAACCTGCGCGGAAAGAACCAAATGGTTTCCAAGACCATCGATTTAAACACTCGGCCATCACTGTGGCGACGGCGTCTACTCTTATTTCACTCAGAAGATAGTCGACTACGCCGAGAAGAGAAAAAGAAAACGCAGATAAGCAGTCGGCAGGGTTGCACCTTGCGCAGGTGGACCCCAATGGTTTCCAAGACCACCGCCTTAACCCCTCCGCCACGACTGCGGCGACGGCGTCTACTCTCATTTCACTTCGAAGATATTTAACTATGTGGAGAAAACAAAAAGAAAACGCGGAAACGCAGTCGGTAGAGTTGGAACTTGCGCTGAAAGGCCCCAATGGTTTTCAAGACATTAGACTTAACCTTTCCGCCACGACTACGGCGACGGCGTCCACTCCTATTTCACTCTGAACATAGTCGACTATGTCGAGAAGAGAAAAATAAAACGCGGAAACGCCGTCGGCAGGGTATGGACCTGCGCGGGAAGAACCCAGTGGTGTTGAAGCCCATCGCCTTAACGACTCGTCCATGACTGCGGTGGCGGCGTCTACTCTTATTTCACTCAAAACATATTTGACTATGTGGAGAAGAAAAAAAAACGCGGAAACGCAGTCGGCTGGGTTCGAACCTGCGCGGGAAGACCCCAATGGTTTTCAAGACCATCGCCTTAACCACTCGGCAATAACTGCGGCGACGGCTTCTACTCTTATTTCATTCAGAACATAGTCGACTATGCCGAGAATAGAAAAAGAAACCGCGGAAACATAGTCGGCAGGGTTCGAACCTGTGCGGGAAGAACCCAATGGTTTTCACGACCATCAGTTTAACCACTCTGCCATGACTGTGGCGAAGGCGTCTACTCTTATTTCACTCAGAACATAGTCGACTATGTCGAGAAGAGAAAAAGAAAACGCATATAAGCAGTCGGCTGGGTTTGAACCTGCGCGGGAAGAACCCAATGTTTTTCAAGACTATCGCCTTAACCACTCGGCCACGACTGCGGCGACGGCGTCTACTCTTATTTTTTCTGAGCATATTTAACTATGTCGACAAGAGAAAAAGAAAACGCGGAAGCGCAGTCGGAAGGGTTGTAACTTGCGCAGGAAGACCCCAATGGTTGTCAAGACCATCGCCTTAACCACTCCGCCACGACTGCGGCGACGGCGTTCACTCTTATTTCACTCTGAACATAGTCAACTGTGTCGAGAAGAGAAAAAGAAAACGCGGAAACGCAGTCAGAAGGATTGCACCTGCGCGAGAAGAACGCAATGGTTTTCAAGACCATCGCCTTAACCACTCCGCCACGACTTTGGCGACGGTTTCTACTCTTATTTCACTCAGAACATAGTCGAGTACGTCGAGAATTGAAAAAGAGAACGCTGAATTGCCGTCGGCTGCGTTTGAACCTGTGCGGGAAGAACCCAATGGTTTTCAAGACTGTCGCCTTAACCACTCGGCTACCACTGCGGCGATGGCGTCTACTCTTATTTCACTCTGAACATATTTAACTATGTCGAGAAGAAAAAAGAAAACACGGAAGCACAGTCGGCAGGGTGGGAAATTGCGCGGGAAGACCCCAATTGTTTTCAAGACCACAGCCTTAACCTCTTGGCCATGACTGCGGCGATGACGTCCACTCTTATTTCACTCTGAACATAGTCGACTATGTCGAGAACAGAAAAAGAAAACGCGGAAACGCAGTCGGTAGAGTTAGAACTTGCGCTGGAAGGCCGCAATGGTTTTCAAGACATTAGCCTTAACCTCTCCGCCACGACTACGGCGACGGCGTCCACTCTTATTTCACTCTCATCATAGTCGACTATGTCGAGAAGAGAAAAAGAAAACGCGGAAACGCAGTCGGCTGGGTTCGAACCTGCGCGGGAAGACCCCAATGGTTTTCAAGACCGTCACCTTAACCACTCAGCCATTACTGCGGCGACGGCATGTACGCCTATTTCACTCTGAACATAGTCGACTATGTCGGGAAGAGAAAAAGAATACGCGGAAGCACAGTCAGCAGGGTTTAAACCTGCGCGGAAAGAACCAAATGGTTTCCAAGACCATCGATCTAAACACTCGGCCATCACTGTGGCGACGGCGTCTACTATTATTTCACTCAGAACATAGTCGACTACGCCGAGAAGAGAAAAAGAAAACGCAAATAAGCAGTCGGCTAGGTTTGAACCTGCGCGGGAAAAACCCAATGGTTTTCAAGACTATCGCCTTAACCACTCGGCCACGACTGCGGCGACGGCGTCTACTCTTATTTTTTTTCTGAGCATATTCAGCTATGTCTACAAGAAAAAAAGAAAACGCGAAAGCGCAGTCGGCAGGGTTGCACCTTGCGCAGGTGGACCCCAATGGTTTCCAAGACCACCGCCTTAACCCCTCCGCCACGACTGCGGCGACGGCGTCTACTCTCATTTCAATTCGAAGATATTTAACTATGTGGAGAAAACAAAAAGAAAACGCGGAAACGCAGTCGGTAGAGTTGGAACTTGCGCTGGAAGGCCCCAATGGTTTTCAAGACATTAGACTTAACCTTTCCGCCACGACTACGGCGACGGCGTCCACTCCTATTTCACTCTGAACATCGTCGACTATGTCGAGAAGAGAAAAATAAAACGCGGAAACGCCGTCGGCAGGGTATGGACCTGCGCGGAAAGAACCCAGTGGTTTTGAAGCCCATCGCCTTAACCACTCGTCCATGACTGCGGTGGCGGCGTCTACTTTTATTTCACTCAAAACACATTTGACTATGTGGAGAAGAAAAAAAAACGCGGAAACGCAGTCGGCTGGGTTCGAACCTGCGCGGGAAGACCCCAATGGTTTTCAAGACCATCGCCTTAACCACTCGGCAATAACTGCGGCGACGGCTTCTACTCTTATTTCATTCAGAACATAGTCGACTATGCCGAGAATAGAAAAAGAAACCGCGGAAACATAGTCGGCAGGGTTCGAACCTGTGCGGGAAGAACCCAATGGTTTTCAAAACCATCAGTTTAACCACTGTGCCATGACTGTGGCGAAGGCGTCTACTCTTATTTCACTCAGAACATAGTCGACTATGTCGAGAAGAGAAAAAGAAAACGCATATAAGCAGTCGGCTGGGTTTGAACCTGCGCGGGAAGAACCCAATGTTTTTCAAGACTATCGCCTTAACCACTCGGCCACGACTGCGGCGACGGCGTCTACTCTTATTTTTTCTGAGCATATTTAACTATGTCGACAAGAGAAAAACGAAACGCGGAAGCGCAGTCGGAAGGGTTGTAACTTGCGCAGGAAGACCCCAATGGTTTTCAAGACCATCGCCTTAACCACTCCGCCACGACAGCGGCGACGGCGTTCACTCTTATTTCACTCTGAACATAGTCAACTGTGTCGAGAAGAGAAAAAGAAAACGCGGAAACGCAGTCAGAAGGATTGCACCTGCGCGAGAAGAACGCAATGGTTTTCAAGACCATCGCCTTAACCACTCCGCCACGACTTTGGCGACGGTTTCTACTTTTATTTCACTCAGAACATAGTCGAGTACGTCGAGAATTGAAAAAGAAAACGGTGAAATGCAGTCGGCTGCGTTTGAACCTGTGCGGGAAGAACCCAATGGTTTTCAAGACTGTCACCTTAACCACTCGGCTACCACTGCGGCGATGGCGTTTACTCTTATTTCACTCTGAACATATTTAACTATGTCGAGAAGAAAAAAGAAAGCGCGGAAGCACAGTCGGCAGGGTGGGAAATTGCGCGGGAAGACCCCAATTGTTTTCAAGACCACAGCCTTAACCTCTTGGCCATGACTGCGGCGATGACGTCCACTCTTATTTCACTCTGAACATAGTCGACTATGTCGAGAACAGAAAAAGAAAACGCGGAAACGCAGTCGGCAGGGTTTGAACCTGCGCGGGAAAAACCCAAGGGTTTTCAAGACTATCGCCTTAACCACTCGGCCACGACTGCGGCGACGGCGTCTACTCTCATTTCACTTCGAAGATATTTAACTATGTGGAGAAAACAAAAAGAAAACGCGGAAACGCAGTCGGTAGAGTTAGAACTTGCGCTGGAAGGCCGCAATGGTTTTCAAGACATTAGCCTTAACCTCTCCGCCACGACTACGGCGACGGCGTCCACTCTTATTTCACTCTGATCATAGTCGACTATGTCGAGAAGAGAAAAATAAAACGCGGAAACGCCGTCGGCAGGGTTTGGACCTGCGCGGGAAGAACCCAGTGGTTTTGAAGCCCATCGCCTTAACCACTCGGCCACGACTGCGGCGACGGTGTCTACTTTTATTTCACTCAAAACATATTTGACTATGTGGAAAAGACAAAAAGAAAACGCGGAAACGCAGTCGGCTAGGTTTGAACCTGCGCGGGAAGAACCCAATGGTTTTCAAGACTATCGCCTTAACCACTCGGCCACGACTGCGGCGACGGCGTCTACTCTTATTTTTTTCTGAGCATATTTAACTATGTCTACAAGAAAAAAAGAAAACGCGGAAACGCAGTCGCTAGAGTTGGAACTTGCGCTGGAACACCCCAATGGTTTTCAAGACATTAGCCTTAACCTCTCCGCCATGACTGCGGCGACGGCGTCTACTCTCATTTCATTTCGAAGATATTTAACTATGTGGAGAAAAGAAAAAGAAAACGCGGAAACACAGTCGGTAGAGTTGGAACTTGCGCTGCAAGACCCCAATAGTTTTCAAGACATGAGCCTTAACCTCTCTGCCACGACTGCGGCGACGGCGTCCACTCTTATTTCACTCTGAACATAGTCGACTATGTCGAGAAGAAAAAAATAAAACGGGGAAATGCCGTCGGCAGGGTTTGGACCTGCGCGGGAAGAACCCAGTGGTTTTTAAGCCCATCGCCTTTACCACTCGTCCACGACTGCGGTGGCGGCGTCTACTCTTATTTAACTCAAAACATATTTGACTATGTGGAGAAGAGAAAAAGAAAACGCGGAAACGCAGTCGGCTGGGTTCGAACCTGCGCGGAAAGACCCCAATGGTTTTCAAGACCATCGCCTTAACCACTCGGCAATAACTGCGGCGACGGCTTCTACTCTTATTTCATTCAGAACATAGTCGACTATGCCGAGAATAGAAAAAGAAACCGCGGAAACATAGTCGGCAAGGTTCGAACCTGTGCGGGAAGAAGCCAATGGTTTTCAAGACCATCAGTTTAACCACTCTGCCATGACTGTGGCGAAGGCGTCTACTCTTATTTCACTCAGAACATAGTCGACTATATCGAGAAGAGAAAAAGAAAACGCATATAAGCAGTCGGCTGGGTTTGAACCTGCGCGGGAAGAACCCGATGTTTTTCAAGACTATCGCCTTAACCACTCGGCCACGACTGCGGCGACGGCGTCTACTCTTATTTTTTCTGAGTATATTTAACTATGTCGAAAAGAGAAAAAGAAAACGCGGAAGCGCAGTCGGAAGAGTTGTAACTTGCGCAGGAAGACCCCAATGGTTTTCAAGACCATCGCCTTAACCACTCCGCCACGACTGCGGCGACGGCGTTCACTCTTATTTCACTCTGAACATAGTCAAATGTGTCGAGAAGAGAAAAAGAAAACGCGGAAACGCAGTCAGAAGGATTGCACCTGCGCGAGAAGAACGCAATGGTTTTCAAGACATCGCCTTAACCACTCCGCCACGACTTTGGCGACGGTTTCTACTCTTATTTCACTCAGAACATAGTCGAGTACGTCGAGAATTGAAAAAGAAAACGCTGAATTGCAGTCGGCTGCGTTTGAACCTGTGCGGGAAGAACCCAATGGTTTTCAAGACTGTCGCCTTAACCACTCCACCACGACTGCGGCGACGGCGTTCACTCTTATTTCACTCTGAACATAGTCAACTGTTTCGACAAGAGAAAAAGAAAACGCGGAAACGCAGTCAAAAGGATTGCACCTGCGCGAGAAGAACGCAATGGTTTTCAAGACCATCGCCTTAATCACTCCGCCACGACTTTGGCGACGGTTTCTACTCTTATTTCACTCAGAACATAGTCGAGTACGTCGAGAAGTAAAAAAGAAAACGCTGAATTGCAGTCGGCTGCATTTGAACCTGTGCGGGAAGAACCCAATGGTTTTCAAGACTGTCGCCTTAACCACTCGGCTACGACTGCGGCGATGGCGTGTACCCTTATTTCACTCTGAACATATTTAACTATGTCGAGAAGAAAAAAGAAAACGCGGAAGCACAGTCGGCAGGGTGGGAAATTGCGCGGGAAGACCCCAATGGTTTTCAAGACCATCACCTTAACCACTCGGCCACGACTGCGGCGACGGTGACGTCTGCTATTTCACTCTGAACATAGTCGACAATTTCGAGAAGAGAAAAAAAAACGCGGAAACGCAGTCGGCTGGTTTTGATTCTGCACGGGAAGACCCAATTGGTTTTCAAGACCATCGCATTTACCAGTCCGCCACGACTGCGGCGACGGCTTCTACTCTTATTTGAATCAGAACATAGTCGACTATGCCAAGAATAGAAAAAGAAACCGCGAAAACGTAGTCGGCAGGGTTCGAACCTGTGCGGGAAGAACCCAATGGTTTTCAAGACCATCGCCTTAACCACTCGGCCACGACTGCGCGACGGCGTCGACTCTTATTTCCCTCTGAACATAGTCGACTATGTCGAGAAGACAAAAAGAAAACGCGCCAACGCAGTCAGAAGGATTGAACCTGCGCGAGAAGAACGCAATAGTTTTCAAGACCATCGCCTTAACCACTCCGCCCCGACTGCGGCGAGGGCACCATCTGCTATTTCACTCTGAACATAGTCGATTATGTCAAGAAAAGAAAAACAAATTGAGAAAACGCCGTCGGCAGGGTTCAAACCTGCGCGTAAGGAACCCAATCGTTTTCAAGACCATCACCTTAACCACTCGGCCACGACTGTGGCGACGGTGACATCTGCTATTTCACTCTGAACATAGTCGACAAAGTCGAGAGGAGAAAAAGAAAACAAGAAAACACAGTCGGCAGGGTTTGAACATGCGTGGGAAGAACCCAATGGTTTTCAAGACCATCGCTTTTCCCACTCCGCCACGACTGCGGCGACGGCTTCTACTCTTATTTCACTCAGAACATAGTCGACTATGCCTAGAATAGAAAAATAAACCGCGGAAACGTTGTCGGCAGGGTTCGAACCTGTGCGGGAAGAACCCAATGGTTTTCAAGACCATCGCCTTAACCACTCGGCCACGACTGCGGCGACTGCGTTAACTCTTATTTCACTCTGAACATAGTCGACTATGTCAAGAACAGAAAATGAAAACGCGGAAACGCATTCGGCAGGGTTTGAACCTGCGCGGGAATAAGCCAAGGGTTTTCAAGCCCATCGCCTTAACCACTCGGCCACGACTACGGCGACGGCGTCTACTCTTATTTCACTCAAAACATATTTGACTATGTGGAGAAGAGAAAAACAAAACGCGGAAACCCAGTCGCTTCGGTTTGAACCTGTGCGGGAAGACCCCCATGGTTTTCAAGACCATCGATTTTACCACTCCGCCACGACTGCGGCGACGGCTTGTACTCTTATTTCACTCAGAACATAGTCGAATATGCCGAGAATAGAAAAAGAAACCGCGGCAACGTAGTCGGCAGGGTTCGAACCTGTGCGGAACGAACCCAATGGTTTTCAGGACCGTCGTCTTAACCACTCGGCCACGACTGCGGCGACAGCGTTCACTCTTATTTCACTCTGAACATAGTCGACTATGTCGAGAAGAGAAAAAGAAAACGCGGAAACGAGGTCGGCAGGGTTCGAACCTACGCGCGAAGAACCCAGTGGCTACCAAGCCCATCGCCTTAACCACTCGGTCACGACTGCGGCGCCGGCGTCTACTCTTATTGCACTCAAAACATATTTGACAATGTGGAGAAGAGAAAAATAAAACGCGGAAACGCAGTCGGTAGGGTTTGAACCTGTGCGGAAAGAACCAAAGGGTTTCCAAGACCATCGGTGTAACCACTCGGCCACGACTGCGGCGACAGCGTTCACTCTTATTTCACTCTGAACATAGTCGACTATGTCGAGAAGAGAAAAAAGAACGCGGAAACGCAGTCGGCCGCGTTTGAACCTGCGCGCGAAGAACCCAGTGGTTTCCAAGCCCATCGCCTTAACCACTCGGCCACGACTGCGACGCCGGCGTCTACTCTTATTGCACTCACAACATATTTGACAATGTGGAGAAGAGAAAAAGAAAACGCGGAAACGCAGTCGGTAGGGTTTGAACCTGTGCGGAAAGAACCAAATGGTTTCCAAGACCATCGGTGTAACCACTCGGCCATGGCTGTGGCGAAGGCGTCTACCCTTATTTCACTCTGAACATAGTCGACTATGTCGAGAAGAGAAAAAGAACACGCGGAAACGCATTCGGCAGGGTTGGAACTTGCGCGGGAAGACCCCAATGGTTTTCAAGACAACAGCCTTAACCTCTCGGCCACGACTGCGGCGACGACTTCTACTCTTATTTCACTCAGAACATAGTCGACTATGCCGAGAATAGAAAAAAAAATCGCGGAAACGTAGTCGGCAGGGTTCGAACCTGTGCGGGAAGAACGCAATGGTTTTCAAGACCATCGCCTTAACCTTTCGACCACGACTGTGGCGACGGCGTCTACTTTTATTTCACTCAAAATATATTTGACTTTGTGGAGAAGAGAAAAAAAAACAGCGGAAATGTAGTCGGCAGGGTTTCAACCTGCGCGGAAAGAACCCAGTGGTTTCCAAGACCATCGCCTTAACCACTCCGCCACGACTGCGGCGACGGTTTCTACTCTTATTTCACTCGGAACATAGTCGACTACGTCGAGAAGTGAAAAAGAAAACGCTGAATTGCAGTCGGCTGGGTTTGAACCTGTGCGGGAAGAACCCAATGGTTTTCAAGACTATCACCTTAACCTCTCGGCCATTACTGCGGCGACGGCGTCCACTCTCATTTCACTTTGAACATAGTTGACTATGTCGAGAAGAGAAAAAGAAAACACGTAAACGCAGTCGGCAGAGTTTGAACCTGCGCGGGAAGAACCCAGCAGTTTTCAAGCCAATGGCATTAACCACTCGGCCATTACTGCGGCGACGGCGTCTACGCTTATTTCACTATGAACATAGTCGACTATGTCGAGAAGAGAAAAGAAAACGCGGAAACGCAGTCAGAAGGATTCAACCTGCGCGAGAAGAACGCAATGGTTTTCAAGACCATTGCCTTAACCACTCCGCCACGACTGCGGCGATGGCTTCTTCTCTTATTTCGCTCAGAACATAGTCGGCTGTGTCGAGAAGAGAAAAAGAAAACGCGGAAACGCAGTCGGCATGGTTCGAAACTGTGCGGGAAGACCCCGATGGTATACAAAACAATCCCTTAACCACTCGGCCCCGACTTCAGCGACGGCATCGACTCTTATTTCACTCTGAACATAGTCGACTATGTTGAGGAGAAAAAAAAGAAAACGCGTAAACGCAGTCAGAAGGATTGAACCTGTGCGAGAAGAACACAGTGGTTTTCAAGACCATCGCCTTAACCACTCCGTCACGACTGCGGCGACGGCGTCTACTCTTATTTCACTCTGAACATAGTCGACTATGTCGTGAAGAGAAAAAGATAACGCAGAAACGCAGTCGGCAGGGTTCGAACCTGCTTGGAAAGAACCCAGTGGTTTTCAAGACCATCGCCTTAACCACTTGGCCACGACTTTTTTTTTAACTTGTTCATAGCGATACAGACATTAGACAGCACAGATAGTATCGGCCCCAGCCAAAAATTCAATTCAAAATGTTCAATGTGCGAGTGTATCTTGGTGACAGTTTAAATAGTAATATTTGATCGCAGCCAAGGACAGGTAACCACTCTCGTGGTTCAGTAAGGGATTTGTACACTTCTCTAATGAACTGAATATTTTTAAGTATTGACTGGCAGGCCCTATATTTAAACTTAGATTTTGAAAAGCTATTCGTGTTTTCCACACACTGTGCATGCAAAGTAACATCACCATGTCGTAGGGCACACCTTCTGTATCTTCGAATGGTAAAAACCGGATTCCTAATGGAGTTAATGGAATTCCTTTTTGAATGTCATTTGCAGAATGTCCCTAAGGAAGACAGAGTCTGAGCAATCCAGGAAAATATGATGTAGTGTTTCTGCTTTTTGCAGGTAAAGCAGTGTAGCATGAAGAAAAACGTTTTTGTGGTAGCTCTCACTGGCAATCATTCAACCCTCTTTAAAACAATCTTTTCGTTCCCCCAATACATATATAACTCGGTATCTTGGAACCTGGCACATAACATCAAGCAAATATCTGTAAAATTGAGTTTTTAAAGAAATCAAGTATTCTAGCGAAAAACGCGCTCTTAGGAACCATTAAGCTCTTGTTATTTCAAACCAAAACCCTTTTATGGACACGTTTGGTGCAGCGCGTGACGTAACATTATAATCTGTAATTGCGTCACCCAACCTTATCTGCACAACGCATCGCAAAAAATCATTAGTTTTATCTCACAGAAACATAAATCGGGCAAATATTAGCTTCAAAAAGAAATTCTGAAGTCCAAGGCCACCTCTCTTCACTGAATGAAGTAAATTCGAGCGGCTTTTACGCTTCCACGATGACCCCCACACAAAAACAGCAAAAATTATGTGCATTTTATGCACACTCACCCGGGCCATACATAATACAAGTAATATATGAAACACTTTGGCGACAGGAAACACATTACACACTGCCGACTTTGAAAATATTGAGAGGCGTCTGCTTCCCCACGTAGTTTTTTGCGCCTGTACGCGCTCAGCTTGTTCTGTCCACTTCGTCTTTTTATCTTGGTAATATTCAAAATGCTTTCTAATGTAACTGGTTGTCATGTAGATAAGCGATATGCTTTCGAAAACTGTCCGCCTGCTACTCCACTGGCTGTTCCTGAATCCTAAGCATTTTTGCCAGTTTATGGAACCACCAGTGCTACTACATAATTGTCTAGCATTTTTGAGTGCCTCCCGAAAGCTTTCGTTGTCCGTTCACAACAGCGTGATGTCGTCTGCGTACGCCAGTATTTTTACTTCTTGATTTATTTGGTGATAACCACGGATATTTTGGTTTTCACGTATGTTCAAACAGAAGATCTCGAGAAAAACAGCAAAAAGCAATGGTGACAGAGGACACCCTTGAAGCACTCTTGATAGGACCGGTATGTTGTAGCTCATTCTTTTATTTATTATTAGTTGAGCAAAACATTTATCATAAGCTATGGCGACACCATCGCACATGATTCCATCCACTATAATGTATTCCAACGTCGCCAAAAGAATGTTTTGGGCAACTCTATCGGAAGCTTTTTCCAAATCGAGCTGGACCATAGCTACACATCGAAGGTTCGCATTGCAACACTCCAGTATTATTCTAGTGGCGTCAATGTTAGTGAATATTGTTCTGTTCTTTATTCCGCAAGATTGGTCGGGGCCTATTATCGTGTTAGTAAAAGATTGTCATCTTTTATCTAGTACTTTTTGTATAGTTTATGGTGAACATTTGTGAGACTTCCCGGCCTATATACATTAACTGACTGTAGCTTAAAACGGTCCTTTGTTTTAGGTATTACACAGCATGATTTCTTCTAAATGGGGGCGGTACCTCTTCAAGTTCGTATGCTTCCGCTATGAGCTTGTGAAGCATTTCTGCAATTTCAACCTCAAATGCTTAGTAAAAGAGGGCTCCTAGGCCATCTGGTCTAGGAAACTTTCCACATCCAATGCTTTCTATTCCATGCATTTTTCCGTAACTGAGATTGGCGCTTCACGCCTCTCTTTCACTTCGTCATCTATCTTTGTTATCAGCGCCAGGAAGGTATCTGCCAACTCATTGGATACCTCGACGCGTCTGCCTAACAATGTGTGGTATTGCTCAACAAAAGTTGTCACTATTTTGCTTTGGTCTGCCGACCACGTGCCGCTCAACCAGATTTTCCTAATACGGTTACCTGATCGTAACATTTCTCTTCACTGAGCGCTCGTTTTGTTGGTGCCTTCCCGGGCCATAATCGCTCGGTTTGTGCCCTTATCATTGACCCTTGATAACGCTCCACACCTATCGCTTCAATTTCACTTTTGATCCTTTTCGCTTCTGCACTTAATAACCTCGGTACGGCACGCTCAGCATTACGAAAGTACTTGAGTATGTTTTGTAATTCTTTCTTCCTTTGTTTTTCTTTCCGGTGCCGCACAGCTGTTTTCTCGATCGCACGCAGTTTGACTTTGTTTTTAAAGTCTTTCCATGCCTCCACCATGTTCGATACACCATCTTTTTTTAACGTTTGTAGTTTTTGCATCGCGGCTTTCTTGAAGCACTCATCTTGTATAATACTATCATTCATTTTCCAGATCACCCAGTTAAACTTCGACGCATTGCACCTTTTGCCAATTGTACACATCACCATGTCATTCTAACTAAAAGTCACATGTTGCACTGCATACTTCGTAACCATTGGCCTAAGATCCGGAGTCATGTATTTTAGATCTCGCCGAGCATGACTCTGCCCTTGAAAGTGAGTGTAAACAACTTCATTTCCACCTAAAATGCTTCCGACGTCTGCTAAATCAGAATTAGACACAATTTCCTGAAGCCCAATTGCACTCACATCCTTCCTTCTTTTCTGCCCCCAGTAGTCAGGCATGCAAACGCAATTCAAATCTCCTAGAAGGATCTCTTTTTTTCTCGGCTGTCAGAAGGATCGCCACATATACAAAACATGCTTTTCTTTCCTCAACGCTGTTTCCAGCATACACACATATTATTTGCCAGCATACATCATATCAAGCAAAATCGCACATTACCAGTCTTCCGCCCTGGGAAGTTAACACACGTTGTTCAACGATACCGACGCAGTTACGCAACTATAATAAACACCCCTAACCTGCCAATTGCATGACTTGCAGAGACAATATACCATGATTTAAACATATTAACCATTTTCATTGTTAGCTCTTCTCTTTCGGTCTTTGTTTCGTGGACAACAAGAATGTCTATTTAGTTTTCCAACAAAAGGCGACTTAATGGGACTTGTCTCCACCAGGCTGTTAACTCAAGAACATTAAGAGTGGCGATACGAAGTGTTACATTATGAATATTTGCCAAGAAAGGAGAAGTGAGATAATAAATCTCTCGCGTACAATAAGTAATACTGCTGTCAAACTCACATCGTTCTGCTTGACGCATAGTTGTTGGTCCACCAGTTGCGTTGCAGACTAACACAGAATTGAGAAGGATCCGTATATAGGCCGGCAACATCCACAAAACAGCCCCGGTGGGCAGCCTCGCTAACGTGGAGCAGCCATCACCGTGCTCCGCTTGTCCGGCGCAATGTTCGGTTTCGGCTTCAGTGCCACGTCTATGAAAAGTAGCTTCCGAAGGGGGACCCTCGCAGCCACTGTCATCGCCTTCCCGTACATCTCTTTTTCTATAGTGCCCCTGGGGCTCTATGAAAAGTAGCTTCCGAAGGGGGACCCTCGCAGCCACTGTCATCGCCTTCCCGTCCATCTCTTTTTTTATAGTGCCCCTGGGCCTCATTGAGATTCCCACAGTTAGGTCCATGCCTTCAACGGGCTCTTCAGCAGCGTCTGTCTCAGAGGAGCTTTGCGCTGCCCCCCCCCCCCCTTGAGTAGCCACCACCTCTGGACGCACCGAGGTTACCTCCACTGCAGGTTCGGTTAAACTTTTCTTGTCTTGAGTTTCGTCTCTTTTGTCACAGGACTGATCATCATTAGTCTTCAGATCGGGCTTCTCCTACAAAGCAGGTGAGTCGCTAAACCCCTCGCGAAATCGCTTCTGTATCGGGCTGGTCCATAATGTGTTCCTCCATGGTGTCGCCCCAACCGGAGCCGGTCGCGTTGGCATAGCTCCACGCGCACTGGTTCTTGTCGTGGCAATAACGACGACAAAGCCCACAGCACGGCACATATGGCTACTCCTGCGTGGAACTTATGGCCAGCGTGGCAAACAAGACCTCCCGTCGAATAAGGCTGATGCCGTGAAACCGGAGTCAGAGCGGGGTCCTGTCAGACACGGACATGAGCGCATGGTCTTCTCCCACTGGTAGTTCTTTTGGTATGTCTTTAGACGTCGTGCCAGATTTCAAGCGCAGTGAAAACAGCTTAGTGAGAGAGCCTCTGTCCATATACCAAACTGATATTCCGTGTTCCTTATTCCGATTTTGCCCCCATTGGCGCTCCCTGATTGGTTGTTCAACCTGTACTTCAAGTGACGATTCCGAAGCCCAATTCATGGTGACGCGAAATTGACGAGTACGCGCTTGTTATGCAAAAATAAACGGAATCGGTTCCGCGCTACGGCGGAACCGCCAGCCATGGGCCGGTCACAAATGAAATAGGTAAAATTTCAGTGCCCGCTGAACCAGCAACCTTCGCTTTACGTTTGGCTACTTGGCCGCGGCCTAAAACAAGTACCAGAGGGTTGTTGAGGTCTCGTTTGACATCCCAGACAAAAAGCTTGGGCGTCACTTTCGCCCGAGTAAAACAACAGTGTTGTGATTGCGCGACGAAGTCGCCGATGGACTCGCAGGCTGCGCTCTCGGTGGAGTGGCATACGTGTGCGCACCGCGTATCTTCGCCACCGGATCTTTCAAATCTTCGGTGGGAGGCGAGAAGACCGTAGCGGTGACACAGCCCCCGGTCAACATCTGTGTGCTACGTGTGGCTCGAGCAATCGTCCACCCAGGGACACCCGCAACAAGTGGGTTCACTTCCCGGAAATGGTGGAGGAGAACGCAGCCGTGAAGGAGCAATTCCTTCGGTTTGGACCTCGACCCGGCATGATTGGATGCGTTGACGACAGCTTCCCCGCAGTGAATAGTGAGCAGAAGGCGGCCTTTGGTGCCGCGAAGGTAATTTCGCCCTCAGCGTCATGTTCGTAAGAAGCAGTGTTCCCATCTTCTCGTGCGCACAATTGTTCTTAAAATGAAAGAAGTGTCGCTTACCTGTTAATAGAAGACAAAAGTGCAGGCTTCTCTGCTTTATGCTTTGTTGTTTGTTACCTGTAAGAATAAAAACGAAGTAAATATATCGCGATCGCGGTATGTTTGGCTTTGTTTACTCACCTGACGACAAGAACTTCACAAATTATTCTTGTTCTTCGCAGCTTGCCATATCCTTCAGCGTCGAAAATACTACCCAGCAGTGGCGATTACATTCTTCTCGCCTACTTATATGCGACATAACGCAAAACATGGCTCGCAGAGATGATCAGCTGTTTTTTACACACAGCGGCCATTATGTGACTTGGATTGGATGAAAACGACTAGCATGTGGCTTCAACTCTCAAAACACAAAATTTTATCAATTCCTTTTAGCACTATAATTGATTCGTGTCAGCGATTGAAGCCTTTAAATTATTTTTTTTATTACATGGGATGTTTTTTTTTGCTTGAAGTGGTCGTTGCAACGTATGTCGCACATCGTAGCCTGCATTTCAGACACTGTTACTGTAGTTTTGTGTCTTTAAATTACTAGGTATGAAACATTTACATGGTTACTGCACAACCATGAGGAATTTTTGGCTTCTCTTGATGACTGCTGAGTGAAAAGATATAATAAGTGAAATAATGCCCGCCACGGACAGGTGGAGCATACTTTTCAATAGGACAAAAAAAAAACATCAATGGTGTGCTCAAATTGGTGCAACATCTTAAAGGCATAGATAATGTACTCCCTACAACTTTGCTGTGTTTACTGTTGCTATTGATAAATTGATTATTTACATGCTTATAGATTCTTGCCGTACACCTAAGAAGTTCTGCAATCCTTTACTTTTTAAATGAGGCTGAAGTGTAAGGTCATACTTAACAATGCTACATTGAGGTGCTTGTGTCAAGGTTAAAAAGAAGCCAAATGAAGCCAATCTATCTGACTTCTTGTGGTTTGGCTGTGTTATAAACGGTCAAAAAAAAGGTTCACTGTTTCTATTTCGATAAATAACTTTCTTTTGCAAATCAATCACAAATGCCACGTTTGAACGCCTGTCTGACTCAAACAGGCGAAGAATCACCTGCGTTTTTTGTATATTTTTGCATTACAGGGTCTGGAATAGATCTTTTCATTTGTCCACATCACCTGGAACTTCTCAATGAAGTGAGGGGCTTGCGTTGGGCTACCCTGGCGGTCATTGTGCCTGGAGCTCGTCAGTTTTTGCGGCCGCCACCACAGTAACAACAATGGGCATCACAATTTTTTTCTTTTAACTATTCTTTCTTCGTGCAATGGCGAAGCTCTCCACTTCCATATACCTGCGTAATCTTGGTTTCTGGACACGGGAGTCTACAGGGAAATGAAGTGACCAACGCCGCCACCCGCGAGCACGTAAGCCGGGCTGCCCTGGGACCAAAAGATACCGGATCTGTGACTGAAGAGATGGAGGTAGTAGAAAACACCTACACTGTAAGCAAAAACTATCCGAGTTTGGGGTTTTTCCCGCTCATGACCTCTGAAAACTCTCTCGCGTTTAAAATTACTACCTCGCGTAGGAGTAAAAGACGGTACATGACATAGTTTTACCACACTGTAAGCAAAAACTATCCGAGTTTGGGGTTTTTCCCGCTCATGACCTCTGAAAACTCTCTCGCGTTTAAAATTACTACCTCGCGTAGGAGTAAAAGACGGTACATGACATAGTTTTACCACCACCTCTCGGGCAAGTAGTAAAAGGATGTCAAAATCCAGTTTTACCACTTAGGGAGTTTTCTATCACGTGATTTTTAACCTGCGTTTCAGAGTTTATTACCACGTGACTGCAAGGTGCAGCTGCTTCGGCGGCTTTTGTCCCATACCCTCCTTGTGACGCTCTCAGTGAATACTGAAGGTACGCGAAGCCCACAGATGTTTTTTTGTTTGTTTTTTTTGCATCGCCGTGCCTCTGGACTGACTTCGAGTCAGCGCACTTTTACTGGAACTGGGGGCAGCATAAGCACAATAAGCGAGAACAGCATTCTTTGAACAAAAAAAAGAAAAAGACGGAGGGGGGGGGGGCTCTCAAAAGAGAAAAAAAAGAAAGAAAACCTGCTGTGGAAAGTTGTCCTGCATATTTTCGCAAATCGTTGCTTTTGCTCGGCGGTGGCTTTGGAGACAGACAGTGCAAAAAGCTCGGTATCTGTGTGTCTGGTTGGGCTGATGGATCTCACGTGTTTCCTACATCATCGAGCGACCGTGCTCTTCCGAGCGCCTCCGAACCTGCACGTCGCGGATATCTCCAGTTCGCGGATATCTCCAGATCTGCCAGTGGTAACAAAATCAATCTGGTGTCATCGTCCGTGCTTGCCTGCTGGAGAAGCAATGAGCAAGATGCTTCACTCTGTCGTCGGCACCGAGCCGCGGCCACCAGGGACCAGTGTGATTGTGTCGCCGGGGCAGGTGAAAGAAGCATCGCATATATTTTGTCCCACAGTAGGCGATGTCTGCACGAGTAAAGTGCTGCCCGAATTGCCCACCTCATGCACCAACTGTTCTCAAACATGTAGCACGAAGCCGATAAGAGGCAGACGGAACCAACAAGCGGCGGCCGGTGAGCACGAAGAAAACCCGGACCTGCCCGGATGGTGGTCTTTCGTTGGAAATATGCATACACCGCCCCGTCTCCGCAAGATAGTGGTCACGTGTTCATTTGTGTCTGAAATGACGACGAAATTCGCACAAGATATGTGTTCTGTGATCGCCAGCTGTGTTTCATCGGATAGCCGTGCTCCTCGAAAAGGCCTAGAACGCCGTCGGTAAGAAGCTTGTGTGCAGGCGTGCACCGCTCCTCTACGCCCGTTGTGATGAATACGTGCTGCTACTGTGTTTGTGCACCGTCGCTCAATGAAAATCATTGAGCTACCATGGTTTGTGTGTACTTAGGTATATTTTATGAAGTTGTGCATCAGCAGCGCTAACACGCGTGGGGCAAAGAGCCCGGTGTGCCAAGCAATTATTTGATAATCAAAAAGGTGAGATCGCGTAGATTTATAATAAAAGGTCGGTGTGACATTTAGTGCCCTGCAGCCCACCTGAAGCTTACGCTTGCACCTTCAAGCGTTGTTGTTAATCGATGAAAAAAAAGAGCTCTCCTACCGGTACTACTTGGACGGTCAAAAAGTCGTGCCTATATATATACCGGATTGTCGAAGTGTAGTAGAGCAACGCGTGCAGTCTGTTCCAGTGGTGTACTATTCTGCATTTGTTGTGTGTGCGTGTTTGTCTGTATGTGAATCTATCTGTCACCAATTCTGCCGTTCAATAAATTCAATCAGTTCTGCTATTCAATAAATTTGTCGTCTCTGGCCGAATGCACCCGTCAATTTTTATTTTTTTACCACCAGAAATAACTCCCAGTAATCACCCCAAAAACCTTGTGAAGGTAGTAAAAATTTACTCTCTCTATACTCGCTGAAAACCTCACTGGGGTAAATATTTACTACTCTCTCTACGTTCAAAAACTCAGTTAGCACGAGAGTAAATTTTTACCTCGGTAGTAGGTGGTAAAAAAAAACCAGGAAAGGTAGTGCGCTAGAGGACAAATGGTTTACCCAGTTTCTGAGGTTATTTCAGGTCATTTTTGTTTAGTGTGTACTTGTTGCTACTTCAACATTACAAAATGGAGCGACGGGTCTGCCCTCCATCCCATCCAAAACTAACCAAAGGGAAAGCATTAGTTCCAGACGACTGCGAAGCAACACTTATATACATGGCATATTACTGCACCGCCTCTACCGAAAAACGCATAGCTACATGTGCCCGCTCTGCAGCGTACTGGACACCCTGTAACACTTGCTCCTGGAATGCCAGTGTCATGCAGACTAAGACATGCAACTGGTGCAGGACCAAGCCCCAAATATAAACGACGACTACCTAATAAAAGCGTGGGAGGCCAATCTCGTCCTCGAGGACCTGGAAGACCAGCGAGAGCTCGTCGCCAGGGCCAAGAGGGCAGTCGTGCCAGAGGGTTTCTGGACTACGGATCCCTCCCACCTTAGGGTGATACGGGGCCTCGCTCGGAACCCTGTTTCTAAATAAACGTTTATTTTTTTCTCTCTCTCTCTCTCTAGTGTTCCTTTACTTCCAAGTCAGCTTTTTCACAGTCGTGTGTGGGCATCTTCACACATTACTTATACATGTGCTCGTCAGCCTTCTCAAATGATGCACACAACAGATATCACGTGGCTTCACTTCATGAGACAAGCCTGCTATCATTATGTATATATATATATATATATATATATATATATATATATATATATATATATATTGATACGTGTAGGGAACTGTCGCACCGACACAGCTGAATTGGCACCCAAATGAAAAAGACAACAACGTGGTTGTAGTGGGTTGGACTCTGAAGTTTCTCCCGTTGGCCTGCTTGACTGTGCGCTCTCTAAGCCGTTAGCAAGACCAGCTCTCGGTGAATAAATCTTTCCCGTAACATCTTTTGGTGGGAGGTGCTGGGTCTTCACACAACCCGGCTCTGGAACTCCGCAGTGGACGCCAGCTTTGTCCAGCCACCATGCCTGAAACTGGCACTCAGGCCTCGCCATCCGCGCCGGCTCCATCGCCTGTGATTCCCCCCCATCTTCTCGACCCTGGCACGTTTTCCGGGACGGACAGCACGGACGTCGAAGAATGGCTCGCATTATTCGAGCGCGTCAGCAAGCACTACAGGTGGGACGAAACGCTTATGCTGGCAAATATTCTATTCTACCTACGTGGTACGGCACGCGCCTGGTATGAGACGCATGAAGAAGAATTAACCAGCTGGGACACATGCAAGCAAAAACTTCGCGATTTGTTCGGTCGGTCAGTTGCTCGTCAGATGGCAGCCAGGCAGGAACTCGCGTCGCGTGTTCAATCATCGACGGAGTCGTACGTCACGTACATCCAAGACGTACTGGCACTGTGCTGGAAGACTGACAAAAACATGTCCGAGGCGGACAAGATCAGACACGTGTTGAAAGGCATTGCTGATGATGCTTTCAACATACTAATGTGCAAGAACTGCACCACTGTCGACTCCATCATATCTGAATGCCGGCGACTTGAGCAAGCTGAAAGCAGGCGAATCACCCACCACATCGCGAGACTACCAAACACTGCTGCGACTTCGTCTTGCGAGGATTCTGCAGCGCCCCGTTCACTCGCCCCTCCTGCCAATATCGCAAGGATTGTTCGCCAGGAGCTGGAAGCCATGGCACCCGCTTCCTATCAGCCCCCTGCGCAAGACAACTGGGCAACAGTCTCGCTTATTCAAGCCGTTGTACGTCAGGAGTTTGCTAACCTGGGCGTCCAGGTTCCCCAGCCCGCCAGACTTATGCCGCAGCCCATGAGCACTCCCGTCCACAACGCTGACCACCACTCTGCTCCACTTGTCGCTGCGGCAGCTTCGGCTCCTCGGTTTCCACCACGCTACCGAAATCCATCTGAGTGGCGCACGCATGATGATCGACCAATCTGCTTTTCTTGCTCTCGAGTTGGGCACATCTCCCGCCATTGCCGCAACAGGTCGTATTTCCGGCCAAGCTTTCGTAATGTAGATCGCCGTCAGGACCGCGGACACTATTCGCAACCCGGTTTTCCGGATGACCATACTCTGGACCCTTCAGCTCGCCGTTCATTTCCACGCTCCGAACCATCCTACGCTGACGTCGTCGCCCAGAGAAACTGGTCCAGCCGCTCGCCGTCACCTCAGGGTCGGCCGTTACGCTCCCCTCAACGCCGCCGCTCTCCGTCACCGGCTTATTCTGCCCATTCCCCGGGAAACTGACGAGTGCAGCTCCTGGAGGTGGCGCTGCGTTGACGACTCGGAACGAAAACCCTCAACCGGCTACAAATTCAAGACGCAATTTACTTCGGGTGTTCGTTGATGGCCACGCCGTTACTGCTCTAATTGACACTGGTGCCCAAGTATCTGTTATGAGTTCTACACTTCGATCACACCTGAAAAAGGTTCTCACACCAGCTATGTTCTCTACTGTTCGAGTTGCCAACGCAAGTCGAACATCGGTGCTTGGTATGTGCACTGCCCGCGTTACTGTTGCTGGCCACCACACTTCCGTTCTCTTCGCAGTCCTCGATGCTTGCCCACACGACGTCATCCTTGGAATTGACTTCTTAACCGCCCACTCCGCCCTCATCGATTGTTCTACCGGTATCTTACGGCTCGAATTACCTTTGTGCTCCGATTTCACTCCTCCAAGTCGCACTCGGCTGCGATCCGTGGAGTCTCTACGGCTACCGCCCCAGGCTGCTATGTACATTCCTCTGTCGCCCTTCCCGTCCGTTCCTGATGGAGACTATCTGGTAGCTCCCCTCATTGATTTGACTCTTACGCACCACATCGCACTACCACATAATATAGTGGTTGTTTCTAACAACACGGTGCTACTTCCAGTTCTGAACTTCTCTACGTCGACCCAAGTGCTTCCCCAAGGCATCACTTCAGCCGATCTTTCCACCCTTGATGAATGTTCGATTTGTTCTTTCACACCTGACACTAAGACCATGACGAAACCTGTCATCACGTCGCAAAATCAGGCGTTCCTCGACAAAATGATATCCAGTGACCTCTTACCTTCCCATGTTGCGGCGCTCCGGGGTGTTCTATTTTCTTACCTGGATATCTTTGACGTTGACGACCGTCCCCTGGGCCGCACAAGTGCCGTAACCCACCGCATCGACACCGGCGACGCCAGTCTACTTCACAAACGTCCTTATCGCGTGTCACGTGCTGAGCGCCAAGTAATACAGACGGAGGTCGAGAAAATGCTCAGTAAAGACGTCATTGAGCCGTCATCGAGTCCTTGGGCCTCCCCTGTGGTCTTAGTTAAAAAGAAGGACAACACTTGGCGTTTTTGCGTCGACTATCGCCACCTGAATCGGATCACCAAGAAGGACGTTTATCCTTTACCTCGAATCGATGATGCGCTCGACTGCCTCTACGGCGCCAACTATTTCTCGTCCCGTGACCTTCGATCCGGATACTGGCAAATTTCGGTCGACGACCGTGACCGCGAGAAGACGGCATTCATCACACCCGACGGCCTTTACCAATTCAAGGTCATGCCTTTTGGTTTGTGCAATGCCCCGGCTACTTTTGAACGTATGATGGACTCTCTTCTTCGCGGTTTCAAATGGTCGACCTGCCTCTGCTATCTGGATGATGTAATAGTTTTCTCGCCCTCCTTCGAAAGCCACCTGTCTCGCCTCTCGGCAATTCTTGACGTTTTTCGTTGCGCTGGTCTCCAACTCAATTCGTCGAAATGCTCATTTGGACGTCGGCAGATTAAACTACTCGGCCACCTTGTTGACGCCACTGGTGTTCAACCCGACCCTGACAAAGTCCATGCAGTCCGAGAATTCCCGGTTCCGCGTTCCACACAAGAAGTTCGCAGTTTTATTGGGCTCTGCTCATACTTCCGCCGCTTTGTCTTCAATTTCGCGGATATTGCTAGGCCACTCACGGATCTCCTCAAAAAGAATGTGGCATTTTCTTGGGGAAGCGACCAAGAACATTCCTTCGCGTCGCTAATTACCGCCCTCACATCACCACCTGTGTTGGCTCATTTTGATCCAGCGGCTCGAACAGAGCTTCGCACCGATGCAAGCGGCCATGGCATTGGTGCTATACTCGCTCAGATACAGAATGGCACCAACCGTGTGATAGCCTACGCTAGCCGTCTTTTGTCGCAAGCGGAACAAAATTATTCCATCCCTGAGCGGGAATGCTTAGCCCTCGTTTGGGCTATTGCGAAATTCCGTCCGTACTTATACGGACGTCCGTTCGCAGTCATCACGGACCATCATGCGCTTTGCTGGCTATCGACGCTTAAGGACCCTACAGGAAGACTCGGCCGATGGGCACTTCGATTACAGGAGTACACGTTCTCGGTTGTTTACAAATCTGGAAAGCTGCACAGCGATGCTGACAGCTTATCCCGGCACCCTGTTGATCCACCTAGCTCCACTGATTTGGAATCCGATGCCTGCGTTTTAGCCATCACTGACTTTCTGAACGTGGCTGACGAACAGCGCCAAGATCCATCGCTGCTCACCATCATTGACCGCCTTCAATCGCGTTATGCTGACCCTTCTCTTAGCAGATACCTGCTTCAAGACAACGTTTTGTACCGCCGCAACTTACACCCCGACGGCGCCGAACTTTTACTCGTCGTACCGCATCACCTGCGAAAGGATGTTCTGCGACAATTCCACGACGCTCCAACTTCTGGACATCTAGGAGTCTCCAGAACTTACGACCGCATTCGACGACGAGTATTCTGGAAGGGTCTGTACCGCTCTGTTCGCCGTTACGTCACATCTTGTGACCTCTGCCAGCGCCGAAAGAAGCCTACGACTCCCCTGCCGGTCTACTTCAACCTATTGAAGTTCCAGCCGAGCCATTTTATCGAGTGGGGTTGGACTTGCTAGGCCCTTTTCCTACTTCTACAACTGGAAATAAATGGATTGCAGTGGCCACAGACTATGCCACTCGGTATGCAATCACTCGAGCGCTACCAACCAGCTGCGCAACCGACGCTGCCGACTTCCTGCTGTACGACATTATTCTCCAGCATGGCGCTCCGACTCACCTGCTCACAGACCGTGGTCGCTACTTTCTATCTCGTGTGGTTGATGATCTACTCCGATCTTGTGCTACCCGTCACAACTTCACCACATCTTACCACCCTCCGACTAACGGCCTTACGGAGCGACTAAATCGCACATTGACGTACATGCTTTCCATGTACGTATCTACCGACCACACTGATTGGGACATAGCTCTTCCGTTCGTAACCTTCGCCTATAACTCGTCGCGTCATGAAACAGCGGGCTACTCCCCTTTTTATCTACTCTACGGACGTCATCCCTTACTGCCCTTCGACACACTGCTTTCATCAGACCACCCATCCTCCACCTCGTACGCTCAGGATGCAATCACCCGTGCCCTCACGGCACGTGCGGTAGCGCGTGCTCGGTTATCGTCGTCGCAGACAGCACAGAAGTCTCTTTATGACCGTCGACATAGAGATGCCGTTTTTTCTGCGGGATCTCTTGTTCTCCTGTGGCTCCCATCTCGACGTGTTGGCCTCTGCGAGAAACTCCTATCGCGATACGCTGGGCCCTACCGAGTCATTCGTCAGGTCACACCTGTGACCTACGAGATTGTCGCTACCACAAACTCATCAGCTGCTGCTCCCAGAACGGAAGTGGTCCACGTTTCTCGTCTCAAGCCCTACAACGCCGACTCGCTCATTTAACATGCACCGAGACGGTGCCTTACGGGCCGGGGTGATGATACGTGTAGGGAACTGTCGCATCGACGCAGCTGAATTGGCACCCAAATGAAGAAGACGACAACGTGGTTGTAGTGGGTTGGACTCTGAAGTTTCTCCCGTTGGCCTGCTTGACTGTGCGCTCTCTAAGCCGTTAGCAAGACCAGCTCTCGGTGAATAAATCTTTCCCGTAACAATATTTATATATATATATATATATATATATATATATATATATATATATATATATATATATATACATGGTTCTAGTATTATTACTCATTTTACACAATGTTTCATTCAGCGTGATGTTTCTTAGAAAGTGTGTAGTGCAATAAATCACTACTTTGGAAACATGACACCACGTGGTTTCACAATGTGCATTTATTTACAGAAAGTGTATGCCATCGTAGTATTAGCATGAGCATGATTAAAATATTTTTTACAGCATTCCGACTTAAAAAAGACAGCGTACTTATTCTGTCACAATACTTCACCTTTTACAAATGAGAAAATGTACTTGAAATGCCAGACTATCTGTTTCAGCATCGGTACTCCCATTCCAAAAAAAAGAACAGTGTGGTGGATGGGCCACACAAGGTGACTGAGTGTATTTGGTGTGTGGTGTAGAGAGGAAGCGAGAAGACAGTGCACAGGCATGATGCAGACGACGGTAACAATTGTTGATCACTGAAGAATGGCAGAAGCGACAAAAATTATACTGGTGCACTGTGGCTACAGCGCTTGACTGTGGACCCAAAACAAACGGGCATGATCAAAGTTGCTGAGGTCGTACTTCTATGAAGGTGGAATTCAAGAGGCTTGCGTAGCATTTACATGCACAATAAAAAGCCTGAGGTGTTCAATTTTTCCAAATATTTTAAGTGAAGTGTGCCTCGTATTCATAAAGCGGTTTCAGCTCATGGTACCCACGCAATTGTTTTAATTAAAAAAAACTTTACCAAAATGATTCCTTCCCAGTGAGTGGGCTAGACTCTGTTGCTGCTTCTTAATCCCTTGCTAAGTTTCTGCAAACTTCATGGTAGTTGATCACCTAATATGTCACACTACTAGACTTGTGGACGTGTGTCCCATTACTGCTGAGAGCAGTGGTTGCGAGAGCGCCTGAGGGGGAAATGCAGAATCATTGGTTTACTTCATAATAGGTGTATGCTAAAAAACCACGGATGGTCAAGCTCTTGCAATGCAGCACAAATATTTTAACATTGTGATTGCTGCTGCAGGCGGTGCGGTCCCCTAGGTATTCTTCTTAGGTACTGCAGGTGTTGCTGCCTTGTCGTTTCAAACGAATTGATAACAAAGTTATGGACAGCTTGTCGACGCAAGTACACTCAGTGTGCTGAACTTCTGTCTAAATTGAGGCTGAAGTTCATCATCAAGAGAGCAGCCATAGTTACTGTTCTCGTCACCACTGTCACCGCTGAGACTTTCAAAGCCAATGTCACCTTCAAAACAAAGAATGCGCAACACTACACATGCAGCAACAATACTGGAATAACGTTCCGGCTAGTAGTGGAAGGGTACAATGTCTCTGAAAGCAGCGAAAACAACTCTTCAGTAGCCCAATACAATTCTCCACTATGGAAAGCAGTGAAGCATGTGCAGAGTTGCACTTCACTTCTGCACTATCCATGTCAGGATGACCTTTCACCTGGACCACCATCCAATGCTCGAAGGGGTAGCCATCGTCACCTGCAGAAATATGAATTGTGTTGTAAATAATTTAAAAATTGCCGTGATCTCTTGAGGCTCGTTGACCCCGCCATGGTGGTCTAGTGGCCAAGGCACTCAGTTGCTGACCCGCAGGTCGCGGGTTCGGATCCCGACTGCAGCAGCTGCATTTCCGATAGAGGCGGAAATGTAGGCCTGTGTGCTTAGATTTGGGTGCACGTTGAAGAACCCCAGGTGGTCGAAATTTCCGGAGCTCTCCACTATGGCGTCTCTCATAATCATATGATGGTTTTGGGACATTTAACTCCACATATCAATCAAATCAATCTTGAGGCTCGTTGACCATAGGATACAAACAACTGAATCTGTGGTACCTGGCCAGTCTGACATTGACCCTGTATTATGCAAAAAATTTGGCTACTACGCTGAAGTTGTCATGACATAGCGCATGACTTGACAATACTGCAGCAGTTAAGTTAAGCTACAGCTGAGAGATTTGGCACTGGTAGCATGCGACATACGTCCACTTGTCGGTGCACTGAAACTTTATAAATACCGTGAGAAAGTCTTTTGATGTACAAAAACTGGTATTGCACGTCAAAGGAAGAGGATGTATTTACTTTTTACTTGGAAGGTACTTGCCAGTCAGATTCGCGGACCCACGTAGTTGTGGCTGTCGTCATCCAATGGCGGTCACAGCGAGTCTACGGCAAGGATCGGCATGTCCACTATGGAAATCTGTAAAACCGAGAGCAATATGAACCACGTTTCACTGCGACAAAGAAAACAAGTGGGCACGAGGAAATGGGAACACCGCTACTTACGAACATGAAGTTGGGAGCAAAATATCCTTCGCGGTGCTACGAGCGTGTCTCTGCTCACTTCTCGATGTGACGAAGCTGCCGCCAATGCATCTGATCACGCCGGGTAGAGGTCCAAACCGAAGAAATCGCTAATTGACGGCTGCCTTCTTTTCCACCGTTTTCGGGAAGTTGACCCACTTGTCGCGGATCCCACCATTGACGATCGCTCGAGCCACACGTCGCACACAGATGCTCACCGTGGGCTGCGTCACCGCTACGGTCTCCTCGCGTTTCACCGACGAATAGAAGAATCCGGTGGCGAAGAAACGCGGGGCGCTCACCTTTGCCGTGCCACCGAGAGCGCTGCAGCCCGCGAGTCCATCGGCGACTTGGTCGCGCAATCACAACTCCGTTGCTTTACTTGAGTGAAAGTGAAGCCCAAACTGCTCGTCTGGCATGTCAAATGCGACCTTAACATCCCTGCGGCGCTTGTTGCAGCCCACGTTCATGTAGCCAAACGTAACAGCGAAGGTCGCTGGCTCAGCCGGCCCCGCCATATTTCTTATTTCGTTTGCGACGGGCCCAGTCGCTGGCTGTTCCGATATAGCACGGAACCGATTCCGTTTATTTTTCCATAATAAGCGCGTACTTGTCGTTTTGACGTCACCACGAGTTGGGATTCTGAATCGTAACTTGAACGACAGGTTGAACGACCAATCAATAGGCTTTATTTTTGCATAATGCTCGCGCGCTTGCGATTTGGCGTCACCACAATTTTAGTTTCCGGCTCGTCACTTGGCTGACAGGTTGAACGACCAATCAGGGAGCACCAATGGGGGCCAAAAACGGAGTAAAAAACTCGGAATAGCAGTTCGTTATACGGCCACAGTTGTACTTGACGGAAGCTGGGGCAAAACTAGCTGATAATCCTGGGTCGACATTTTCGTAAGCCTGATACCATTGCCAAGCTAGGCCACATGAACCACCCCTGAGGAGCACAGTATTCCACGTCCGCACCCAACAGTAGCCGAAAGTGGAATTTTCGGCCACTGCTGCGGCGACGGGCTCTACTCCGGTTTCACCCAAAACAAAGTTGGCTATGTCGAGAAGAGAAAAAAACAAGAAAACGTCATCGGCAGAATTTGAACTTGCGCGGGAAGAACCCAATGTTCTTTAAGACCATCGCTTTAACCACGACTGTTGCGACGGCATCAATTCCTATTTCTCTCTGAACATATTCGACCATGTCGAGAACAGAAAAAGAAAACGAGGAAACGCAACCGGCAGGATTCAAACCTGTGTGGGAAAAACCCAATGGTTTTTAAATCCATCGCCCTAACCACTCAGCTTAGACATTTTTTGGTACTTCCTGTCTTTGGCACTTAACATATAACGCAACCAACATTGATGTTAAAGCCACCCCATTTACAACGTACGTAAGCACACTATTATGGTAAACTGACATGGTGCTGGTATCGTCGGAATAACATTTGGGTAAGGTGAGCAGTGACTCAACTCTTGAGAGCCAGCCGTGTGGTTCCGGTACCGCTTTGTCACATGCAAAAAAAACCAATGAACCCTCTCTCTGAAATAGGCTCGAGCAGGTCGCGCATCTTTATGAAAAAGATGGCCTGCTATTCTTTAACACCATAACAAGTGGAGTCCCATGAGCATGATTGTGTCGAATGGCAGTCAAACTTCAATCTGTACACTCAAGAACTGAATCCCGTCTGTACACTCAAGAACTGAATCCCGTATGGGCTCAACGGGAATTTTCTCTTAAGAGCCCTCTGTAGCACCGTCCCAAAAATAAACTTCTTCCCGACAGTGTAAAAACAGATGACCTGTGATTTCTGGAAGCTTACAAATTACGCAATGAGTGCTCTAGGGCAAATACCATTTTCCCCAAAAAAAGTTTTTAAATGCATTGTACCAGAATGCTACCTAAAAAAACGTTTTTGTTCCAGGCTGCACATACAATTCTTTTGACTGCTGTCTGTCTACAAAATTTTGCTGTTTGGGCATCCACTGTACAATGAGCTGTGCTACGACACATGAAAAACATTGTCGCATAAAGCGAGACACAAATTTGTTTTGTTTAACGTTCGAAAGGTATTCTCTTGAAAACCGTACACTTGTAAATCTAATACAAGACGTTAATTTTAATATTAGCCTCCTATCCCTCCTACACATTATTCAGTGGACGCGACATAGTCCGGAAGATGTCTGCTTAGTCGCAATCGAGATAGGGTGAGCAGGAAGGGGTTGTTGACATCTCAAAAAAACAAAAACTGAATACTTAGCTTCCGTATGAACAGGGGACCTATTCTAAACTCTCCGTTTTTTACTCGTTGGAACAATAAGGCGGCAGCGTTCCCATCCTCAGGCCCACAAAAAGACAGAGAATATTCTGTGGCACATTTGCATTTGTGCTGAACATTGTAGTACCTGCATTACGTACTAGAGATTGCTGATAAAGAAGAGATTGCAGACGATGGCTCTGGCAAAGATCGTCAACGCGCCTCCTTTCCACTTCTCCGCATTTTCCTCTGTGTACACTATGTCTGTGTGTCCTCAGTTTGACCTTTCCAAAACTGGTCACTGTCGCGATATGCTTCAAGCGGGACACCTAAGTACTTGCCGTGGGTCGTTGCCCAGGACACGTTAGTGAAGTGGCCTGGCTTCGTTGGCAATGACCCATGCCAGAGCCCGAGACACTTAGACCAATTAACACCATTCCCACTAGGTTGACTTTAAGCACGCACAATTCCAACAGCTCGTTCATTACTGTTTTGATCTTTTGAAGAAATAGCCACATCATCTGCATATGCGAGAAGCTCAACTTCAGCTGCCTGCAACTAAAACCATAGAATCTGTTGTCATTATTTATTTTTAAGCATAATGCTTATATGCTAAAGAACAAAGGGCTGAGGGGCAACCCTGACCAGCCGATCGCTGCACGGTAATGGAGGCCCCGACTCTTATTTACAATAGACCTAGTCGTGCAGTCTCGGTACGCCAGGGCCACTCCGTGCAAATAACAAAACCGACGTTCACACAGCAAACAAAATTTGGTGTTCAACACAATCAAAGGCTTTTTCTAGATCAACCTGCAATATGGCAACTCTTTCATCGGAATCATCACAGAAACCAATAACGCTGCTTGCTTTATCAATATTTAGAAAAATGGAATACTCTTTAATGCCACACGTTTGTAAAGGCCCCAAGGTGTCCTGTATCACTGCCTGTAATATTCGAGGTAATTTTTTCACAAACATTTTATACTCTGCGTTTGTTAGCGCTATAGGACAATACGCTGAGACAGATTCCAGTTTATGTACATCCTCTGTTTTCAGTATGAGAATTGTATGGTACGTCCTGAGTGATCACGGTGAAGTATTTAATTTATACGCTGCATTAAGTATTCCTGCCAAGATTGGGTTAATTTCATGCTTAAACTTTCTATAAAAAGCGGCGGTAAAAACGTCCAAACCCGGTGACTTTCCGGGCTTTATTTGGTCTATGGCGTCCTCTACTTCGGCCACGGTGATTACCCACTCCAAACTCTCTTTTGTCTTTCATCCAAACGGGGTACAAACAGCAGAAAATTTATTATTGAAGCGTTCGAAATTTGCGTCGTGCAATGCGGACTCACGATAATGGTCCGTGAAAGATCATCTGATGCCCACAGTATCGGATACTACGGTGCCGCCTCGCTGTATCTCAAGTATGCAGTTTCTTTCAGCGTGGGCTTTTTCTAAGCCAAGAGCACGTTTCGACGGCACTTCACTTACTGCAGTGTCCTCCGGACTTGCCCCCGCCAGCGCACGTCGATAACGCCGTTTGTTATCCATCATCATTTGATGTTGTCCATCATCATTTGATGTTGGGAGTAAGCGGATTCCTTCCGGTGTTACCGGTAGCTCTTTTTCCAAAGGGCGATGCGAAACGTGTTGCAAAACGCGCTCGTGTTCTTCTTTTCTCTTTGTCGTCGTTCTGTTCTCGCGCTATAACTATCGTCATGTCATACCAACTAGCCCAAACTGCCACACTTCTAAGTCCCACAAAAACATTGCATCAGAGCAGTCCAAAAAATGTGCTCTATATTCTCTGGTTTCCTGCATCTTAAACAGTTTACTGACCATGCTACAAAGAAGCCCTTTATATTTAGCCATGGTATGACCGGTATAGTGTCTCACTGTGTAGTTGAATGGAAAATAATTTAGTTGACGCACGCACAGGCATCCGCTTTATCCTTTTTAAAACATTTGCCCCTATTTTCATGGAGTACTTCGATCTATAGATGTGCACTGCCATAGTTACGTCCACAGCATATTTGTACAAGTGCTTACATTGGACAGTACTGAGATACTTGAGTGCAAAACGGGTGAACAAAAATTGAAAAGACATCACTACAGCACGCAACAAACCCCTATATCTACTCCCTCCCGCCGCACGTGATGAAACAATATAATTGGGTAAATGGTCGCGCAGGCGTTCCTGAATTACGAGTAATTAAAGTGCGTTCCTTCGTTCGCGTGAGAAGAAAAGGAGTGAAACGATTTGTGTTAAGAACAGTTGAGCTAAGCCTAGGCCATCTCGCTTAACCGACCTAAACAAATTCATACGGCTCGTAAGTTCCCACGAAGATCCCCATATGAAGACGCGAACGCTCTATGCAATTTTCGTATACTAACTCTTGATGTGCAAGGGGCCTGTAGCACAAACCAGATTTTAGCGGTAAAAAAAAGGTTACACACTGTTGCTCTTGCGAACATTGAAAGGTCCATACCACCAAACTTCTTCGTTTTTTCCTTGCCTATCTGGCATACACTTGTCCAGTACTCTTTAAAGTCTCGGAGCTGTTGTAGCGGGACCCCGAGGTACTTTATATAGGCTCATAATGCCACTTCATATACCTTCGATTACAGTGGGTCTGTTTCCCCACTCTCCATTTAAGATACCTACTGACTTGCCCCAGTTAATCACACTACCTGTCATTTTACAAGAATCTTTTGCCACTGCGGTCGCTTTGCTTACACTGTCCTTGTGAGCACAAAACACCATTACGTCATTCGCGTACGCTTTTAGATTCACTTCCCTCATGCCAAAACTGTAAACTCATAGATCATTTCACGATAGTACTTTCAAACAAAAAGGCTCTTTGTATAGCGCGAATAGCAAGGTTGACAAACAACACCTTTGCCTCAAAGAAGATTTACAAAAATGCTTTCCGATAGTGATTTGTTTATTGCGATCTTAGATATTGCTTTATCGTAACACATCCTTACACCTTCCGTCAAGATCGATCCGAGATTGACGTGCTCAATATAGTAAAAAGAATTATGTGTCATCCTATCGAATGTCTTCTCAAGATTCAGCTGCAATAATGCGACTCTTTCTGTGAGATCATCAGAACGCTCAAGGATTTATTGATTGATTGATTGATTGATTGATTGATTGATTGATTGATTGATTGATTTGTGGGGTTTAACGTCCCAAAACCACTATATGATTATGAGAGACGCCGTAGTGGAGGGCTCCAGAAATTTCGACCACCAACGCTCAAGGACTGTTGTTGCCACATGTATGTTGGTCATGATTGATCGTTGTTTTATTCCACACGTCTGATGCGGCCCTACAAGAGTCTTTATAACAGATTGCTATCGCCCTTCAAGAGTCTTCGTATAGACTTTGTAGCCCGTATTTGTACGACTGATGGGGCGATATGCCCGTACTGAAAGAAGTGCCTGAGGGTCGTCACTCTTTGGTATTAAGATAACATGACTTTCTCGAAAAGAGGGTGGCAGAAATTGTTTCTCATACGCCTCTTTAAATAAACTGTGAAGAATTATCACTATGTTCTCGTTTAAAGCCAGATAAAAAGCTGCGCCCAGACCATCTGGGCCTGGGGCCTTGCCTGCAGCTAACTTGCTGATTGCAGTTTCAACTTCTCTTACACTCTAGGTTGTTCCAGGTTCAGCTTTACGTCATCATCTAACTTTGGTAGCATACCTAAATATTGACTTTAGAATCCTTCATCACACATTTTTACTCCTCCTAAATGTTTGCGGCAATGTTCTTGAAAAGCCCGCTGAATATTTTTGTCGCCCCGCACTATTTTGTTGCGATAAGTAATTGCATTTATCTCATTCCGTACTGTGTACTTTTTTTCGTCCGAAAACGCCTTTTTTGTCGGTTGTTCTCCACACCATAATCTTTCTGGGCACGCACGTATAACCACACCGCTGTATTTGTCTTGCTCAGTGCTTTGCAATGGGGCTTTATTTCTTTTATTTTCTTCCCGTATATGCCTGGGCAATCATTTTTCGTGGCTAAGTAAATATTTAGTTCACAATCAGGCTCTTTTTTCTATTCTTTTCTTTCTGTATTTTCAATTATCTTTCTAACGCAATAAACTTTGTCTCTGATTTGAAGCATTCCCATGCTTCTGCAAGGCTTTTGTGCTCTTTCACAAGAAGCTCCCGAATACTCTGTTAATATTTTATCCAGAAAGATATCATCGTCCAGCAGCTTATTGTTCAGCTTCCACAGCTGGCAGGTAAACTTTGGTTTTCGGTGGCCTAATGGAACCATAACTAAAAAGTGATTACTGAACGAAACAGATTTAACAACATAATTGATGCACGATGTAATCAAATCTGCAGTCATATACACCTAGTCTAGCCTTGTATGGCTAACTCTTTTAAAATGTGTAAATTTTGGTGCTAAATCACGTGTCATAACGTAACCCACGTCAACAAATTATCGTTCACCAACTATCCCTGGCAACATTTGTGCACTTGCGTCGCGAACTGGTTAACATCGCACTCTGTCTTCCGCGTAGCACACATAATTAAAATCGCTCAACTATCTAACATTCTTTTCACAATTAAGGTGTTCATCATCAAAACACCCTTTGCGCTCGCTCTCCTTATTAGGTGCATACAAATATATCGCTCGCCACTCCACAGTGCCAATTATAAATTCGCACACTGTTAATCGGCCATTGGCATCAGTGAAAACCCTTTCAGGTGTTACTTCTATAATATGACACTCCTAATGAAGATTGCACATCCCCCAGCTTTACCTACAGAATGCGATACGCAAACAAAGTACCACGGCCGAAAAGGTTTTACCATTCGGTCTGTCCTTTTTTGGTTCCCAATTTAGTTTGTTGAACCACGACTATGTCTAGATCATTTTTCATAAACAACCTGCTTAACTGGTGCTGCTTTTTTTTTTTTGAAGGGAGGGGGGAGGGAGCCCAGACCCCTTAGAATAATACTACCGACGCGTAACGCTAAGTTTCTGTCATCCATTTTCTTTCAAAGAAGCCAAGGACCGGAGAAAATAGCCATTCTTACAGTCAACTTGCAGCACGCTCACGTTCAGTAGCAACACTCCGCAGTACATGTCTCTGACTCTGCTGTCGCTGCTCGGCGCTTACCTTTTTAGTTCCATCGCTTGACTTTTTTGTCCATTCGCCATATTCTACGGTATTTTTTCCACTGTGCGTGCCCCTCCCACCCTCCCCACCTAACAAACACGAGAAATATAAAAAAAACACTGTACAAACAATATCCCATTATGTCAGTGCACTCGCTGGCGGTTTTCTCAAAGTTTTTAAGCTTGGTTGAGGTTTGAAAGTCGGTCGACGACCAGGCGTCGACTTCAAAAGTTGCCCACCTTCAACGGCTTGGCTTTTCGCCGATTTCCCATCGTTGCGGTCGTCCCGTGTTCTCTTCGTTGCAGCAAAACTTGCAGTATGTCCATTGGTGTTCCCTTATTGACTTGCTTCGTCCCTGCATTTTTCGCGCTGTCCGTCGGAGCGACCGTTGTCATGACGTCCTCGGTCAGCGTTTCTCCTTTTCCACTATTGTGTTCGTCTTCCTTTTTTCTTTCAATGTATTCCTTTATTGCTCCTTGCGCAGTTTCTTCTTGTACATTGTGTTCTCGATTAGTGCTTAACCCTGCAGCCGCTTCTTCCGTATCAGCGGCGTTCATGACGTGTTCTTGAAATAAGTCACCCAGTCTTGATGGGTTGGCGTTGTCAGCATACGTCTTCACGCACTGTCTCTCATCGTGTTCAAATCGACCGCAGACAGTGCAGCGCGGAGCGCGACAGCCCCTCCTGATATGCCCTGTGCGGTTGCACCTCAAGCATAATAGAGGCCTTCCATGGGCCATGATAACCGCCATTATACCAGCTAGCGAAGCCGATGTGGCCGGTCATCGATTGTCACGCCAGGCCTTAGCTTTATTGTTACAGTTCTTGTCGTCGACCCTTTATTCGCTATTCCATGCGCTCGCCAGCGTTCTCTCGATGCTTCAGTAACTTTTCCGTACAAGGCAAGTGCTGCACGAGCCTCTTCGTCATGCACATGGTGAAGGAGCTAGAATGCCTTCAGTCGCAGCTCCTAGTTGGCAGGGTAAAATATCAGGCACTTGTGGTCTTCCACTTTTAAGTCGCGAACCGCCAGCATTTTCTTTGTAGACTCAGGGTTCCTGAACGTCACTGCCCAAACGTGATTCATCTGAAATGCCCCCAAGTTGACGACTTCAGGAGCGTTCCTAGACGAGCCAAAAGGTCTCTGAATTCTTTGGTGCGGAAGGGCCTTGCCTTTGCATCTCCGTGAAGGCAAACTGTGTTCAAAACACATGGTCCTGTCGGCAATTGTGACAAATAACTTTATACTCCTTGTTTTCTATAACAGTGGTCTTGTTTCCGCGACCAAAGTGAGCCGCAAACACCACCCTTTCAAAGCGAAGCATTCCGCGTCCGCACCGCACGGTAGCCGGAAGTAGAATGACAAAGCCACAATGTTACTTCCAGCTGCTTCGGGGAAAACGCTACATAATTATCATGTAGTAGAAGTCTCCTTAACGCATTTTGTTCGAGGGGTGTCACGAGTAAAACGAACCTATTCGGCGATTTCCAGGCGCATTCGTGAGGCCATATAACTACATCGAAAAAAGCTGGGATAGCGCAGCCATCGCCGCTAAAAACACACAGCAACTTTCAAACAGCTCTAAATGTGGACAACTGTGTCAATCTAGCGGAAAACATATCATGCCATTCCAGAGGCATTGAAAAAGCAAACAGCTAGTGCTAGATAAAGTGCTGTTATCTGCGAGGCATTGTGAGATTTTTAATGACCTCTGAGATGGCGAGCGCACGGCGTATGTCATAGAGGCCATGCGACTCTCGGTTTAGATTGAAAACCTCTATGTACCATTCTCGCGCGCGTGTGTGTGTATGTGTGTGCCTGTGTGCCATCTGCGAGACTTCGTGAAAAACGTGTTTCGACTACAGCAGAGTGAAAACTACAGAGAGAGAAAAGTGGCACACTGCACAGTCACTGCCACTGCATTACTATAAATACGCCGTGCTTGCGTGCGCGCGCGCGCGCGCGCGTGTGTGTGTGTGTGTGTGTGTGTGTGTGTGTGTGTGTGTGTGTGTGTGTGTGTGTGTGTGTGTGTGTGTGTGTGTGTGTGTGTGTGTGTGTGTTTGTGTGTGTGTGAAACAAAACGTATTATTCATAAGTATGAATTTAACGGTTGAAGGGTGCACTAGGGGCTGGATTTCACTATCGCATTCAACTTACAAAGGTGAAGCTTAGGGGCCCCCAATTTTTGTTTTACTTTTACAATATCTTCACTCCACTGTCGCGGAGCTTGGCATTTCTGCTTGAATAATTTACCAAGAAGCACTCTTAACTTAGTCTCATTCTTTTTTCCTTCGTACCAAACGCTCGAAGCTCTGTTTATTAGTTTACGTTTTAACGTTTCTCTGCTGAGTTTCCACTGTTGCCAATTGTGAATCTTTCCGCTGGGGCCTATATCGCTAGTTTTCTTCTTTCACAGCTTGACTAAATTATTGTTATGCAGAACTTTTTTATTTAATTTCCACAGTTTTCACTAGAATGACAATTTTTGCTTTAAAATTTTGATAGAGCAGAGGACTACGCAGTTATCAGAAAAAGACATAAGGATTACATCATAACTGGTGCGTTCCGGTAGAATGTCGACGGAAACGTAAGTGCGGCCAGGTCTTACATGGCTAGGCCACCGTCCTTGTAAAGTGTTTGCTTGGGGTTCCTCGGGGCCCTGTGCGAGCGTTTCAGCACTAGCGTTGCTAACTGGGGCAGTAACGCTTGGGAGCAGCGGCTTCGTTGGTCGGTGGTTGAACGCCACACCTCTCTGATGGTGGCTCGTCCAAATAACTGCACTCGCCGACCGTGGGTGCTGGTGAGCCTTCGGTTTATTTCCCTGTCACCACTGACGACATGGTTGAGTCATCCGCCGCTCTTTGGAGGTTTGGCACATCAACTTTGTGGGTGTCACCACGTATATAAAGCCGCAAGCGAAACCTGTGCCACCGGCCGCTTGACAGAGCTATAGCTGAGTCATGTTGCGCTTCTAGGTCCATCAGGGAGTTTGATTTCGGGGCATCACCGCCAGAAAGCACCAACGAGTCTGGAGGTCCTCCTGCTTTGTAGCCTCGTCTGCGCCCCACGCCAGCTCCTCTGCATCGACGACATCCATCAATTCCTCACGGTCATCCGTCTTTGACTGTCCTGTCACTAACGCGTAGGTATGGACGCAGGCCGAGTCCGGATGTCCAGAACGATGGCATTTGGATCACCGGGGCAACTTGCAGTCCTGGAAGACGTGTCATGTGCCATGATATCATAGGCACTGCTTGGCTCGCGCGGGCACCAAAACGACACCCAACTCCCCTGCAACTCGAACCTGGTAAAGAAGGTCGTTCACATTTTATACGGTCTTCAGTTTGAGCAGGATGGTTCTTGTAGTTGATCCGTTTTCCTTCATACTTTGGGCCCACCAACGCTGTCAATTCAGCTCGGTGATGCTGTCAAAAACTGCAAAAGCTGTCCGGATATCTTTATCATGGACGCCATGAAGCATTCAGTGGAGGCGAATCTTCACCTGCTGGTTCTCTGGATCGAAGATGATACGCCGGTGGCCTTTCACTTTAAGTTCCTTAAGCGCAGCTAGTTTCTTGGTGGCTTCACTGGTTTTCAAGGTCACCGCCCCCACATAGCTAATTTGGTGTGCCCCTCACGCCACGACGTCAGGAAACACAACAAGTGATGCGAGGACGTCTCGGAAGTCCTCGACTTTATAGACACCCTCTCAAACACGTCATTATGCAAGAATGACGTGTTGAGAATAAAAGGGCCCGGGGACCGAGTTTGCAGCACAATTTCGTAGTCCTTATCTTCGTCAGCCATCCTGCTACAGCGGCCGACACGGACCGCTATCGCTGTTCTATCGAAGCCGTTTATTCTGCGACCGTTCGCTTTCGCTACTAGAAGTAGAAACTCTTCCATGACTTAGGCGACAGCGTCAACTTCTATTTCTCTCTGAACATAGTCGAGTATTTGAGAAGAGAAAAATAAAACGAATAAACGCAGTAGGCAGGATTCAAACCTGCACGGGAAGAACCCAATAGTTTTCAAGCCCAACACCTTCACAAGTCGGCCATGACTGCGGCGACGGCCTAATTTTTCAATTTGCGTTCGCCATTGCTTATTATTCCGAAAAAAAATTAATTTATGCCTGGGTTCAAATTTAAGAGCGAAGGAAATTGCTTTTCTTCAGTACTGCACTCAGGAAAGTTTTTAACAAATGAGGGAAAAATAGTCGCTTCATATATGTGCCGTTATTGGGGGAGTAAAGTACTACTGATGAATCAAGTGGCCTCCAACATTTCTGTCAGACTTTTGAGAGCCTCATTACAACCCCCTCCCTCCAGCGCACTTTCTGCCACAAGACTGACGCAAGCAGAGTGTTTTTGTCTGTCCATAAATAATCACAGCCGGATTGGCCTCATCGGCAGTGGGTATTTAGCATGTATACATGAGTGCTTGCATCGTGCATTTGTGCAAAAAGGTTGTGCATTATTACGTGCTCTCATTCCGCGAAGGACACCACATATAGAGGAAAATATTGGTTAAAGTTCTCATGAACTTTGTCCAAAGCTACTTTACAAACTCTGAGCCCATGCAGTAACATTGTCTACAACTATGGCAAATAAATACGCAGTTATACAAATCTGTGCATGAGGTCTTAATCTGTGTACAGAGCTAACACTAGCCATGCTGAATAAATATATATATTTGGGATATAATTTGTGGGTGTTTGTGGGTAGGAGGAGGGAGAAGAAAGGGGCGTGGGTATTAGGATACAAAAATTTCTTACGAAAATTTGCAAACGTTGCGTCATACTACAGCTACGTTGGACTAAAGATGCGTTTGACTAGAGCTGCTGTGGCGGGTATAATTTGCTCGACGGAAATAGGAATTCATCAATTTAATTACTAAAGCTAGCTTCTTTTCTATCTACCAATTTCACAGCAAAATCTCATATCGGAAAAGTTCGAGAAGTCCGCATTGAATAATAAGTTAATTTCCTCCTCCTCTGCTAGCTTCTACGATAGCTAAAGAGGGAAGATGTTTGAGGTTCGGAATGAGTCCCCTCGATGACTCGAATGCACGGTAGCAACGCAAAGAAAGAGGCGTAGTTTGGTGAAGAGACGCTTTATTGCAACCTCATACTAACTCCTCTCCTCTCAAGAATGTTACAGGATACTCGATGTCCAGCAATGCAGCACAAAAAAGAGGAAAACAAAAAATCGCTCAAAATAAACTCTCTCTCGGTGCGCGCACATGCGTGAACTGATTTTCATTTTAAACTCAAGCGGAGAACTTTCGCGTTCTACTGCAAAATAGACACATCGACAATTATACATATTGCGCGATCGGTCCTCTCAAAAAAAAAACTTTCGTGATGCAAAACACTGAAGAACACACTCTTAATGAAGTCCAACACACCAGTCAGTTCGCATTGGCTTGAAACAGGGCACGCGCACCGTACATAGTCCGGCGGCATAATGTCTTTTAAATTCATAACACCACATGGTCATTGTCCCAACACGGGAGACCCACTTCATGCACCCTCCAGCCCCGCATGACACAGTCAAAGAGAGCGACTGACCCAGCGCTATAGGTATACCTTAGTCTCAACGGATCGCACAAAAAAAATTTTTATTGAACTTCAGAAATGCTACCCTATTATATCTACAAATTGATTTCTACAGAACGCATCTAATACACCTAAAAGCAGTTGTAACACTTGGAGGCAAGCTCGTATTTCTAGAACTACAACTCAACAAAAATACCTGGTACAACAAACAAGACATTTTCACATCACAGTGGAACAATTAGTCTCTTCGACCCACCGAACATCACGCATAACACTTGAACGTGTGATACAAACTCCTGTACAGTCATTCAATTTACAGAGACTGCTTGAGTGGGTACACAACAAAAACCACAAAAAAACTCAACCTGATGAAACAGACAAAACGTCACCTTGCCACTAAAGAGTTACAATAACGCAACCCAGTGATCATCTGAGACGCGAAAGAGCATCAGCAGCGTCGCTCAGAGCACCGAACAATATTTGTTTCACATTCGCCTATCACTCAAACTGTGGACGCCTTCTATTGCGACTGGTTCAGCTTCTCACTGAAGAATGCGACTGATCGCGCACATTCACCTACCATTTGGAAGAAGCAACCTCTATTTGCTGTCTCGATTACGCCCGTAGCCGAACAAAAGCTTTGCTAGGGTTGATTGCCGTCAGCTCAGAAAACAACGTGACGGGCTCTAACTCAATCAAAGGGTACCTGTGTCTCTATGTTTCACGGCAGCTTGTTCAACACTCTTGAACCACCGTTAACAATAAATACCTGACTTTCTACTAGAAGGCCTTCACGACGTCACCCCTCTTCGGTAAAACGCTCTACCTAAACACTCAAAGAACAAGAAACTAATTACTAAAATAACCTATCATTCACGGAGATTCCGCAGGAAAACTACTTCAACATAAAATGAAGAACTCAGAAGAAAATTCCGGTAGTTCAATCCTTTAAAAAACGGCTCCACTTCACTCTTGAGTAGCACACGAGATGGTCCCGTCCTGGGGACTTTTACTTTTGAACAGGGTATACGCAAGACGTAAAACCCACTCGTTGAACCACTCAACCACAACGCTAGCAACTTTTTAACGCGCTTTCTCGTTTTCTTTTCTGAAGAGTTAGCATCACAACAGTTGTCGTGTGCTAACAATTCGTCTTGGCGCGACTTTGGTTCGACTGACTGGCGTGGCTGCTTTCGGTCTAACTGCTTCTTATCAGTTCTCTTGACGTTCGACCACCTTTTTACCTGATGCCACACATAGGCCAGACACTCATTTTCTTTCTGCTCTTTTTCTCGGGTGTCCCGTTTTTCCTTTCCTTTGTATCCTACTGAAGTCTTCGCATCGCCCAGTGTGTTTGTCACTTCGCGCGCACTGCTGGGCGATTCCGCTACTGAGCACTGCACGGCTTTAGTGCTAGTGCTAGAACCTCTAGACACATGCTCTGGCTCTTTCATCGGTGAATACTGCTCCGGTTTTATTTCCCCTTTTACACAGCTTATTTTCCTCGTGTTACCTTCATTTAGATCTTGCAGTGGCTTTAGCCGGTCAAGACGAAAACATTCGTAATCTGCGGGAGTAAGCAGTACCGGCAAACTCGTATTCAACTGATCGGTTACTGCGCATCGCAACTTCGCTGACTCAGCAACGCTTCCTGGCGAGGCCGAAAGACCGAGAGGTACCCACAGTGGACGCGTGATAACCCCTTGCCCAAAAGCATCTGTTAGCCTTATTGTGCCACTACTCAGACCCAAAATCTCAGCGGACACTTCATTATCACGTACCACTGAGACATCGGCTCCTGAGTCAACGCGTGCAAAAGAAGGCCTGTTTCCTATGAAAATCTCAATCCGCGGACCTCCCATCAGTGAGTTATTCTGGGAGACAGAGGCTCGCGTTGATTTAGCTGGGCCCTCAAATGACCGCTCATTCTGTGTAGCTACGCATAAAACGTCTGCATAATTAGCAGCTGTGTCAATGAAAAACCCACAACTTCTCTAAAAGTGACCTCGTCGTCCACACCAAAAACGCATTCCTGAATTAAGGTTGAAGCTTGAACCAGCGAAGTGTTTGGCTTGCGCATTATAATTCAAATTTCTTGGTGCCATATCGAGGTGACTGCCCTGCCTGCCGCTGTCGAGGCTTTCCTCAAAATTAGCGGCTAACTCCACAGTATCGTGCATTGGCCTTCAACTAGCCGTTTACTTACTGCCGAAGCACCAGTGAGCGGAGCTCACTTGGCATTAACAGCTTTAGCCTATCAGCGACTAGCAACTCGCGAAGATCTTCAAATGACTCCACTTTTCTACTTCTCACGTAGTAAGTGAACATGGTCTTCAGGCATGCCATCACTTCGTTCCACGATTTATCTGCCTCTCGTTTGATTTCCAGAAACATTCGCCGATACGCGCTCGCAGTCATCCTCAGCTACCTTAACACTCTGGACTTTAAATCAGAGCACAGCATTAGCCCAGCTTCTTCTTGATTGGCAACGACTGCACGCATCTTCTCACTTAAGAATAGTAGTAAAATCGTGCCCTGTACTTCCTCAGGGATGCTTAATGCCGCAAAAACAGAGTCCACACTCTTGAACCAGGCTGGAATCATTGGTTCATTACTGGGCATGGGCGCTAGGACTGCCTTCAGCTTTTTCGCCTACCGTCCGATAGTAGAATGCTGGTTCCGGTTTTCCAGCACCACTGATGTAGCACGCGATGGCCTCAACTTCTCTAGCTCAAGCTTGAGCTTGAGCGCTTCAATCTCAAGCTGCATCTCGCGGGTGCGATCCAATTCATTCACACTGTCACCTTCCGTCACATCTCTCTCTGAATCCACCATCCCCAAAAAAGTGCCTGAACGCAAGTGCATTCAGTAAGAAAATAGAAACTGAGGCCGCGAGAGAGCCCAAAGCAGACCTCGCCTTGTAGAGATGCATCAACCGATGACCACGTTGGTTGAAACGGCGTCTGTCTCGTTGCCAAGGCTGCTAGTGACGAATCCTTTGATGCTACAGGTGCTCGACCAGACCACCTCTGTCGTTGTCTTAAGTCAGCCGCGCCGACTGTCTCTGCTGCTCGGTTCTCGTTTACCGACGCGCAGCGCTCTTGCGCTGCCCAACTCCAGGCTGCAATGTTGACCGACAGGCTCGTACAGAATGCCAATTCTGCTTTCGCAGTGCACCAACAGGCCCCAAAGCAGCGAGCGTCTTGACGCTACTTCTCGCAGTGCACCAACAGATCCCAAAGGCTGTGAGCGTCTTGTCAGCTTCCTGGACTTAAGTACCTTCCTCGCTGCGGGCTCTCCATTCCGCTCCACGTCGACTGCGCTAGTTTATTTTCTCCTCCTCGACTAGCTTCTACACTAGCTAATGAGGGAAAATATTTGAGGTTCGGAATGGGTCCCCTTGATGACTCGAGTACACGGTGGCAGCGCGAAGGAAGAGCCGTAGTCCGGTGGAGAGACGCTTTATTGCAGCCTCATTATAACTTTATCGTTCCACCTCTTTCAGTTTCACTTCTTTTGTGTAGGAAATTTCGTGCGTAGTACGGTAAAACAGCGTTTGCTGACTTAACTTGCTATTGTGTTGAAAGACGACGTAAAACAAAGGCAACCTTTTCTTGAGATGAGGCCGAGTGAAATACGTTTTCCTACCGACAGAATATATCGACAACGCAAATGACTAGAACGACAGAAATTTGAGCTGACTGCTAAGAGCTGATTGTATAGGAAGGGAAACATGCAAACACAGGCAAAAGACAAGAGAGCCTGAGAACTCAAACCCTGATGATTATTAAAAAATCACACGATTGCAGAAAAGAGGTTACAGGCATAAAATCACAGCATATCCACAGAGTAAATTATGATAAGTGGGGTGAAGCATCCATCCGTCCGTCCGTGTGTCCGATTGTCCATGCTTGCGTTCATGCGTCTGATCACGTTCTACAATGAAGGCGGCGCACGGGTAATACCAATGATACGTGAGCCAGGGAAGCCGAGCGCAAGCGTCTTCAACGCGCCCGCCACTCTGCTTCATCCATGCCCCACCAACGATGCACCACGTACGGCGACTATCCTAGAGACTGAGAGATGCACTTGTTCTCCGCGCACTCAGGCAAAACGCGCGCAGCAGCCAATCGGAAAGTAGCGGCACTTCAGAGAGTAGTGGCAGAGTAACGCCATCTCGGAAACGAGACGAAAGTTGGTCATTCATTTCTTTTGCCTTCTTTTTTTTTCTTGTCTCTCCTTTTTCCTGTTATGCGAGACCTAGTGACAAGGGTAGACTAAGAAGAGCTTCGCCCCTAAAATAATGGCACTCAGTCGTGCAACATTTAAATCTGACTCTAAATTACCAAATAGGTACCTACAAACTCTATGTTCTCAGTGGCCTTCTGAATAAATTGGTAGCTTAGAATTTTTATTAGCCGAAACTTATCGAAAATGTTTGAGCCTTTCCATGAGCAGAGCGCGATTGCATAATCGGGCTCTGTTCGCATTGTTTTCTCATTCACTAGCCAGACATCACTTGGACAACTCGACCTTGTTGCAAGGAAGAGACCGTTTGTTTTAATCTCCCCTCTAATGCATTGTTACTGCGAGTGATACCTGTGAAGTGCAAACTGCGCCATAGTTATTTCGCAAATTTCTCGCACCTACGCAGCTTTATTGACGTTGTCGCAGAACATAACTATTAGTTAAGTCTGAGCGTTTCGTACACAGGCACGACTTTACACCTCTCAATCACATGTTTTTGACAGCCGGTGCAATTGTGAAAAGGCCGAGTGAGGCTTCAATAAAGAAAGACGCGTGTTCTTTCGCTCCCGTCCTTACTCGGATCTTTGCCCGGCGATTTTAGCGTGCAGCCCTTAAAGGGCTACAAATGGTGCCTCCGAGAGGCAACCGGAAGAAAACGCCGCAGCAGGATGCCGTCTTGGCAGCCTCGGCATCGTTATCGGTGTCAACCCAGCAGCAGGAACAATCCAAGCCGGAACGCTCTAAGAAAACACAGCCGTAGAAGGTCAGCAGCATCCCACAGCCACCCTTTCCTCGGCTTCGAGCGAAAGGAAGGTGTACACCGGAGCTTTTTCGGCTCCTGCCATGGTCCTGGCTACCTGCGAAGTATACCCCCTTGGCAGCAACACCTGCTCATCTCGTCTTGCAACAACTGCGGCCTCCGAGCAAACGGAGCCCGCTTCTAGTGCGCGCGTTCGCCTAAGCACGTCTCCGCGCCCTGATGGTCCCCACGTCGTTGTCGACCTGCCTCCATGTAAATGTGCGGCCACGATCATCTTTTGGCCCGTCGGGAAGAAGGCCAACTTTCTGGCTGCGTCGATAGATGCGATCGCTGCCCCTCTCTTGGAGTTCCACCCACCCAGTGAGTGCGGGAGAATTTCCGGTGCAATCTTGTTGCGGTCGACACCCATCTTGCCGCTGATCTGACCACCCTAATCCTGGTTGGGACGAAACAACTAGGCCTGAACACTTGCTTTTGCGTGGTTTTTAGTGGACCCAATGATTCGATTCGAGGACCTCGCCGACAAGATTGCGTCACCTGTGCCACTTGTTTCTGGTATCCGCAGAAGCAACTGCCTCACCCTCACATTCGCGTGGACCACCATCCTCCCGATATACTGCTTTACAAGCAAAAGCGCCCTGTTCTTTCACGCCAGCCCCAGACCCTGCAGTGCCCCGTTGCGACCACTTTGGGCACGCAACCGCCACCTGCTCTTGAAATGAACGGTGCCTGCGCCGCGGCATCAAGCACGCCCCAGGATCGTGTGCAGCGCGCCCTCGCTGCATAAACTGTCGCGGGAAACATCCCGCCACCAAGCCGCGCTGCCCGTCCTGGCTACTTCAGTGCAAGGTCGTGGTCATCAAGGCTTCAAGTGACGGCTCCGTGACATACCGCTAAGCCCTAGAGCAGGCTACCTCTCATGAAAAGGACTGTTGATTTTAAATTGTCAGACTGTGATCAACTGATTGACTGAATTGATCATTAATGGTTATGCCATACTCATTGACTTGCTTCAATACTTAGTCGACAATATTTCTGTTCAGTACATTACAATAAAATTTCTATTGTTCATTTCTATCAAAAAACTATGAACAAATATTTCGTACACATTATTTCTGTTGAGCGGCTTGCAATGAAATTTAGTTGTCTCATTTCTATCAAAAAACCAAGGACGAAATATTTTGGGAACAATATTTCTGTTGAGAACTTTGCGGTAAAAATTTTATTTTCTCATTTCTATCAAAAACCTTGAACAAAATACTTCGTAAACAATATTTCTGTTGAGCCTTTGCAATAAAATTTTTATTGTCTCCTTTGTATGAAAAAGCCAAGGATGAAATAATTCGTAAACAATATTTCTGTGGAGAACTTTACAATAAAAATGTTATTCTCATTTCTATAAAAAACTATGGAACAAAAACTTAAGATATATGTCATAAGACAAATTGAGACGCGCGGCCATTCATGTTCTACGGCGCGCGCGCGTGAAGGAGGGGGGAAAAGAAAAAGAAAACAGAGGCAAGAACTGTGGAACATGAGAAGCTTTGTGCTCATTTGGAAATGATTCGGAATCTGCATTTGGAAATTATTTTTTTGAAGTATGTATACAAGGATGAACTTGCACACGTCATTCGTATTCTGCCAAACGCAGGTCCTGGACCAGATGGTGTCACTTCAGGAATATTAAAATTATTATTCGACATCTCTCCTGAAGACCTTCTTAAACACACACGCGTACACACACACGCAAAATCACACGTACGCCTACACACACACACATACATTAATGTTGTCAACCATTCACTTGAAAATAGGTGGATACCTCCTGACTAGAGACTTGAAAAAATAATACCCCTTCTTAAGAAACAGGGACATAATGATGAAGTTCATAATGATACTTTTGAAGTTTATAACAAATAAAACGGTACTCAGTGTGTGCCACATTGGATTTAGACCAGGTTACTCTATATTGTGGGCGCACGTTGATTTAGAGGCTCGTATAAAGATTGCTCACCACAGACAACAATATGCGGCCCAAGTAACCCTTGATTTAGCCAAAGCATATGATAGTCTTGAACATGCTATTCTTAAAAATGCCCTATAAGCCCTAAACTTCCCGCAGTATATAACAAATTGGATTTATGAATTTTAGGAGACAGAAAATTGTATTGCTCTCAACGAGGTCTTTCAACACTGAAGTATAGCCAAATGAGAGGTGTTCCTCAAAGCTCTGTTCTATCGCCAGTGCTATTTAATATTTTGTTAAGTTCAATACCACTGAGTGATAAGGTACAAGTATATGCATACGCAGATAATGCGTTTTTTGCATTTGACTGTGATAATCAGTTACTACATTCAACTTTGCAGTTTTATTTGGCAACATTGAAATCCTGGTTTCAGAAAATTTATATGAAACTGAACGTAACTAAAAGTGCTATATCAGTTTTTTCATTAGACGTACCAGTTACTATTTCTCTACAGTACCATCAAGAAATAATTGTCCAAGTTAACTGTAATGAATATCTGGGTGTATTGTATCGTTAAAAAACCGAGCTGGTGTGATCACTTGGAACATAATAAAATTAGGGCTACACGCGCTATTGGGATGATAGGTAGGCTTGGCGCGCTTTGCTCCGGTCTTCGCAGAGATACACTGATCATGATTTATTGCATGTACGTTTGTTTTATTCTTGAATTTGGATGTGAACTATTCTCTGGTGGACCAGCAAACAAAATAAACCCCTTGATTCTCTCAGAGCGGGAAGCTCTTCGAAGTTGCTTAGGTGTGCCAAAATTCACAGCTAACAATGTTTTGTATGAAGAAGCTCGGATACCCACTCTTGCTTGCAGATTCCGTATTTCAAGGGTTAAAACCTATTTAAAATTTTCTGATTCCACTTTAAGAAGGCGACAGTTCGTATTCTTTGCGAAACTCGGTATCTTTTTGAATGAGCATTGGTTCCGTGTATATAAATATAAGCCACAAGTGCTATTTGTTCAACCACTTCTAGACGCTTTAAATGCTAATATATTCGAGGTCACACCATCTGGCAAACCAATCGGGCAAGTGCAAATTGAATTTAGTAGTAGAAGTCGTAGTAGTATTTTTATTTACAGTAAGCCGGATACAGAGCTCACTGCAGGGGCAAAGGGCTAAAGGCGAACAGCCTGACAAAGGCCCTTGTCCCTCCGCAGTCCGTGACAGTGCAAAGCTTAGACATCAGCACTGACAAACAATATATATATTCAATACATTGGTTTCAAGGAACCTGAAATTGTAAACACAAAATTCAAACATAAATAGCATAAGAAGTTTACATAACACATTTTAAGAATTAGAGGTCACTCTCGTTAAAATTCACAACTAAACGATATCAATGAAACAACTCAAAAACAGACACAAAATGCATGCGGATACAATGAATTCCGCTGTATACACTCGTATAATTGACATAGAAGTTTATGAACAATTTAAGCATTTGCAGAGGCATGAGACTCCATTACGTAGTTTCGATAGTGTAGACCAGTGGTTATAAATAAGTTCTTTATTTGTTTCTTGAAAGTCGCACTACTAGCCCTAAAGTTTTGGCGATATCTTCCCAATGAATGCTAAACACTTGCCCTCTAAATATCTGGTTGCCTTATTAAAAGAACATCTGTCTCAATTAGGTACTAATATAGTAATTGTAACGGACGCATCTATGAGTGGTGAGAAAGCAGGTGTGGGCATTTTTTTCTTTCTCATTATTCTGGTGCTTTTCATTACGCCTCCCAGAATATACACCAATACTTCAAGCGGAATTAACGGCCGTTACACTTGCTCTTCGTAAACTTCCTGCGACTCATTCGACAGCTGTGATAGTCACTGACTCGTATTCTGTGTGTTCATTTTCATTATCGTCGTCGGCATCAGCAGTACTAGAAACTTTTAAATCATTAATCCCAGCAAACATTTGTCTAGTGCGAATGATATAAGTGCCAGGCCATCGTACTACACTGATAAATGAGTTGGCTGAGTCATTCGCGTGAGCACAATCTTCCGATTGTGCCAATCATACCTCTTACAGCCTATGTAATGTCAGCGAGGTTCAGAAAACGTTTTACTTCTTGAAGACTCATAAAAAATTACGATGCCGAACGCAGATTTTTCGCACATGCACTCACATGGAATAATAAATGGTGTCCCACGCGTAAATTAGAAGTCTCAATAACAAAATTACGTTGCCGTTTAGCACCCCTTAATTTTTACCTAAACAGGTCTTGTCTGGTGCCATCCCCCCTGTGCTCAAGCTGTAATGAACCCGAATATTTCGACCACTTTCTTCTCACATGTCACCGTTTTAATGAATCACAGAAAAAAGTTTTTCAAATTTTTATTTAAAAAACTAGGAATATCACTTACTACCCTTAATATTTTGTCTTTTGGGGCTGCTTCATTAGGACACAGCGACGAGAACATCTGCGGGGCTCTATGCAAATTACTACGCAACACAAGAAGATTACCTTGCTGAGCTATTGATCAGCTCTCGATTTTCACTAGCCAACCTAACATTTTATATTTAGCTATTACAATGTAATGATTTAACCATCAGAAGATTTTCATATAACGATTACACCTCAGATATTCAATAAATTCTGTTATTTCTCTTCTTTTTCTTTTTTCACACTGTGTCATCAAAACAAAGTAATCCTAATTCCCTAGAATGGATAACCTAAAGGTATTCACCTGCATTAACCACAGGCTTCTTGGCCAATCCCCCTTAGTGGGTGAGAGCCACAAAAGAAAGGATCAAGCAAGCAAGCAAGCAAGTTTCGTGTTCGTGGCTCGGCCGATCTATAGTGCATGCGCAACTGTACTGAAACAATGGCCTATATGTTCATGCTCGTGCTTTACAAAACAAGTTGAAGTGATGATTTTGGAAAGCATGGCACAAAAGAAACAAACAGAAGTCAGCGAGACAAAGAAATATCAAAACTTAAAATCGATTGGTTGATGTTTGGTTAGTGGTTGCGTAATTTGACGATGAACTTCAACATCAAGTATACAGAAGTCAGGTGCAGAAATCAGCAGGTGAGTGTATGCCGCAGACATTTGCTCACACTTTTGAATATTATGTGCAGTTCTCATATTCAAGCATGCATTTGTAACAATGAACCACGACCAAGATAACCAGTACACTACTGTGGAAATTATGTATCAGCTTAAAAAATCCCAAAGAACAACTGCATGCTGTAACAATAAAGATTTTGAGGTTCGTTCTGCGCCATTCCTGAACCCCAACTCCACGCGGACGTTCGCGAAAGAGATGCGCAGAAGCATTATTTATTTGGAGGGAGACCTACCTGCCCGCCGCTAATTTGTGTACGTCATACTTGACCTTGGCACGTGTTTCGGCATTCGCTCAAACAGTGGTGTGATGTTGAATAAAGGTAAGAGTAGCCACTCTCCATAAATACGATCAGTTAAAGACTGAAAATGAGTAAAGACCACTCTGTATGTCAAAATAATGCGTATAAATTTTAATAGCAGAAATAAGTAATCGTCTAAATGCTAAAAAGGCACTGCTGCCCCAGCGTGCAGCTCGCGGCAGTTCGTGCGTACGAAATGCAAATGTTAAATCAGGCATGCTGAAATAACCATGCAACGTTTACGTATGAAAGCGCATTGTCTTCAAACAGATGAGAATAGGCTGCCGTCATTGACACGCGTGTACCTCGCGACACAAATAAGCGAAATCGCTCACAGCACAGGCACGTGCGGGAAACATACGTAGGTTTCGACAGCCGAATACAACCTCGTCGCGCTTGTGTCCCTGAATTTCAGTGAGCGAAACACGCACGGTTCATAGGGAAGCACTAAAACGACGCACGAACACTTTTTGATATCCGGCACAGGCGTGTTGGGAGGAACGCGGCACTTCACTGTAGCCTCGCGCGCGCACTCGGCAGTGTGTGTAAACACGTCACCCGCGACTGGAACTGAAGCACAAAGTTCGCGAAACCGTGAGAAGTTCACCACCGAGTAGGCACGCGTGTGATCAGGCCGGGCGCAGACGGGCTCGAGGCAGATGGGGTAGTGATCCGACCCCTCTATGTCGGAGCTTCGGGACCACCGGTAGCGGCAGTCTTCCGTCACGAAGGAGAGGTCGATCGCACTAGGAGCCAAACCGCGCTTCAGTAAGGTGTTCCTGCCATCGTTCAGGAGATGGAGACCGGCGGCTAGGGATGCATCCAACACTTTCCGGCCCGGATTGTTCACCCCCGCACTTCCCCACGCCGTGTGGTGACAGTTGAAATCGCTGCACACAACTGCTGAAGGACCAAGACGGTTCACCAGTCGCACGATAAACTCGGGGTCCCAGAGTCGAGGGTAACACACGTAAACACTGGCTATCGCCGTGTCTGTCGCAGGAGTCTCCAGGAGTGCATGAAGAGCCGTGGCCAGTGCCGTCATCACCGTATCCCTTGCGTCCTTTTGTGGAGGGGGAGGGGGGGGAACGTGTAGGCTGTGTGGCCGCTGGGGCCGGTGCTGCGGTGGCGTTGCCCTTCAGGGCATCGCTGAAAAAGCAGCCAGAGGGTGTGGTAGCCGTTGCTGTCGCTGAAGACTCCCGTTGAGACGCAGCTTTCGCTTGCTGGATGGCTTCGCGACGCGTCAGTTTACCACCAGAGCAGGCGAGGAGAAAGGAGGCCTTTAGTTACAGCTTGACTCGCACCGAGGTTCGTTTGCAGGGTGAGATAGGTCCCTTGCAATTAATACACCGGGTCTTTCTGAGGTGCAGGGACCTTCGACGTGATTCGCACCGCATCGGAGACAGCGCCTGTCGCGCGAGCACGTTGCTGTGGCGTGCCCCAACACACTACAGCGCGCACACTGTAGTGGACGCGGGAGGTGCGCCCGAACCGGCCTCCACTGTTTAAAAAGTGAGAGCTCAGCTGGCACCACGGTTCCTTCAAATGTAATCACTAGCGTGAAGCCGCGCCGTGCACACGAAAGTGTCTTAACAGATGAGGCAATGTTCGCGGCAATGATGTCGAGAGGAATGTTTTCGTCCACCTAAAACACCTCCCCTACACACCAGTTCAGAACGAGCGCATTTGCTTTTACTCGGACATCAACGATGGCGCCTATCTGAAGAAGAGCACTGACGTCGCAGTTAGAGGTGGTGTCGACAGCGACGAGGTTGCGGCGATGATTCACCCGCACCCGTTGTGTGGCTGGGGAAACGGCGAAGAAAGCAGCGATTGCGTCCCTCGATGCAGCCAGAAAGTGTTATTTACGGCCAAGCGGTCTAAAACTGATCGTCCGGCCGATCGGGTCAACGGTGTGCTCCAGTGGTGTTTGCCGAAGAGGGAAGTTGACCTCCGCTACCACCTGAGAGCTTTTTTTCTTCCTTTTTCCTCTTTTTAAAGCCACTTGAACGCACGAAAACGCGTTAAACGTTCTTGCGGAACGGCGCACCACGAACCGAAGTCAGAGTCGGAAGTGCTCACGGTGGTTGTCTGGAGTTCATTGAGCCTTACAAACTATTCGCTGATCAAATGCATGTGCAAACCAATTCATATGGCACAAAAAAGTTCAAAATTCCGCCAACGATTTGAAAAAAGCCACTTGGTAGATATATATTCCCGCAAAAAAACCCAGCCTTCATGCGGTGGCGCTGTGGTGCAATGAGTAAGACGTCTGTTTCACGTTCATGAAGTCCTGGGTTCGATCCAAGGGCTGAGTGTAGTTTTCAGATAAAGCCTATTGGTTTTCTAAATAACTATGGTCGTCATATTATCTGCCGCATTATCGGAGAGCAAGCACTCTTGAGTGCATAAGTTTCTTTATTCCTTATTCTTTATTCATGAAGTACCCCGCAGCACCCATGGGCGGTATAGCGGGGGGTTACATCGATTAATGACGTACATCATCGTACGCGCATAAAATACATCGATAACTGAAATACACCTGTGTTCACACACATTGATTGATATGTGGGGTTTAACGTCCCAAAACCACTATATGATTATGAGAGACGCCGTAGTGGGGGGCTCCAGAAATTTAGACCACCTGGGGTTCTTTAACGTGCACCCAAATCTGAGCACACGGGCCTACAACATTTCCGCCTCCATCGGAAATGCAGCCGCCGCAGCCGGGATTCGAACCTGCGCCCTGCGGGTATGTGTTCACACACATATTACAGTTATTTTCACACATAAATACAGCTTCGTTCAGCTTACAGCATTGAATAAAATACATCTTCATTCGCACTATTGACTTGCCTTTCAGTTAGCTTATTCCAGTGCCCAATTGTTCTAGTAAATTATTATTTGGCATACAAGTTCGTTTTAGCATTGTATTCCAAGATATTGCAGCTATGATCAAATCTTTTTGATATGTAATGAGTTTTTAGTTAGTAAATGTCTCTAATAATTTGAGTTTTAATATTGTAAATGAAATAAAAAAACTTCAATCTCAGTTTATGGCGGCGGTAAGAAAGACACTCCCTCTTAGCTCAACCTTCATTGCAGTGCAGCTCTCCCAGCTTCTGTACCATCCCAAGACGAACCTAGCAGCGTGATTCTTAATTTGTTCAAGAGCAGCATTGAAGGTTACCTCGGCGGGGTCCCACACGGCACAACTGTATATTAAGATAGGTCTAATACAAGTAGTGTATGCCATGCAACTTAAATTCACACGCGAACATCGCAGGTTTTTTAAAATAAAATTTAAGGCCTTAGCGGCTTTCGTTATTAAAGTGCCCACCTGGGGCCTCTATGAACACTCACATGATAATAGCACACATAGATACTTACACGTACTATCTTGTTTCAACTGTACATTGTTCAGATGATACCGTGACTTGAATGGTTTCATGTTTTAGGTATAATAAATATGTACAAACTTTGTTATATTCAAATTCATTTTCCATTTGATACACCAGTTATGAATCAGTGATAAGTCTTTCTGAAGTTATATTGCATTATCGGGATCACACATTTTCCTGCACACAACACAATCATCCACAAACAACCGTATAGAAGATGAAATTTCTGCAAAGATATCGTTGACAAAAATTAAAAACAATAGAGGACCGATAACGGAGCCCTGTGGGACCCATGAAGTAACATCTGCATATTCGGAGCATTATTGTTTCAATAGTACGGTTTGTCTTCTTTAAGAAAGATCGCATTTGATCCACTTTAACACAGTTGTTACAAGCTGCCACTCTAGCGTCACCAGCGCGAAGTCAGTGACGGGAATGACAGCAGGTTAGTTCGTTCCGTACGCAAGCAGAGAAAGGGAAGATATCAGAGATGTAAGAGAACAAAAGAAACTTTACTCTATTGATCTTGCAGTACACGGGGTCTAGTACACTTCCATACAACTAATAAAATACAACAACACTTGATACAACTAAAAATACATATAAAAACAATAAATCAGCTTACGAGAGAGAACTATTACAAACTACACAAACTAACAACAATAGAACTACGGAGGAGAAAGTTCGAAGATACAAACAGGTAAAGGCATACGTGTAATGACCGGCAGCGTTGCGTCCCCGACGATCGGATGCGAGAAGTCGAAGAGAGGTCTGGCACGACTGCGATGTCGGCGGTGTGGCAACGCTGGTGGCTCCGGGAGGCTAGTGCTTGCACGTGACCTCGGGCAGGTTGAGCTAACTCAAGGCGAAGTCCCGATGTCTACGTTGCAGACGTTAATATCGCGTCACAACTAGACGAACGGCTAAGTTTAGGTGGCCCGCCAATAGAAAGCCACACTAAAAACTTCTAGAAGAGATACTTGTTGATCTGTTTCTAAACCATGTTGGTCAGCGACTAGACTGCCTAGCAGGGCAAAATCCTGCGCTTAGATTCCCCTCGTGTCCCCTCGCTCTCTTCCTTCGGGACAAGAGAACTAACTCTACATGGGTCCAATCATGCGCGTTTCATTGATGAAAACTCCGCCCCAAAATTTATATTGACCCCACCCCTTTTTAATTAGGAGAGGGCCCTTAACTAGCGAGAGTGACAACCTGTTGGGGTGCTGTCATACGGCTTGGCCACCAGAAAATTTCCCACGGTTTTCCCGTGGGAACAGTCAGACTGTTTGGCTCTCAGCTGGTGCGTCCCGTAGTATAATCCTTGTTCGGGGTACATCGCGGCCTTCCACGATTCTGCAGATGCCGCCGCCGGTACAAAGGATCAAAAGTCGGCGGTGACGTTCAAAGAAGAGCACCCCATTCTGCATTTTCCGGCTCTCTTTCATGTGCCCACCGTTCTCACGGTCAGCGGGGGAGTATGGCGCCCGTTCATTGCCGTGACGCCGGGTCGCAAAAATGGCAGTCTGTGACATTGCCCCCACTTTCAGAATGTTATTCGTAACATTTGGTCACACGGAGGGGAATTTTTTGACAACAAGAAACAAAACACCACCAACAAGGGAGACATGAGGACTGTCCTTCTCATACAAAACATAAATAGGCAGAGTGCATCAAAGTAACAACAAAAGAGAAAAAACAATTGTTAGAGTACCAGCTTCAGTTACACGCAACAATATCTATGCACCACACAAACAAGAAAAAGAAATAGCCTTGCATGGCAGCCATCAATGCAGAATACACTGCACGAATGTATACTACGAAACAAAACGGAACAGGTGCGCTCCTCTACTGTAGTGAAATCCTTCAATGTGCATTTCAACATGTAAAAACAACCAATGCACCAAAAAAAAGAAAATAACTCGAAATACACTTCTTATAGAATGAAATACGCACATACAAACAGAAAACAAACGACGAAAGGAATAAAAAAAATAACATGCTCCCCAGACCTCAAGAACTATATCTGGCTCAAGTAATCGGCTCCCACGTTTCCGCTACCCTAATATGCGTGATGGTGAACTGGTACTCTTGGAGTAGTGAACTCCATCGAAGTACTCGAGCGTTCAGCTGTTTTGCCTGTTGGATATATCTCAGAGGCTGATGGTCCGTCTGGACACAAAAATGTACTTCATATAAGTACATGGAGAATTTCTGAATTCCCCATACCAACGCGAGACATTCGCGTTCAATGGTACTATAGAAAGCCTCCCGTGGAAGCAGGTTTCGGCTAGCATAAGCTGTAGGGTGGAGCTTGCCTTCGTGGGCCTGCATGAGCACGGCTCCGAGACTTGTGTCCGATTCATTCGTTCGAAGTACGAATGGTTGGTGCAAATTTGGTAGCCGTAGTATCGGCTCCGTAGAGACATGTTGTTTGAGACTTCGAAAAGCCTCCTCGTGGGCTGCTGTTCCTCTCCTCGTATCTTTTCAGTAAGTTGGCGTGGAAAATTTTTCTGCCGCCAGCCGTGTCTACGACGTAGTCAGCTTCACCTTTTTTTTTCCCGGACTTCAAAAGGGCCCTTCCATTGTAGCAGCAGCTTGTTCGTGTCGGTGGGAAGTAAAATCAGTACCTTGTTTCCGGGGTTGAAACTCCGCTCCTTCGCCTTTCAATTGTAAAGCTTCGTGTACCCTGCTGCGGCTTTTTCCAACTCCTCGTGTGCCAGGCGGCACGTTTCCTCCAAACAGTTATGAAGGTCGAAGACATGCTGGTACGTCGTCTTAGCTTCTTCAGTCAAATCGGCGTTCGTCCACAGCTCCTTCAGTATCGCCAAGGTTCCCCTCACGTGGCGGTCGTAGAAAAGCTCGAAGGGTGAAAACCTCATACTGGCCGGCGGAACCTCCCTATAGGCAAAGAGGAGAGGTGCCAGGTAGCGGTCCCAATCTCTCGGTTTTTCGGCGCACATGCGCTTCAATATTATTTTAACGTGCCGTTGAATTTTTCCACCAAGCCATTTGCCATTGGGTGACATGGGGTGGTGTGGAGCTGGCGCACGGAAAGGAGCCGCGCTACTTCCTTCATCAGGTCCGATATGAAGTTTTTTTTATTGTAACTTTCACATCCATGTAACGAAAAACTTCGCAAACACTTGTTTGGTCCCATAGCCTAAATGGCTAGTAGAGTGCCCAATTGTGTGACATACCTACACACTTGCGCAAGCGGTTACACAGCGACAAAGGACATCAAACTGGATACAATGTTTAAAATTGAAAAAAAAGCAAATAACACATGATTGTGCCACGGTCACTCAGTACCTCGCGGGGGACGCCAAATCGGGAGAACATTTCGACCAGGGCTTCGGCCACTCACTCAGTTTCGATACTCGGGAGCGCCACTGCGTCTGGATACCGGGTGGCATAATCCATCAAAGTGAAAATGTATCGGTTCCCATGCTTTGAGGGCGGGTGAATCGGTCCCACTATATCGATCGCCACTCGCTTGAACGGGGTGTCGATTATGGGTGCCCTCCCCAGTGGAACATGTGATACATGGCCCTTTGGTACGGTGGACTGACAAATGTCACATGAGGTGACGAACCTTTTTACGTCAGCTGTGATGCCTGGCCAAAAGAACTCCTCCGAGATCCGGTCCTTGGTTTTCTGCGTGCCCAAGTGTCCTGCCATTATACCATCGTGTGCTGTTTTAAACACAGCTTCTCGGGGGCAGTGCGGAACGACTAATTGGCGTACAAGCCGTCCGTTGGCCTCTGTGTACTGTCGGTACAACAGTCCCTGTTCTTGTTTATACTCAACGCTTCCCGTCTCATTTCGGCATGTTTGTTTCCTGCCGATCTTCTCAAAACACTGTTTTAGTGTCGCACCTACCCTCTACTCACAGCCATTGTTATCTCCCGGCAATCTTGCCACGGTCCCAGGTGTACGAAGCTTGGCAAATTTTTCCGGCTGTGCATGTGCTTGGGAACGAGTGATAGATGCTGCTACAGGCTCTTTCCTTAACCCCTTTGTCGAGACAGGTTTTTCAGTCTCTTTTCTGGGATCATTAGGAGGTTTTACGCCATCGATATTGCCCAGAATGAGGTCATACAGTGGATCTTGCAGGCATAGTTCTGTCAGATTGCCAGTAAAGTAGGAGGTGTCAACCTCAATCCGTGCTTCGGGCAGCATCCTCGCTGTTCCGTCAACCAAGTAGACGAGTCTGCTTGTACCTGTTAGCTTTCCTCCTTCACCAACTTCCTCCGCACGATTACTGTGTTGCACCCCGTATCCCGCAACACTGATTTGTCTGTGCCTCGGAGGGTTCCTGTGGCCACTGGTAGGTTGTCGGCCAGATTTTTCGGCGGTGTCACCCTTACGGCGTTGACGACGGGGACTTTTTGCCATTCCTAAGCTCCACATACCCGTCGCATATGGGATCCTCACGCGTTTCCCTTGGTACGTAGAGGCAGGATGCCTGGAGTGAATTATTTGCTCCTGATCGGCAGTCGTTTGCCCTATGTCCTTTTTTCCCACGCTTGAAGCAGACGATGGCTACCTTAGCGGCAGGTCTGTTGCGACAGAAGTGCGGCGGGTGAATCCCACGATTTCAAATATAGCACCGTGGTAGTGGTGCGTGGCTGTTGCCTCCTTTCTCGTATTTCCCCTTCTCGTTCATTATGGGACCATCTTCCTTTGTTTTCTCGAGGCTTGCTCTACCCTGAGCTTCCAAAAACTGGTCTGCCAGCTCTAGCATGTCTCCCAGGGATTCCGCCCTCCTTTCTTTTAAATATAATGCCAAGTTCGAACCACATTCATGCAAAAACCTCTCTCTAATCAACAATGCGTGGAGGGACTCGAATTCTGTCTCGGTTTTGGACAGCTCAACCCATATATCGAAGTATTGTCTTAAGCGAGCCGCGTACTGTGTTGCTGTTTCACCCCCTACTGGCCTCTCCTTATTAAACTTGTCTCGGAACCCATCCGCCGTGAAGCGAAAGCGCTTCAGGGGGGCGGTTTTAACCTTGGTGTAGTCCGCTGCATCTGTAGGCGGTAGCCTGCCATAAACACTTAGCGCCTCTCCTGAAAGACATGTCGAAAGCGCCGTCGCCCATTGGCTTTCAGGCCACTTTTGCCTTCTGGCGATGCACTCAAACCAGCGCATAAACGCATCTAAGTCGTCCCTTCCTTCGTCAAATTGGACGAGCAGTCTACCTGTGTGTATTCTCAAACTCGGCTCCTCCCCGGCATCGGCGTGCTCACTGCTGGATCGGTTCACACTGCTACTCTCACTGAGGAGAATCTTTAATTGCAGTAACTGCACTTCCCGTTCTCCGGCTTCCCTTGCCGCTTCCCTTGCACCTTCCCTTGCCGCTTCTCGTTCTTTCTTCCTTTCTTCGCGTTCTCTCTCCTTTTCTTTGCGCTCTCTCTCCTTTTCTTCACACTCTTTCCCCATTTCTTCGCGCTCACTCTCCGTTTCTTTTTCCTTTTCCTCCCAAGCCAGTGCCCGCTCTTCTCTGGCTAACGCCTACGCCTGTTCCTGCGGCTCCTTAACCCATTGTCTCAGTTCGGAGCCCTCGATGCCTAACTGTTTACCGTGCGCGATCCACTTATCAAAATCCATACACTCCATACTGCAAACTGTCACTATAATGCCACTATAAAAACCACGCAATCATATGCAGGATGCAGCAGCTTCAACTGTGCTGCTCTATCAACACGCTGTCCGCACGGTTCTCGTTCACCCCTCACTGTCTTACTCTTGTACGGAACGTCCTCGTCGCGGACGCCAGTTTTGTTACAAGCTGCCACTCTAGCATCGCCAGCGCGAAGTCAGCGACGGGAATGACAGCAGGTTAGTTCGTTCTGTACGCAAGCAGAGACAGCGAAGAGATCAGAGACGTGAGAAAACAAAACAAACTTTACTCTAGTGATCTTCCAGCACACGGGATCTAGTACAACACTTTAATACAACTAACAAAATACATCAACACTTCATGCAACTAAAAAATACATATAAAAACAATAAATCAGCTTACTAGAGAGAACTATTATAAACTACACAAACTAACAACAATAGAACTACGGAGGAGAAAGTTCGAAGATATAAACAGGTGAAGGCACACCGCCGGCAGCATTGCATCCCCGACGATCGGATGCGAGAAGTCGAAAAGAGTTCTGGCACGACTGCAATGTCGGCGGTGTTGCAACGCTGGTGGCTCCGGGAGGCTAGTGCTTGCAGGTGACCTCGGACAGGTTGAGCTAACTCGAGGCGAAGTCCCGATGTCTAGGTTGCAGACGTTAATATTGCGTCACAACTAGACGAACGGCTAAGTTTAGGTGGCCAGCCGATACAGAGCCACACTAAAAACTTCTAGAAGAGATACTTGTTGATCTGTTTCTAAACCATGTTGGTCAGCGACTAGATTGCCTAGCAGGGCAAAATCGTGCGCTTAGATTCCCCTCGTGTCCCCTCGCTCTCTTCCTTCGGGACAAGAGAACTCTACATGGGTCCAATCATGCGCGTTTCATTGATGAAATTTCCGCCCCGAAAATATATTGACCCCACCCCTTTTTAATTAGGAGAGGGCCCTTAACTAGCGAGAGTGACAACCTATTGGGGTGTTGTCATACGACTTGGCCACCAGAGATTTTCCCACGGTTTCCCCCGCGGGAAACGGTCAGACTGTTTGGCTCACAGCCGGTACGTCCCGAAATTTAATCCTTGTTCGGGGTACATCGTGGCCTTCTACGACCCTGCAGACGCCACCGCAGGTACAAAGGATCAAACGTCGGTGGCGACGTTCGAAGAAGAGCACCCCACCCTGCACTTCCCGGCTCTCTTTCATGCGGCCGCCGTTCCCACGGTCAGCGGGGGAGTAAGGCGCCCGTTAATTTCCGTGACGCCGGGTCGCGAAAATGGCAGTCCGTGACAACAGTCTTATCAATGTTTACGGTGGAAAGTTTAAACAGTAACATTGAATGTGACACCATGTCGGAGGTTTTCCGAAAATCCAGGAACACACCGTCAACTTGCCCTACAGTATCTACACCCAATATTACATCGTGATAAAACTCTACCAATTGTGTTGTGCACGACAGTCCTCTGCGAAATCCGTGCTCCTCGTTGATTAGAACTTTGTGCTTGTTTAAAGCATTCATTACTTCTTTGTATAAATTATGTTAGAGTATTTCACACGGAATAGACGTAAGCGACATTGGTTTATAGTTACTCACGTCTTTCTCGGAACCACCCTCATGTATCGGTACCACGTGTGCAGTTTTCCAGTCTTGTGGTAGGCTACCTGTTTCTAAAGATTTTTAAAAACTGCAAAAAGGTACATAAAAATCGGCCCCGCACAGCGCTTGAGTACACGCGGAGAAATTCCATCTGGACCACAAGACTTACTTTCATCAACGTCCTGCAACAATCTTTCTATTTTGTTAACACCAAGCTCCACGGGAATCATACGTGAAATGCTCATATTAGTGGGTTGATAATCACAGCTGTTTTTGGGTAAGAATACCGAGTGGAAAAAGTTGTTTAAACATGTAGCTTTTTTTCCGTCATCGATATTTAGCTTGCCATTATAACTCAACCCCTGTATTCTAAAGTACTCTGAGCCACACTGTTTTAAGTACTTCTAAAACATTTTAGGATTTCATTTCATTTTGCTGCTCATCTCAGTGAAGTAATCATCTTTAGCTGTTGCTATCTTTAGCTTATATACGTGCGTAAACGAATTCAGTTTCTCGTAGTGAGTTACTGAATTGCTTTTCTTGAATGCGCGAAACGCTCTCTTCCTTTTGTTGATAAGTTTCAATATGGGTGCTGTTACCCATGGCTTTTTGTGCTTCTTTAGCTGTGATGAATCAACACTAGGGATATGTGTATTTGTTAACTGAAACAATACAGTCTTAAATTTGTCTCAGATTATATCCGCATTACCCTCCTCAAAAAGGCACTTCAAAACAGGAAACGAATTACGAAGTTTTTCAGAAATAGCATCGTAGTCGCCCTTTTCATAAAAATAGATCCTTCTACTCGTAGGTAACTTCATACACACTTCTTCTTTTGTATACAAGCAATAACAGCAAGATAATCACTAATTCCTGGAATCACAGTCACGTTACTTACGAACTTCGGTACGTTTGAAAGCAGCAAGTCTAACACAGCGTCATTGCGAGTATGGTAACGTACTGCGGTACGTTACTCTACTTTTGAGCGGTAACGTACTGTGTCAAACCAAACGTGTCAACGATATTTTTCACTGCAAGGCTGCTGTGCCCACTCAAACTTATACACAAATCAATACGCCAAGGTAAGCCAGGCAGATCAATATCACCCCCGAGAAGTATTGTCTGGGCCGACGCTTCAGAAAGAACTTTATATAATCTTCGGTATATGCTAATATCGGAGCTCGGCGAGCGATAAAGCACTGCGACCCAGAACTTCAAGTTATATGGCAAGATTTTCTTGCACCATACAGACTCCCGTACGTCACATTTATAATTAGTTTCCATTGACTGCAAAGAGGAGCGGACAAGCAAGAAGACGCCACCGCCTGCTGTTGGCCTATCTTGGCGATAGACGACATAATTTTGCGGAAACACCTAACTATCAGCAATAGAGGGCTTCAATCAACATTCTGTGCCAAAGACTGTGTCAGCGCTCACACTTTCAAGTAAGCCAGGGAGCTCAGCACCTTTATTAACTACGCTTTGGCAGTTCACAATAACTGCAATAAGTTATTGGCATTGGCATTTCTCTTTTTTTCTAGTTTGTCATCGCCTCAGTACTGGGATGACCTCGTCTTTTTCTTTATCCTACCTGAAAGCCCTGCCTTTATTGATCAGTTCGTCCAAATTTAGTTTCCCTTCATTGTTAATATTTTCTCTTTTTGTCTTACCATAATTCCACAGCTTATTTCTGAAATTTCTTGTTTCAGGTGAGGAATCCTCGCTAACGCTATACTGGCATTTCATTTTTTTCGGCATTAGGAAGCACTGTCTGGCATTCTTTGTACAATGAGAACTTAACAATAATTGGCTTGTTCTTATTCTCATTATAGCGTTCTAAGCGATGTGCTCTTTCACAGATTCAAGTTCCATTCCAAGGCTTGTCTTGCAAGTATACTTTACAATAGCTTCGAATTCATCTCAGGATTCCGAGGTTTTGTCATCAATGCCATATAAAACAAGATTTTTCCTGTGACTTCTGTTATTGAGATCATTTGTTTTCTTCTGCAGATCTTTAACCTGTTGCATGGGTTGCCGTATTATAACTGCCTGTTCTGTTACAGTCTTCATGATGTTCCTTATCTGAGTTTGGCTGAGATTATTTTTTACTTCCATAAGTATTTTCTCATTTTTATGACCTAGATTCAATAACAATTACTGTGAAATTAAAGTTTCCTGCCCACTTTGCAAACTCTTCAGCACTTCAATCTCCTGAAATTTAGAAGGCCCTGTGTTTAATTCGACGTGTGCGCGAGTATTAACAACGAAAGCAAATACAACACTCTGTTAGAAAATAATCGAAGTCTCCTCAAACGCGACGTATGTATCACGTATCCATGGTTTGCGTTACGAACACTTCTCAACGTGGTTGTTTTTTTTCTGCATTTATTAACCAATGATGGCTTTCAATTGAAAGTCGTGGGCCAATTTTCAATCCTTGTAAACAATTGCTTTAGGTATATTTCAATTGATCCACAACGTGTTTTCCATCGCAATTTCATTTTCTCTCAATGATAAATCTATATCGAGTTCATTGATTGCTTTTCAATTAAAATTGTGGGCCAACTTTCAATCCTGGTCAACAATTTCCTCAGCGGTATTTTAATTTAACCGTCATGTATTTTCAATCCCATTTCTTGTCATTGCTCAATAACTTTTCTGTTTTTTTTTTCAATAATAATTTTTGTAAGGGAGGACTCTGGCAGCAGCGCTAGCATCATCAAGGAAAGCTAGTTCTGAGATGCGCTCGCAGGGAACGACGGCATGATCTCGGAGGTCACCCCTCATCCTACAACGAGTGCGCCCGTCGTTTCCACTACAACGATGACGGCCTCGCACTCATGCACATCTCACCCGGCCCCTACTGTCATCACTAAGCGTTTAACGGCGACGCAGACACCGCGCGCTTTTTCGCAACCGCCGATTACTGCCGCCGTCCCCAGGACCACGACGACTCAGCCCGCTTGCTCGTCCTTGCCGGATCATGATGCCACGATCAGGAAAAACATCGTGATCGGTCTTGCTACGGAACTTAGGTGCTCGAGACCCTGCCAGTTGGCTCTCACGAGCGTGCCTTCTATTCTGTGCCGCTGTTCGCCTTCCAGTCTACGGTTCATCTGTTTGGCCTCTGAAGCCTCGCAGCCTGCGGACTCTCAGACTGAGTTTGGACAGCTCCCTTCTTCTTCTTCTTGCCCGCGTTAAAACGTGCACATCACTAGTCCCCCAGTTTTCTCGGCGGTCTTCTCGGTGGACTTCGTGTAACGTGCGGGTATTCTCGCGCGCGTACGTGAGGCAGATGGAACGCGTTTTTTTCTACCCTTTTCTTTTTTCTTCTGTCCGTTTTATTCCCAACACCCCATACCCTGTGTGGTGGTGCGGTGGTGCCCTCCACTCAGACAGGTAGTAATAGCACCACGCTTATTTCTTCCTGTTTTACCTTTACGAAACTTTAGGAACCTCTACGGTGCGATTGTAGACGCTTCTACCACGCGACATTACACTTGCTAATCCGACTCCTTGCACTAAGCTATTATAGGGTCTTATTCTGAAGCAGTTTCAAGAATTGGTTCTGTGATCCAACACTTTAAAGCCACGCAGCGGGCGTTGATTTAATTCTGAACTGGAGCCATGATTTCCATTTGCATCTTCGTGACTTTTCGCTCACGTGCAATGCCTCCGACACTGACACTGCCGATATCGGAATTCCTGATACACAGACTCTTCAACGCCAGCATGTTCACATCACATCACATGTTTCGCGACAACAGCCGTTGCTTATAACACCTTCTTTAATTTCACAAAAATATGCTTATCCTATAAGTTCTCCATTAAACATGTTTGCGAGCGTTATGAGAGAAACGCGCAATATATCACGTCTTTTTGCATTTAATGTCTGTACCTCTGAGTCTTTGCTATTTCAAATACTTCTCTGATTCCATCCGGTTTTTGTCGACCTCCTAAGTAAAAGCTTTGCGCCAGCAGTAAGCGAAAACCGAACCAAGCCAGTATGGCTATCTTCCATTGATGTTACCGGCGTCTGTTCAGAAGCAGAGCGAGCTCGAGTTCGCCGATTGCCGCTCACTCGCTCTTCACCATGGGTATCTCGTGCATTTGACGTCATTATTAGCGCACTGCAAAGCCTCAATTTTCTTTTATGAGCCAATAAACATTGACAGCTGTAGGTTATGCCACAACAAATTTTATTGGTGGCACTTTTTTTCGTGTTCGGCGCATGTTTTTTCACTTCGGGGTGAAGACAGTTCACCGCTTTAACAGAATTTGCCCGACCTCCTCACGTTTAGCTTGCTTATTTGCTTGTTCCTTGATTTATGGCTTCTACCTACCGCGGGAAGTCGCCCATGAAACTGGCAGTTAATATAAAGAAAACTTTCTATGTTGCGAAAAAAATGGAGAAAAAGTCGATCTTCACGCGAATCAACAAACATTTGAAAATGACCGGACTAGACAGAATAATGCAATAACATGTCATTATTATGGTAAAAAAATTCTAAAGTACAAAAATTAGATAGGCAATAATCTTAACAGCGAATTCCTCTTGTTTCAACAATAATACTAATACAATATACAATATAATTATATTATATGGCCGCCTTCCTTCCTCAAGTTTTTTTATCACCCCGTTGCGCTGTACGTGATTCCCAGCGCAAACCGCACCTACAGTGTTCGAGAAGTTTCAGGGCCGCCGCAGATCACTTTTTTTTTCAGATTGCGCCCATGTCGCGAGCATTTCAGGTTTATTCTGGAATCTACTTCGTCGATAGCAATAACGCTACAATGTTCGATGGAGAGTGTATAAATGCCGACACGCTTCGCCGCTTGTCAGTTAATCGATGGCCGACGCTCTGCTGGTCGTTATCAGTGCCAGTGTCTTGGTGTACGCTGACTTCCTTTTTACGTGGCCGCAAGCTCGGCCCGAAGAAACAGCTTATTATTTCACCTGCATTCTGCTCTCTTCGTTCACGTCACGACCCCGTGACATCTGGTGGAGGTGCTTCCATTCCATGTACTGAACGCCCCCCTCAATTCGAGAGCCAAGCCCCAATCGTGAAGCACACATCCCCGCGAACCTTGACCTGCGAGCAAGCTGCCGACAACAGGGGCTACCTTTGGAGTACGGGGCTCTACTCGATAATACTCGTAAACTGAAGGCCACCACCCACAGACAAATGGTCTCGTCGAGCGGCTAAACAAGACAATCGCCGAAACGGTGGTCATGTACGTCGACGTCGAACACAAAACGGGGGACGCCATTCTTCCGTACGTGACCTTCGCATACAACACAGCCATGCAGGAGACGACGCAGATGCGACCGTACAAGATGGTCTATATGGAAGGAACCCGGCAACGACGCTCGACGCAATGCTGCCTAACGTCGCTGACGAAGAAAACATCGACGTCACCCTCTATCTTCGGCGCGCTGAAGAAGCTCAACTCGCCCGCCTGCGCATCACTAATCAGCAGACGACCGACCACCGCCGTTACAATCTTCGGCAACGCTTCGTGGAATACCAGTCCGGTGAACGTGTTTGGGTATAGACGCCGATACGCCGACGTGGACTCAGTGAAAACTTCTGCGATGGTAATTTGAACCATACAGGGTAGTACGGCGTCTCAGCCCACTCGACTACCACAACGTCTCCGACGGCATCATTAACTCTCGATGGCGTCGATGGCAACCTGAAGTCGCCCATGCCACGTGCCCAAAACCATTTCATAAATGTTAACAAACTGGAAAAGTGTATTTTGTTGTTCTTAGTATTGCTGTATTGTACTGTATTATTTGTACTTTGTTACATTATTATTGCACTTTCATCTTGTGTTAAAGCATCGGGACAATGCCCTTTTCTGAGGGGGCAATGCCACATTCCTTCAAGTTATCTTATCACCCCCTAACGCTGTACGCGATTCCCAGTGCAAACCACACCTACAGTGTTCGAAAAGCTCTAGGGCTGCCGTAGATGATTTAATAGATTAAGCCCATGTCGTGAGCATATCATATTATTCTGAAATCTACGTCGCCGATAGTGGTGACGCTAGAATATTTATTGACGAGTGCATAAATGTCAGCACGCTTCGGCGCTTGTCAGTTGATCGACGGTCGACGCTGTGCTCGCTGCTATCAGTACGAGGGTCTTGATGTAAGCTGACTTTCTTTTACATGGCCACAAGTTCGGCTCGACTAAACAGTTTATTATTCCACCTACGGAGTGCTCTCTTCGTACACGTCATGACCCCGTGGCAATATATTAGAGACGTGTAGTGTAGGGCACGGGAAATTGGGACCATTTTGTGCTCTTTGATTTGCACTGCCTTCGCACAACAGACGAGCCTCTACCACTTGACCTACATCGAAATGCGACCACCGCGGCTGAGATCGAGCCCGTGACCTTCGCGTCTACAGCTGAACGTCCTAGCCACTAATCCATCGAGGTGGACTGTGTCAACGAGAAATTCGGATATGGCTAAGCAGACATTCCTGTTGCTGAATGCTGCAGGAAAACACCCTAAGAAATGAATGTTTTGAGTGTCAGCACCTACTAATAATAATAATAGTAATGTTATAATTGCTGTTATTGTTGTAAAGATGTTTATTGGGCAAACCTAACGGGCAGGTGGAAGATTCGAGATAGCCACAGGACGAGGAAGATGGTGGTGCTCGAGTGCCCATCTAGTGGTGCCTTTTTCTGCGCAGACGCTTGTTGTTTCCTGGTGTTGTCATCATTCCTTCATTTTAGCTGCTACCGTCGAGAAAGATGAAGCAATCCTGGTGATCTAACAGGTGGGAACGAGCGGGTCAAAATACGGTTTCAAGCGGTTAACCTGAACAATTTCGTGTCCACGCAGACGATGGTCACCGAGTGCCATAAGCGGTTCAATGGCATAATTGACGAGCGACATGCGCTCTACCACACGGTAGGGACCATGGTAATTTGAAAGTACCTTAGTAGACAAACCAGGTGCACAGGGTGGTACATACAGCCATACAAGGGTACCAGGGCTACATTTGTGGCAGGAGGGCGGTTACATCATGGGCCTTTTTCTGGCGTTGCTGGTCGGCCGTAGTCAACTGCTTTGCTTATTGGCGGCATTCTTCAGTGTGACGGGCGGCTTCGGACACGGTCGTGCGCTCAAATGCATCTGGTGCGTATGGCAGCAAAGTGGCAATTGTGTGCGATGGTTGACGTCCGTATAGAAGGAAGAATGGAGAAAAGCCGGTGGTGACTTGGGTAGCGGTGTTGTACGCGTAGGTTGCAAACGGAAGAACTAGGTCCCAGTTCATTTGGTCAGATGTCACATGCGTCGCGAGCATGTCACCCAGGGTCCGATTAAACTGCTCAGTCAGGCCATTCATCGGAAAGTGGTAAGCAGTTCTCTTACGGTGTACAATATGGCACTGGCGGAGAAGCACTTGAATAACGTCGGATAGAAATACACGCGCCGGTCACTGAGGAGCTTGCGAGGAGGGCCATGACATAAGACAAAACGATGGAACATGAAAGCTGCGACGTCCTGAGCGGTCGCCATAGGAAGAGCTGCAGTTTCAGCGTACCGTGTAAGGTGATACACAGCAACAATAGCCTACCAGTTACCTGCTGTGGTCAATGGCAGTGGTCCATCAAGGTCAATTCCGACGCGATTGAATGGTCGGTCGAGGCACGCAAGCGGCTGTAGTGGAGCTGCTCCTGGATTTTGTGGCTGTTTCCGTCGCTGACACTCGTGGCAGCCGCGAATAAACTGTCGAACAAAAGTAAACATCCCATGCCAGTAGTACCGCTTCCTTGAGCGTTCGTAGGTCTTGAAGACACCGGCATGAGCGCATTGCGGGTCGTAGTGAAATGATGCACGCATTTTAGAGCGTAGCTTTTGGGGAATAACGAGAAGCCACTTCCTTCCGTCTGTTGAGTAATTGCACTGGTACAAGAGGCCACCTCGAATGGTGAAGTGCGAAGCCTGGCGTCGCATTGCTCGAGTGGTTGGAAGAGTCGGTACCTCAGATAAAACGTCCAGAAGCGAAGTTCTCCATAGAACTTCGAGCTGTGCAGAGGCCATTGTGTCGATGTCAAGAGCTGACAGCGCGTGTTCTATAGCGAATAATAGAGGCAGCCTCAGTGGACAGTGGTGATCGCGAGAACGCATCAGCATGGGCATGTTGGCGGCTGGAACGGCACACGACGTGGATGCCATACTCTTGAAGTCACAGAGCCCAACGAGCAAGGTGACCTGATGGATCCTTCAGCGAAGGCAACCAATATAAGGCATGATGGCCTGTATTTACAGCAAACGTTCGACCATATAAGTATGGGCGAAACTTGACGATCGCGCAAAGTATGGCTAAGCACTCTTTTTTGGTAACTGTAGTTTACCCCAACCTTGTTGAGCGTTCTGCTGGCGTAGACGACGACATACTCGGGGGATCCAGGCTTGTGTTGATCGAGAACTGCACCGAAACCGACACCGCTGGCGTCTGCATGGATCTCAGTTGCAGCCGTGGGATCATATTGGCGCAATATAGGCAGTGGTGTGAGGAGATGACGAAGAGTGGTAATGGCGTAATCACACTCGGAAGACCAGGACGGAATGTCATTGGTACTGCTTAAAAGTTGGGTCAAAGGGGCAATTATGGAGGTAAAGTTGTGCCCAAACCGACGAAAGTAGGAGCATAATCCTACGAAGCTGCGTAACTGTTTTACCGTCGTAGGTTTGGGGAATTCAGCGACCGCGCGTAGTTCAGCCGGGTCGGGAAGAACGCCACCCTTTGATACGACGTGACCGAGAACGGTGAGCTTACGAGCAGCAAAGTGGCATTTCTGGAGGTTTGGTTGGAGCTGCGCATTCTTCAGACACGTGAAGACGTTTCAGGCGCACAAGATGTGTTGCGAAATCTGGTGCAAAGATGACGATATTGTCGAGGTAGCAGAGGCATATGTCCCATTTCGAACCCCGCAGAACCGAGTCTATCATGTGCTCGAATGTGGCCGGTGAATTTCAGAGGCCGAAGGGCATGACATTGAGCTCATATAGCCCGTCCGGTGTCATGAAGGCTGTTTTCGGACGATCGGTATCTGCTAAGGGCACCAGCCAATGACCCTAACGCAAATATGAACGCCTTGTACCCCGAACGAAAAAAAGAACTTGTCACCTTGTAAGTAATCAAGGGCGTCATCAATCCTAGGCAAAGGGTATACGTCTTTGCGAGTGATCTTATTTAAGCGCCTGTAATCCACACGGAAGCGAATCAAACCATCCTCCTTTTTAACAAGAACGACATGTGATGCCCATGGACTTTGGGAAGGTCGGAAAACGTCGCGCTTGAGCATATCGTCCACCTGTTCGTTGATAACCTGACGTTCCGTGGCAGAAACACGATATGGTCGTTGTCGTGCTGGCGCGTTGGAACCCATGTCGATGCAGTAAAAAAAAACTGGGAGCTCAGCCAAGGATAGGTTGAGCAACGTCAAAGGGTTCACGGAACTGGTAGAGCAGATGGAGAAGCTAAGAGCGTTCAGAAGCGATAGTCCGTCGGCGATCGATGCATCGAAAAGCTCAGAAGGTGGTACATTAAAAATGGTTAAGGGCACTGATGGCGTCGTCGTCGCTGCAACAATCTGGCGACATGGTAAAAATTTGCTCTTTATCAATGACATGCATGTGTCCGAGAGATTCACCTTGAAACAGTTCGACGGGACACGGAAGGGGATTGATGAGACAATAGCACTGTTAACTTCAGAAATGGTGAGGGTCGAATAAGGCAGAAAAGTAATTTTCGATGAAGGAAGAGGCTTGATGGTTCAAAGAACGCAGCTTAGTCCCTAATACCATCACAGAGCACGGGAAGCAACACAGCTGCTGTTGGGGGAATTTCAGTTCCTTCTTTGACGATGAGAATGTGTATGGCGGGCTGAATGTGGCTGTTTGGTTGGTCGTAAAACGAGAAGAGTTCAAGTACCAATCTTGCACAATGATTAACGGCGTGGTTATGTGATGAAAAATTCTATCTAAGCATGATGTCATGTGAGCATGACGAAAGGACAATAAACTCAACAGTGTAGTGGTTCCTCGCAATGATCGTTCGGACAGTACAGGCGGCTACAGGCTGAACTGGGTCCCCATTCACTGTTTGCAAGGACATCATAACAAGAGGCGTAGTCACTTTTTGGAGCTTGCGGCAAAGTTTAGCGTCTATCACGGAAACGGCAGCCCCGGTATCAACTAGATTATATGCTCGAGTACCTTCTACAAAACCTTCAACAATATTCGATGGCAATGCCCAAGGACTTCAGCATTTCGACAGCGCAGTTAGTTTCCCTCGTGTTCAGGAGCTGACCGACGACGCATGGGTGACAGTGAGTGAAGACGGCGTGAAGGTGAGTGACCAGACATAGTACGCGGACATTCCTGTGAAGACGAGCTCGACTGAGGATCCGAATTTTCACGTCGAAATAAAGGAAGGTCCATGAAGCTGTTCTGTGTCCGGGCGTCTGTGTATCCCGGCACGCGACGACGGCAGTATCGGGTGAAATGGCCAGCACCGCCGCACGCAAAACAGATTGGCTGGTTATTGCGCGTTCTCCAAGTATTGGCGACGAGGGAAGCAGCCCATGCAGCGGACGGGTCAGATGAGGCTGTGGTAGCAATGGGAGGAGCCCAGGCGGTGGACGGCTGAGTTGGGGCTGAGGTATGCGGCCGTCATTGGAATGGCGGGGGCTGGTGTAGCTGCTGCCGTTTAGTGCCTCAGCGTAAGCAAGAGACGTGGTGACGACGGGCAGCTGCAAGGGCACCGGCATAGCCTCGGCAATCTGCTCCTGGACCACATGTCGGAGCATGGGAGCCTATGGTAGTGGGTGTCGTAGTGGCTGTTTCTGCGAGAGCTCCTGGCGTTGAGCAAAAGGCAGTACAGAATGCTGTCGAGCCACTTTATCTCTCACGAAGTCTTCCACTTGTGCGAGAAGGTTTGTCTGGTCAGTCATGACGTCCAGTGAAGTTACTGGTTGGATTGTCTGGAATGAGCATCGCGTCTGAGCTTGTTGCCTCCGCAATTCATCATCGCTGTGACACAAAGTCACTACTTCAGCCACAGTGCTAGGAGACTTTGTGAGAAGCATCTGGAAAACGTCATCGTCGACGCTTTTCATAATGTGCTGTATCTTTGCACCCTCGCTCATGGATGCATCGACGCACCGGCAGAGATCGATTACACTTTCTATATATAAGGTGAAAGTTTCAGCTGGTTTCTGTGCCCGTGCGCGCAGACGTTGCTCAGCGCGTAGCTTCCGTAAGGCAGGGTGGCCTCCTTGAAGGCGGAGCAGTTCACGAACTGGGTTTCGTGGTTCGTATATCACAGCTTGGTCACGGTGGTGAGATAAAAATTGACAGTTCTCAACTTAGCAGCGCCATCCCACCTGTTGGGTCCACTGTTTTTTGCGTATGACGGCAGCCAGTCCTCAACATTCTGGTCTTCGGTGCCCGCAAAGATCGGAGGGTCTCGCTGGTGAACCGGCCCGGGACAAATAGCGGCCGCGAGAAGTACTGTTTGTTGGGCAGCGTCAACTTGCATGGTTGACGGCAGGGTGCGGGATCAGAGTTTCAGGGCGTAAGCAATGTGGTTATTCAGCATGATCCACCAAATGTAAAGAGATTTTTATTGGGCAAACCTAATGGACAGGTTGGTTGGTTGGTTGGTTGTTCCTAAGGATTTTACGCAACCCACCATGGGGAATCGGCCATGAAACGGACTATGCCTCATTTGTAAGATGGAACTGTTTTACCAGCTGACTTATTTAGATAAGGATGTTTAAACAAAGAACCAATTGGTAAACGATAGATTAGAAATAAAATATTTGGAGGCAACACAAAAAACGAACAAACTAATATAGTCTGAAATAAAGTGAATGTATGCCTCAGCTTGACATTTAATTCGTTTCGTTGCCTTTAGAAAATCGCATATGGCCTCGCAAACGTTCCTGTGGCTAGATACCTTTTCAGCTGATCAAAAAGAAAGGACCACTGGAAAGGATAAATTTAGAGGCAACCTACGGAGAGGTTTTTCTAACAGACTCTTTCTTTGGTTTGTATATAACCTGCATGTTAGGAAAAAAAGAAGGAATCTCGTTACAGTGGAGGCATAGGAGAGACTGTGCCAGACCAGACCTGTGTAGATAAAAATTCAGGGGGGGGGGGGGGACTTGGCATTTCTGTCTCGTAATTTATATCTCTGCCATTCTAGAGGAGCACCATCAATTTTTCCAAGAGTACTTAATATGGGAAAAATTAGAAGTTGCCTAGCAAGATTTTTCAAAATGATCTGATATGACACAATGTGACGGGGCGAGGTCTTGGCTTACAGGACAGCGTCCACCGAGAATTGGCAGCCGAACAAGATGTCCGAGTTGCCTCTCGCGCAAGCGCCCAACGCGCAGGCGTCTTCTTCATCTTCGCTAAGTGCCACGCTTGCTCCTGTCGATGATGCACCGTAACATCACTCCCCTGCGGCGGAAGCGCTGTCACGGCGCTTAGTACGGCGGCGACGAACGAGGAGGACGATACGGTTTCAGTCTGGAAACGTGTACACCGTCTGTCTGGAGTGAGGTGGTCGAAAAGGCATTGTTTAGGGGTGCGATCTCGTAACTCACGTCACTAAGTTTTCGTAACACTTTGTAGGGGCCATGGTAGTGTGATAGTAGCTTCTCTGATAAGCCGACTTGGCGGTTTGGTGTCCAGAGAAGTACCAGAGACCCCGGCGAGAAGTACACGCTTTGGTGGCGACTGTCATAGCGGCCTTTTTGCTGCGCTTGCGACAAGTGCAGCCGATCACGGGCAAGCTGACGGGCTGCATGGCCTCGAGAAACGACATCGCTGGCGTACTCAGTTGACAAGGGGCAGCCGAAGGAAGGAGCGTGTCATATGGTAATGCTGGATGTCGGCCAAATAGCAAATAAAACGGCAAAACACTAGCTGTGTCGTGCCGTGAAGAATTGTACGCGAACGTGACAAAGGGGAGTGCTTTGTCCCAGTCACGGTGACCTGGCGAAACGTACATTGACAGCATCTGCGTCAGCGTTCGGTTCAGACGCTCGGTCAATCCATTTGTCTGTGGATGATAAGCGGTGGTAAGCTTGTGCTCAGTGGAGCAGGCGCAGAGAATGTCATCCACAACACGTGAAAGAAAGTACCTTCCTCGATCAGTAAGCAGCTGCCACGGAGCGCCATGATGAAGAATGACTTCATACAAGAGAAAGTCAGCGACGTCAGTGGAACAGCTTGTCGGCAGTGATTTAGTGATGGCTAAGCGTGTAGCGTAGTCTGTGGCGACTGCAACCCATTTATTTCCGGAGGTGGACGTAGGAAACGGGCCCAACAGGTCCAGGCCAACACAGAAGAATGGTTCCGTCGGTATGTCAATGGGCTGTAGGAGGCCAGGCGGTAGCACAGAGGGGCGCTTGCGGCGTTGGCAGCGGTCGCAAGCAGTGACGTAGCGAACCACAGAACGATACAGTCCGGGCCAGAAAAAGTGACGTCGCACACGATCGTAGGTACGAGAGACGCCTAGGTTACCGGCTGTAGGTACGTCATGTAGTTGTTCGAGAACGCTGGTACGCAGGTGATAGGGAAGCACGAGTAGTAATTCCGGGCCATCAGCGTTGAATCTGCGACGGTACAAAATGTTGTCGTGCAGTTCGAACAGGCGAACGGAAGGGTCTGTTGGAGCAGAGGTCAGACGCTCGATGATGGAGAGTAACGACGGGTCACGTCATTGTTCGGTGGCGATATCACCCAAAGCGTGGATGGAGAGAACGCAGGAGTCTGAATCAAGGTCTGTCAAGTCGGGCGTTTTAACCGGATAACATGACAAACAGTCTGCGTCTGTGTGGAGGCGTCCCGACTTGTACTGGACCACGAATGAGTATTCTTGCAGACGGAGCGCCCAGCGACCAAGACGTCCAGATGGGTCCTTTAGCGATGACAGCCAGCAAAGAGCGTGATGGTCCGTAACAACGGAAAAAGTTAGGCCATACAGGTAAGGCCTGAATTTCGCCATGGCCCACACTAAAGCTAGGCATTCACACTCAGTGATGGAGAACTTCCGTTCGGCAGGTGAAAGAAGACGACTGGCGTAAGCAATCACGCGGTCCTTCCCGTGCTGTCGTTGGCCAAGGACCGCTCCAATTCCATGACCACTGGCATCGGTCCGAAGCTCTGTAGGTGATGCTGCGTCGAAATGGGCCAGTATTGGTGGCGTAGTCAGCAGATGGATGAGTCGAAAAAACGTCCGCTTGCTCTATACCCCATGCGAAGGGAACGTCCTTCTTTAAGAGATGAGTAAGCGGTCGAGCGATGTCGGCGAAGTTGCGGACATATCGACGAAAATAGGAACATAGCCCTACGAAACTTCGGACGTCCTTGGTTGAGCGTGGTTCAGTAAATTGTTGTACTGCTCGCACCTTTTAGGGATCTGGTTGAACACCATCGGCACTGACAAGGTGGCCGAGTATGGTGATTTGGCGACGTCCGAAATGGCATTTTGCAGAATTGAGCTGGAGAGCAGCTTTTCGAAAAACACCCAGAACGGCTGACAGACGTGTTATATGGCTGTCAAAGGTAGGTGAAAAGACGATGACATCGTCTAAGTAACATAAGCGGATGGACCACTTATATCCTCGGAGAAGGGAGTCAATCATGCGCTCGAAAGTTGCCGGCGCAATACACAGTGCAAACGACATGACTTTGAACTGGTAGAGGCCGTCGGGCGTAACGAAAGCGGCTTTTTCACGATCCATGGGGTCGACGGAAATTTGCCAATAGCCGGACCGAAGGTCGATAGACAAAAAGTATTGGGCACCATGGAGGCAATCAAGGGCGTCATCAATCCGAGGCAAAGGGTAGACATCTTTGTGGGTCACTTTGTTTAAATGGCGATAGTCCACGCAAAAGCGCCAGCTGCCATCTTTCTTCTCAACGAGCACGACTGGGGAGGCCCAGGGCTGGATGAGGGTTCTATTACGTCTTTAGTAACCATTTTATCCAGTTCATTTTGAATTACTTGGCGTCCCTTGTGAAATACGCGATATGGACACCGCCGTATAGGACTGGCATCACCAGTGTTGATCCGGTGAGCCACTGCAGTTGTTTGGCTGAGATGGCGGTGGTCAAAGTCGAAAACGTCTCTATAAGATGTTAGCAGACTACGGAGGCTGGCAGCTTGCACTGCAGTGAGGTCGGCAGCAATCATCTTGTTAATGTCATCTGCAGGCAGAGTGTAATTGCGGCCAAGACAGGGGGATGTAGTATCGGTGTCCAAACCAGTAACGTTGCAGCTGTCAAGTGGAGATAGGGCGGCTAAAGACATGTCTTGCGGAATAACTTGAGTCAAGAGACTCACGTTGAGTAGTGGTATAACCACTGTATTATTAGCGATAGCGACAACAGTGTGAGCAAGGGCGACGTCTCGGGCCATCAGTACGTCGACTATAGGAGTGACGAGGTAGTCACCGTCGGGCACATGACGTGAGCACGACAAAGTGACATATGTAGCAGCTTGCGGAGGCAAGCGAACGTGGTGACGAGAGCATAAACGGGGAGAATAGACTGCTGGAAAATCAGCAAACTGTGGCAGTTCAAGCTGAAGAGCACCAGTGGCACAATCAATGAGCGCAGAATGACGTGACAGGAAGTCCAAACCAAGTATTAGGTCATGAGGACACATTTCAATGACGGCAAACTGAACTAATGTAGGATGACCGGCAATGGACACACGAGCCGTGCACATCCCTTGAACGTCAGGGGTCCTCCCATCAGCGACAAGAAGTTTGTGGGAAGCGGCAGGCGTGAGCACTTTATGTAGGGGTCGGCGAAGGTTCGCGCTCATTACAGAAACGTGCGCTCCAGTATCTATAAGGGCCGAAATAGCCACACCGTCAACGGCAACGTCTAACAAATTTTGTCTCGTCGGAAGCGTCAAGAGAGGATTTGTGGAGGGAGTCGAAAATGCAGCGTCACCTCCGGGCGCTGCACCGTTTAGTTTTCCGGGTAGGCTGGAGCGGGGTTGAATGGGGACGACGGCCTGCGAGTCTGCGGTGAGTGAGACGACTGGCGACGTCCTGGAGGCGAACGCGACTAATGACCATGCGGTGACGGAGATCGGCTGTTGAACCTTCTGTAGTTGTTTTGCGGAGAAGGCTGCACGGCAGACGCGAAGCGGGTGCTGTCCTGTTGGTAGTGAGGTTGAGATGAACTCCGAGGTGGCGAGGACCAGCGGTAATTGCAGTAACGGACGACATGACCAATACGGTGGCAATGAAAACAAATTGGTCGATTGTCGACGGTTCTCCACGCAGCAGGGTCACGTGATCTGGCCGTAAACTGCTGCTCGTGATATGATGAGGGTGGACGCCTTGAAGCTCGCTGCGGCCTGGGCAAAGCGCACACCGAGGGAATAACCATGCTGGCGAGTTCTTGGCGGACGATGGCTTGAACCATGTTAGCAGTGAGTGGGGTGGTGTCACTTGCAGCGGTGTGAGCTGGAGCAGAGGCAATGGCTTCAAGTTCGCGCCGTACAATTCGGGTCACCTGATCCGATGAATCTAGAGGTGGTGGCTGTGTTCTTGCACGGTCTTCGCAAGATGATGTTGCAGCCGTATTCGGAAGGCGGGTAAACACGCTGTTAATCCGCCGGCTCTTCGCTTGCTCAAAGCGCCGACATTCTTTTATAATGGCGTCCACTGTAGAAAAATGTTTGCAGATGAGGAGGTTGAATGCGTCATCCGCAATCCCCTTAAGAATATGCCCGACCTTGTCAGCCTCCGGCATCTCGGCATTGGCTTTGCGACACAACGACAACACATCTTCTATATATGAGACGTAAGACTCGGTCGAGGTCTGCGCCCGAGACGCGAGCATTTTGTTCGCGGCCATTTTTCTTCCAATCGGCTTTCTGAACAGGTCCAGCATTTTTTCCCTGCACACTGCCAAACTCCCAAGTTCTGTTTCATGGTTCTCATACCACGATTTGGCGGTTCCCCTAAGATAGAATAACAGGTTTGCCAGCATAAGAGTCGGGCCCCATCGGTATCGAGTACTCACACGTTCGTACTCTGCCAGCCAATCTTCAACGTCAACTTCGTCTGGATCGCCGGAACCGCTGAACGTGCCAGGATCCCGCGGGGGCTCGAGCACGAAGGTTGTGGTCGCAGAAGGAGATGTAGTTACCGCATCATCTCCAGCCGCAGGAACACCAGGAGCAGATGCAGACGCCGTACTCTCGGTCATCGTTGTGGAATGACCCTTCAAACGTCGGCCGCTGCGAAGTTCCGTTGCGAGGCGGTTGCCCAGCACTTCCACCAAACGTGACGGGGCGAGGTCTTGGCTTACAGGACAGCGTCCACCGAGAATCGGCAGCCGAACAAGATCTCCGAGTTGCCTCTCGCGCAAGCGCCTAACGCGCAGGCGTCTTCTTCATCTTCGTTAAGTGCCACGCTTGCTCCTGTCGATGATGCACCGTAACAATATTTTTCAAAGCGTGCCACGGTGATCAATGCTAGCGTGGGCAATATAGAAATTATGGAATAATTATGTGAGGCCACTGCGAGTGCATCTGCACATTTATTGAGAATTAAACCTTCATGCTTTGGTATGCACACGCAGCGAATGAAACGTAAATGTTTTGGGGCAAGGGCGTAAAATACTTTTAAAGCATTGGACATATTGGGCGCCGGTAATGCACTACAAACAGACAGGTGGTCTGAAAGAATAATAGCATTTGTTATTGATTAGGGTAATTTTCGTAATGCCAAGAGAATCGCAAGTAATTCCGCTTGATAATTAGGTGTAACATAGGGTAAATGAATTGAAAAAGATCAATTCAACCCTGAAGATGCAATTCCGACTCCTCCCTTCTCTTCGCGAACTGAAGCACCAGTTGCTATTACAATATTTATGTCTAATCTTGCCAGGTGGTCTTTCAAAATGGCATTTAGGTATCTATTGGGAAGAGTTTTCCAATTATTGGGAAATATAATGCTAAAGTCTATTTTCAAGGTTTGAAAAGGGGTTCTTAGTACCCGTACTTCAAGAAGGTTAACTTGTAGTGTTTCCAAGAGCTTCTGTACGACGGTGACTTGCGGACGCTTTCATCTTGACCACTGTTGGTTAAAAAGGGACGTCGGCTCCTCATTAAAAACATATTGCAACCTCCTATGTGGGGATGCGTATATTTTTAGGAAGGTACGGACTGCTAGTATTTGAAACCTAGCTCAAATAGAAGGCATTCGCTTTTCCTTATATAAAATATTAAGTGTGACAAACTTACGGAGCCCAAGACATATACGTAAGGCTTCACGTTCTAGTAGTACCAGTGGTCTTATTATTTAGGCGGGTGCTTCACAAAACAAGACCCAGCCGATCTGCAATATCTGGCGAATATAATTACAATACACCATGACCAGCACATCACGATGTAAACCAGAACGTTTATTGCTAAGTCTGCGAAGCATCTCAAGCACCCGTGCTCCTTTAGCTGCGATATTTTTTATATGCAAACTCCAATTTAGATTTTCAGTATGTCACTCCTAAGTGTTTTTTTTTATTTCACCTGCGAGATAAAGTCCTGTCTGTAAAGTACGGAAATCTTAAAATTGCATTTTGCAGCTTAAAATTGCATTTTCGTCCAGCCAGTATTTATTCTGTTCTAATGTGTAAAAGTCTTTCGATTAGTTTTACCAGATTAGATGTGAGTGAAATAGGCCCAATGTTATCCAAAGTAAACCCAGCTGCATGTTTCTTTACTAAAGTGTAGTGGAGCATACGCACTAACGCGTATGCGCCTTCCAAAGAGAATAAAAAACCCCGGGCTCTGATTGTGCGAGAACCTGTGCTGCCTTTGCCAGACTTGCCCTACGCCCATTTCCCGTCGCGACCTTGTTGCGACTCCTCTGTTTGAATGAACATCATTGCACTTGGTGGAGGTGCGGAGATCCCTAAGCAGACCTGGAGCTCTGCTCTCGCAAGTTGGCCGAAAGACCATCGTACAACATGACTGACCCCGTCGCCAATCAGCCCATCCCAGCACAGCCAGCACCATCGACTGTCCCGGCGCTACCCGTCAGCGGGACCCACCAATCTTCAGCGGCAGTGGTGAGCAAGACGTCGAAGACTGGCTCTCCTTGTACGAACGCGTAAGTGCCAGCAACAAGTGGTACAACGACTCTAAGCTCGCCTATGTTATCTTTTACATGGCTGACGTCACTAAGCAATGGTTTACCAACCGTGAAACGCCATCGCCAACTGGTCCACCTTTAAGACCCTCGTGACCGAATCGCGTTCAGCCGACCAGAGGTCCGTAAACTCCGCGCTGACCAGCATCGACGCCACCTAGCCCAGGAGCCTGGCCAGACGTGTACTAGTTATATTGAGGGTGTGCTCGACTTCTGCAGGCGTGTTACCTATCTATGCCTGAAGAAGAGAAAATTCGATAGATTCTCAAAGGCATCGAGGATGGCACGTTCCAGATGTTGCTGGCGAAAATCCCGACCACGGTGGCAGTCCTCGTAAGCCTGTGCCAGAGCTTCGATGAATTGCGTCGTCAGCGTTCCATCGCCCGACAGAGTGTCCCATCACCAGATTCGATCTCGGCCATCGCACTCGCAAATGGCAACGTTCACCAAGGAACTCTGTCGAACCAGATTAAGGACTTCATCGGGGAGGAAGTCGCCCGACAGCTCTCCCTGCTGCCGCATAGCGACGCGCCCACCACAAGCCTCCCTTCGACACTGCAGCAGGCCATACGCACTGAAATTTGCGATGCCCTCCCTACAGTTCCGGCCCCTTACCCATGCACTTCGGTACCATCTGATCCCTCAATTGCTGGCTACGCACCACCGGCGCCACCTTCACCTCTCAGCTACGCAGCGGTGGGCGCGCGGCCCCCACCATATCCAGTCGCCTTATCGGGTCCACCTCCTCCGGCCTCACCTCCAGTTTACAGACCCCCACCTCGCTTTTTTCTGTCCATCTATTGAGTGGCGCACCCAAGACAATCGTCCTATCTGCTTCGCGTGTGGCATCGCTGGCCACATTGCATGCTTCTGCTGCCACCATCTCTCACCTGCGCACGCACACTTCGGTACTCGTATACCTACGCGCCGCAGCAGGCCACCACGTCTGCATATGAACAGAGGCACTCCGACTCGGAACGCCGCCCATCGACTGCTCGTTTCCCATCCCCTCATCGCCGATCGCCATCGCCTATGCGTCGTCGGCCACCTCCTGATGAAGGAGACTTATCAGTGCAGTTCCGGAGGCAAGAACTCCAACTTGTGCGCAATTCCCAAGGCCTCCATTTTCGCCACAAAATGTTGTTCATGTCGATGTCGAGGGAGTCGCCACATTAGCGTTAATTGATACCGGGGCCGCTATTTCTGTCATGAACGCAAAATTTTGTCGGAAACTGAAGAAAGTGACCACATCTCTCTGTGGCATGATGCTGTCTACTGCTAGCGCGCAACCCATTCATCCCTCGGCTGTGTGTACGGCGCGCGTCGTCATCCAAGACGTTTTGTACGTCGTACGGTTTTTCGTTCTACAATCTTGCTCTCATGATCTTATCCTGGGTTGGGATTTTTTATTACGTCATGAAGCTATCATCGATTGTTACCATGCCAAAGTGTCCCTTGTGCCAACATGTGAATTTCCCCCACCCAACCGTTCTCCTCTGCTCTGCAAAGCCATCGCTGACGACGACATCATCTTGCCTCTGGAGGCTTCGGTCCCTATTAGCCTTTCATGTGTGGCGCAACCTGACGTCACGGTGGTGTTTTGCGGCATCTCCGGTTTTTACTGAAAACAAAGGCATCATTCTCTCATTTGCCGTTCTTACAATTGCGTCTGATTTAACCGTAATGCTGGTTACCAACCACTCCAACTACCTCATTGGCTTACTTCACGGTGAAACGTTAGGATATGTGCAACCTATCAACGATATAGATGATACAATTCTTCCCAACGAAACGCCATGTCACATTGCGGCGATCACTCGTGCGTCTGAGCCATCAAGTTCATCAGCCTTCGACAATGCTATTGACGCAGACCTTCTCCTCTCGCATTGCCACCAACTTGTTGCTCTCCTAACAAGTTTCGCTGTTCTTTCGACTTTCAAGAACCGGCTTTAGGCCGCACCACAGCTATCAGTTCATCATGAGACAAGCGCAAAAAATACACACACTCAGAGCGCTTGTCTACACACACTCACACACTCAGAGACACACACTCAGAGACAAGCGCTTGTCTGTGTCCTCTCTGAGTGTGTGTATTTTTTGCGCTTGTCTCATCATGAACAATTACTAACACGCCCAATTGGCAGTCATCCTTAGCTATCAGTTATACTATTGATTCCTGCTCACATTCGCCTCTGCGACAGCGTCCTTACCGCGTTTCCACCAAAGAGCGTTGCGTCATTACGGAGCAAGTAGATGACATGCTTAAACATGTAGTCATACAGCCTTCTCAAAGCACTTGGTCATCACCTTTGGTTCTGGTAAAGAAAAAAGATGGCACTGTTCGATTTTGCGTGGACTATCGCCGCCTAAACAAGATTACGAAGAAAGATGTCTACCCGCTACCACGAATAGACGATGCTCTTGACTGTTTACAAGGCGCCGAGTACTTTACATCCTTGGACCTGCGTTCTTAGTATTGGCAGGTGCCAATGGCTGAATGTGATCGCCGTAAAACTGTCTTTATAATGCCGGATGGCCTATATGAGTTCGAAGTCATGCCATTTGAGCTCTGCAACGCACCTGGCACATTTGAGCGCATGATCAATACCATCTTGCATGCCCACAAGTGGAAAACTTGCCTGTGTTACCTGTACGACATCGTAGCCTTTTCATTCGATTTCCCAACACATCTTGTTCGCCTCCACGAGATTCTGACGTGTCTAGCTTCGGCATGCCTACAACTTGACTCCAAGAAGTGCCACTTCGCAGCACAAAAACTTACCATCTTGGGACATGTCATCACAAGAGACGTTGCCGGATCCCGATAAGCTTCGAGCTGTCGCTGACTTCCCGTTGCCCACATCACTCAGCCCTAAGAAGTTTCGTAAGTCTCTGCTCCTACTTTCGTCGCTTCGTGCGCAACTTCGCGTTCATCATCACACCTCTCACGAGTCTGCTTTCCAAGAGTAAAGGTATATCTGCGTGGACACCTGCATGTGACAACGCATTTCACCAGCTGCGCCACCTGCTGACCTCACCACCTATTCTTCGTCACTACGACCCTGCTGCTGCCACAGAAATTCACACCGATGCAAGTGGCATCGGTCTTAGTGCAGTTTTGGCACAACGGAAAGGCACCCAAGCCGAATACGTAGTCGGCTTAGCAAGTCGCGCTCTCAAGAAGGCGGAATTGAATTACTCTGTGCTGGAGAAGAAGTGTTTGGCCACAATCTGGGCGTTGACGAAGTTTCGCCCGTACCTTTACGGCCGTCCTTTCGACGTGGTCACAGACCACCACGCTCTATGTTGGCTGTTCACCTTGAAATACCCGTCAGGACCCCTGGGGCGTTGGGCACTTCGATTGCAAGAATACGACATCCGTGTCGTATATCGGTCCGGTCGCAAGCATGCGGATGCCAATGCACTTTCGCGATCGCCATTACCACCAGGTGTTGCTTCTCTGTCACCACTTTTTACCTTCTTGTCACCAATTGACACCACTGACATGCTCTCGGAGCAGTGTAAAGACCCATACCTTGCATTGTTACTCGTCTACCTCACCGATCCGTCTGCTGTCCCTTCCACGAGAGCGCTACGCCGGCAAGCAGCCCTTTTTTCCGTGCGAGACAACATTCTGTACCACCGCAACTACATGCCTGATAATAGGATGTGGCTCCTTGCTGTCCCAACTCATATGCGCTCTGACATTTGCATGAATTTCCATGCAGTTCCCAAAATTTCTCACGCAGGTGTCCTGAGAACCTACGAAAGGCTGCGCCAACGACATTACTGTCGAGGAATGTATCGCTTTGTGCAGAAATAAGTTCAGTCTTGCACCACTTGCCAACAGAACAAGACACCTCCACGGCACCTTACTGGCATGTTACAGCCGCTCCTATGCACGGATCACCCATTCGACCGCGTGGGTATTGACCTCTAAGGCCCCCTCCCATATAGTCGCACTGGAAACCGGTGGATTATTGTCGGCGTCGATCATCTGACACGCTACGCTGAGACTGCAGCTCTACCGGTAGTGACCACCCACAAAGTTGCACTCTTCATTCTGCGCAGCTTCATTCTCCGCCATGGGGCTCCACGGGAATCACTCAGTGATAGAGGTCGAGTGTTCCTGTCGGAGGTCATCCAAGCTATTCTGGCTGAATGCAACATCATCCACCTGAAATCTACCGCACACCATCCACAGACGAATAGTCTGACTGAACAGTTCAACCGTACACTTTGCGACATGCTGAGGATGACACCTCCTCCGAAGACACTAACTGGGACGCTGTATTACCTTTTGTTACCTTCGCTTACAACACCACGACGCAAACGACTACTGGTTTTCCCCGTTCTTTCTGTTGTACGACCGCGAACCATCTCACCCACTCGACACTATATTCCCGTACCGCCCTGATGCATCGGAGTGCTCCCCGCTATCGGAAGTCGCTAGATAAGCTGAAGATTGCCATCAGTTGGCTCGGTCTATGACAAGTAAGGCTTAAGGTCTACAAAAGACCCGGCATGACGACGTTCATCACATAGCGCCTACGTTTCGTACTGGTTCTGTTGTGTGGCTTTGGGTGCCCCCGCACACTCCTGGTCTTTCTTCTAAGCTTCTGGCCTGGCACCGTGGTCCATACCATGTCATTGACGCGACCTCCCCGGTGAATTACATCATCGAGCCCCTAACACAATCGCCAGATTTGCGCCGTCGAAGACGTGAGACCGTACACGTCAACCATCTCAAGCCGTACTACGACCCCCTCATTGTGCTTACTCCCTGAGTTGCCAGAATGCCTACTCTTCACCCCGGGGGTATGGTAGTGAATCATACGCACTAACGCGTATGCGCCTTCCAAATAAAACGAAAAACCCCGTGCTCTGATACCGCGAGAACCTGTGCTGCCTTTGCCAGACTTGCCGTACGCACATTTTCCGTCGCAACCTCATTGCGACTCCTCTGTTTGAATAAACATCAACACAAAAGGAATTATTTTCGAGATTCTCCACTCAGGCGCAATCCACGAATGTTTAATGGAGTGGTTATCTATAACAAGTAATTCTTGAGGTGATACTTTATGGATATTTATTACCAATGCAGTTATTCGATCAGGACTTGGAGCAGAATTTGGGCAACATTTTCACTACTTGTGCTATTTCCGACGCTGTAACCTCTTCTAAGTCATGAAGTAAACAGGGCACGGCAAGTGGTGAAAGTAAGCAACCGGGAAGCAGCCTTTCAGCCCTTGAGCAATATTTTCCAGACAAGTAGGCAACTCACTTGGCTTTGAGACTACTGATTCGAGGTTTGTTGGAGGTCGCATTACTTTCTTGACTTTCAGGCAGTTTAAAAGTGATTTCCTGTGGCCAAGCTTTAAAAGGAACTCGGAACGTTGTCTATCATAGTTATCCTTTGCAGCAGCAGCTTTTCGCTTCAAAATTGCTGCCGCATATTTATAATCGCTCCAGTTTATAGGGCACTCATTATACAGCAGTTTTCGCCACGCCGCTTTTCTTAGTCTGTAATGACGTGAACAATCAGAGTTCTATCAGTGATTCGAAAGACGTTGTTTAGAGACCTGAGCTGTGGTTTTAGCTTTATTGAAAGATTGTTTTATAACACCATTCAAGTTGATAACATTTCGCTCTTCATTTTTTCTCGGTTCGTTTTAACAAAGCCCCACGTAGTGTCTGTTCAAATGTACTGAAATTGATGAGACAAGTGGGATGCCTGATTACTGAAGTCACGGGATATACAAGCTCAAACAATATAGGAAAACTGTCGCTTTTTGTACCATAGTTCAATGTAGACCATGTAGAAATACAGAGACTAGGACTACAGAAAGTCAGATCAATCGCAGGATGAGACTGATTGCATACAAATGTGGGGGTTGCTAGTAATGCATGTAAAAATATTTTAGCAACAAAATCTCGCAAGCTCATAGCTTCTCTGAATCCCCATGAAGTTTGCTGAAAGCTGAAGTCTCCTACCAATAATATGTATTTTCTGCAAGGCGAAATTACAGTATCTAAAACACTTAAATTTTGACCACCGGACTGAAAATAAGCGTTTACTATTGAAAAAGGAAAGTGTCCCGGAAGAGAAATATCTAATGTTAAAATTTCACTTTCTAAATTCATTATTTCACCTGTAACTTTCACCCGATGCGCAATTTTGGAAAAAATAAACACTGCCAAACCACCTCCTCGAGAGGGGTGGTCTAAGCGAAATGTTTGGTAGTTTTTAAGATGAGTGATTTTTTTCTTTAGAGAGCCAAATTTCTTGCAACGCTATAACATATAGGAAATGCTTATTACAAAGGCAAAATAAATAATCAGTTGCGGAAAAATTTAACTGGCAATTCGACTGCAAGATTCTTAATCCACCAATTTTGAGGATATACCGGCAGCATTCACTGCCTTCTGCAATAAGCTATCTTTCCAAAAGTCCTCTTTTGATGCTATTTATTTCAGCTATTTTTTATTTTTCTCGTTAGGACTCACTAGAGATCTATGTTTTCGTGGCGACGCCCGCCGTTTCATTTTTTTTTTAGTCAAATTTTATTTGTGAGCCCTTCGAACCTGAACCAGAGCTCCAATACAATTGTTCGACGGGGATTATTTTACGGCCGCAGTCTGACGAACCAGCTCTTGATTAATATAACTCTTCAACAGGTGTTATTGTGTGGCTGGGTTTAGAACTCCCTGTTTCGAGAGATCCTGTATTCACCTCTTTAGCTGAAGAAAGCATAGAGGCTGCATGTGGATGATTAACATTCATTAGGACTTGAGCGATTTGTGCTTTTACTTTTTGAGCAAATGACTCCGTTAGCGTCAAAAAAGGTTGTCCAACAGCTTTGCTAATGGGCAGGTGGAAGATTCGAGATAGCCTCAGGACGAGAAAGATGGTGGTGCTCGAGCGCCGATCTCGTTGTACCTTTTTCTGCGATGATGCATGTTGTTCCCTGGTGTTGTCGTCATTCTTTTATCATCATCATCATGACTATATTGCTATTATTATTATTATTATTATTATTATTATTATTATTATGTTTATATTTTGGCTAAGCATGTAGCCACAAAATTTCTTGTGATGCGTTGCCGAATATCTGCGCTAGGCATTTATTTACACTGAACTCCATTGTAATTTTCGTCGTTAAACAGGAAGTATATAGGACATTTCTGATTTGAATGTATTGTACATTTTCATCACAATAAAATATGGCTTTTAGAATGTGCTTTTCTTCAGTTTGGACTCTTTCGATTGCACGCCTTTGGATACGTTTACATTGTGCGTTGGTTTCCAGCGGCATACAGCTGAAGATTTTCACTGACCTCCATCCCCTTCCCCTATGCTGCATAGTAGCATGTAACCACCCTACATATGCCGACAGAATTCTGTGTTTTTCAATAAAGAGAATTTTATCTCTCTCTCTGTGTCATTCATTCGTATAAAAAACAGTGCTAATGAGATATTCGCTTGACGGTATGTCTTGAAACATTTTCTAAACAGTCGTGCAATGCGGCTATGCTAATTTCTTTACATTTACTTACTTACTATTTTCGATAACTCCTTAACTTCTGCGTTTTAAAATATTTTTGATATCATCATCCTCTGCTTCATCATCCTGATCAAATTACTGAACCATATGTCGTAGTGGGTTCCACTATCTTTGCGCCTTAGTAATTGGCCAATCCAACCAACCGCCTGCTCGGGACTCCTAGAAGACGAAGACGTGTTTATTGCGCCCTCTTTCCAAGGTTCCCTCACACATCGCAGCTGCGATGCAAGTTTCGTCGGACAGCAGCCTGTCGAACGAAGGTAGTTCGTGCTCCACGAGTGCCTACATGCAGGCCAGCACACAGTGTCCGAAGTCGCCAGTGCCCCCAAACGACGAGACTGCTGCTGCGCGTAGCCCTTCTCCTTCAACGGTGGGGGCGCCGCCGACCAGGCGCCATTTCATCCAAGAGCACACCGCTATGGACGACCACCCGAACGTTGCGACTCCGCAAGAAGCGGACTCATCACCTGAGGAACAACCGAGCCATAGCACCAGACACGTCGCGCCACGAGACCAGTGCGAGCCTGGTAGCAAGCGCGCCTTTAAGGAGAACGTTACCTTCCGCTGCCAAGATTCACCGCCGCACCGGAACCCATCGCTGGAGAGGATCACATGGACAGAGGTCCCGGCTACCGACGTTAGGGGACGTTTCCGCAACACATGCTGCAGCTCTCCGGGCGCGTTGGTACGACAGAGCGCGGTGGGCCCGCCGTCGCGGCAGCGCAGGGAACTCCATTCGCACCACGGCCGATTGGGGACTCCGGAGGCGCACGTACAGTCGCGGCAGCGCAGGGAACTTCATTCCCACCACGGCCAATTGGGGACTCCGGAGGCGCACGTGCGTGGCCGCCGCCTTCGTCGCTTCGCGCCAAGAGATACGTTGCAGTCCAGCCGCAGACACGTAAGTTTTTCCATCTGGCCTAATGATTGCATGCTTAAACTGCAGAGTATGACAAGAGTAAACAGGTTGGAGATCTTTGTGGGTCAGTTATTAAATACAGGCCCTGCATCTTCCTCTTCGTACAGACTGAATTTTAAAACCAAGAATCCACTCTCCGAAATTGCACTGGTAGCAGAGGCTGTTTCACTCCTTCTAAAGAAAGCTGTGTCAAAATGAATTCGAAGCCCCCCTCGAATGGTGTGCTCATTATCATATTGTGATTTTCGCCCGCAAAACCACAGCAGTTTTCTTACAGCTTCTTTCCTCGCTGACACGTCATCTGTACTATGTCACACCCGACTATATCGAACCCGGGCGAATGAAATTACATTTCATGCCCTACTACCTACGAGCACCACAATGCTATACTGTCACTGCATGGGAAGGACAGTGGCTACAGCGGACAAAGGTACCCGGAACACTTAATACATAGACCCTCGAGCAGCGCGACACTTCAGAAGATGTTGGCCTTCCCATGAAGTATTCGCCCCGAGATCGAGTGGAGTCGCCGCCTGGTGGCCACTGGCT